>NC_088401.1:12347538-12517538 GCF_034236695.1 Oncorhynchus nerka | reverse complement strand
TAGAAATAAAAAATAATGGGCCCACTGTGTACGTAGTATCCCATTTAATGAATGGAAGGGTCTGTATGGTGAATCCATTGTATGGAAGCCTGTTTTGGTATGGTGGTAGTAACACTGTACATGGAACAGAGGTTTTTCTAGACCAAGTCACCAGGAGAAACTCAGTCCTTTATTGAAGACGTTTCACCACATTGTCATGGAAACAAACAAACTAAAGGTCCTAGAATAGAATGTGTTCTAAACATTCTGTAACCACTCCTAGGGCAGGCCCTTCATACACGGCTACCCAGAGGTCCCATTGGGAACCAGAGAGGTGGTGAGCAATCTGGTTGTGATTATAAATCGAGTCACAGTTGTAAATAAGAAGCAGTGAAGGAAGAGGAGGAGAAGGAGGAGCTGAGCAACTCAGGGCCAATAAACAGTGTTCTGGTGGTGGGGACGACATATGGAGCCCTCAACCTCTCCAGCCCTCAGTCTAGTAACCGTGACAGAAAACCAGAGGCCATAGTAACCCCCCTTTTCCTTCTCTGTCCTCCTCCTCCTCTCTTCAATCACTCAATCAATGACATGTGTTTTATAAAGACCTTTAATCATCAGCCGTTGTCATAAAGTGCTTTATAAAAACCTGTCCTAAAACCCCGAAGAGCAAGCAATGCAGAAATTGAATTGGCCGCTGAGTGCCAACGTAGTTGTTGACGTGTGTGAAAAACCAACATCTTTCCAAGGTGACAATGCCCCCTAGGTTGAAGTACCGGGCTGGGGAATCTTACTATACCGTTATTAAACCCAGGGTTTGTGTTTGAACGGCCATCAGCAACACCGCGCCAGATGCCCTCACACTGTGGATGCACAAAAAATGGAATCCTAGTCCCTATAAAGTGAACTACTTTTGACCAAGGCCATGACAAAAGTAGTGTACTATATAGGGATTAGGGTGTCGTTTCGGGCGCAGGTTGGTTCCAGTTGTTGATCTGAGGTCTGAAAAGGAGACTGCCTCTTCAGAGTCAACATCAACACTGTTTTCATCTGACAGTAATTGCATAATGTTTAGAACTACATTTCATATTAGCATTTAGGTATATGGGGGATGTTATCCCGGAACATTCAGACGTGTAACGAGTGAAAAGCTTCTAGGGATTTTTCCATTTTGGCCATCAAAGAGGAACTAAATGACAGTTGGAAACACGAAAACCATAATCAAATGATCACAGACCCATGTTGATTAGTTGCTTTCTGGTAGTTTTATCTGTCTTTTAACCTTATTTACATAGCTGCTCTTGTTTTCTTTTTTATATTCTATGTCTGAACCATGGTAACTTAAAGAGTCTGGCACATGAAATACAATATCATTTAGCATTAAATATTCAGCAGGAATTCCACCTGGGCTACATGATGATTTTTTCTGCTGTCACCATGAGAAACAGCTGCATCATACCATGTGCATATTGTGCCTTAATAAAGCTTAGGATGACTAATAAAGCTAAGGGTGATTAATGAAGCTAAGGGTGATTAATGAAGCTAAGGGTGATTAATGAAGCTAAGGGTGATTAATGAAGCTAAGGATGACTAATAAAGCTAAGGGTGATTAATAAAGCTAAGGGTGATTAATAAAGCTAAGGGTGATTAATAAAGCTAAGGGTGATTAATAAAGCTAAGGGTGATTAATGAAGCTAAGGGTGATTAATGAAGCTAAGGGTGATTAATGAAGCTAAGGGTGATTAATAAAGCTAAGGGTGATTAATAAAGCTAAGGGTGATTAATAAAAGTAAGGGTGATTAATAAAGCTAAGGGTGATTAATGAAGCTAAGGGTGATTAATGAAGCTAAGGGTGATTAATGAAGCTAAGGATGATTAATGAAGCTAAGGGTGATTAATAAAGCTAAGGGTGATTAATAAAGCTAAGGGTGATTAATGAAGCTAAGGGTGATTAATGAAGCTAAGGGTGATTAATGAAGCTAAGGGTGATTAATAAAGCTAAGGGTGATTAATAAAGCTAAGGGTGATTAATAAAGCTAAGGGTGATTAATAAAGCTAAGGGTGATTAATGAAGCTAAGGGTGATTAATGAAGCTAAGGGTGATTAATGAAGCTAAGGATGATTAATGAAGTTAAGGGTGATACAGATACAACATTTTGACCAACATGGTCTTTCTCTGGTAAACCAATCCCACATGAGCCAGACGTATACCGTCCTCACATGATCAGTGTTTTCAAACAGTACAAATAAACAAACCTTGCCCTCTGCAACCTTGTACTTGATCTGGAAGTGCTGGCCCTGGTTTTCGTTAGAACAAGGCTACTCATTGGCCAGCACCATTGAGACGGGCATGCTGACACAACAGAAGGGCTTCTGGGACTCATCATCAGAGTCAGGGTCATCATCCAGCAGTTAGAGAGAGAGAGAGAGAGAGAGAGAGAGAGAGAGAGAGAGAGAGAGAGAGAGAGAGAGAGAGAGAGAGAGAGAGAGAGGGGTGGGGGGGATAGACAGAGGAGGGGGGAGAGAGGAGGGTGGAGAGAGCGATAGAGAAAGGGAAACAAAGAGAGAAAGACTGGATGAGGAGGGAGAGAGAGCGATTGGATTTGGGAGAGAGAAAGATGGGAGAGAGACTTTGTTCACTGGTGGTTCCAGATAAGTGTAACCTAAACCAATGGGAGTCCTCTGCAGTACCTCCACAGTCCTGAGCCTCAGACCTTCAGGATAGACATAACCTACAAGAGGGAGGGGTGTGCTGGGACTGGTTACTCCTGATGACCCTACCGGAGAGAGTAGAGACGAGCTGGCTAAAGCCATCATGAACCTTACCGTAAAAAAACACAAGGACCACATCAAGTCAACAAAGGAGGAATTCCGACCTGTGTTAATTAAGTGTGTGTAAATGGAATGCAATTACATTTTCATGCACTTTTCTCTAGGTGTATTCCGACCTTGAACTTAGGCATTAGAATGGTATGTTGAAGTCAAATGTCTACTGTTTGCCGATTATCTGGTGCTTCTGTCCCCAACCAAGGAGGATCTAAAGCAGCACTTAGATCTTATGTACAGATTCTGTCAGACCTGGGCCCTGACAGACCTGGGCCCTGACAGACCTGGGCCCTGACAGACCTGGGCCCTGCACAGACCTGGGCCCTGACAGACCTGGGCCCTGACAGACCTGGGCCCTGCACAGACCTGGGCCCTGCACAGACCTGGGCCCTGTCAGACCTGGGCCCTGCACAGACCTTGGCCCTGACAGACCTGGGCCCTGCACAGACCTGGGCCCTGACAGACCTGGGCCCTGACAGACCTAGGCCCTGCACAGACCTGGGCCCTGCACAGACCTGGGCCCTGTCAGACCTGGGCCCTAACAGTAAGTCTCAGTAAGACAAAAAATAATGGTGTTCCAAAAAAGGTCCAGTTCCCAGGACCACAAATACAAATTCCATCTATACACCGTTGCCCTAGAGCACACAAACAACGATATGTACCTCGGCCTAAACATCAGTGATACAGGTAACTTCCACAAAGCTGTGAACGATCTGAGAAACAAGGCAAGAAGGGTCTTCTTTTCCATCAAAAGGAACATCAAATTTGACAGACCAATTAGGATCTGGCTTAAAATACTTAAATCTGTAAATCTGTCACCACCGCAGCAGGATTTGTGACCTGTTGCCACAAGAAAAGGGCAACCAGGGAAGAACATAGATTACATTTACGTCATTTAGCAGACGATCTTATCCAGAGCGACTTACAAATTGGTGCATTCACCTTATGACATCCAGTGGAACAGTAGTGCATCTAAATCTTTTAAGGGGGGGGTGAGAGGGATTACTTTATCCTATCCTAGGTATTCCTTAAAGAGGTGGGGTTTCAGGTGTCTCCGGAAGGTGGTGATTGACTCCGCTGTCCTGGCGTCGTGAGGGAGTTTGTTCCACCATTGGGGGGCCAGAGCAGCGATCATTGTTTATTTAACCTTTAGTTAAAGAAAGGCAAGTCAGTTAAGAACAATTTCTTATTTTACAATGATGGCCTAGGAACAGTGAGTTACCTGCCTTATTTAGGGGGAGAATGACAGATTTTTACCTTGTCAGCTTGGGATTTGAACTTGTAACCTTGCAGTTATTAGTCTAACGCTCTAACCAATAGGCTACCCTGCCACCCCATTGTAAATGCAACCCATATTTATCTGTCTATCTATTTATTTTCCCTTTCCCTTTCCCACTTCAACTATCTGCACATTGTTACAACACTCTACATAGCCATTTGTATAACATTTGAAATGTCTACACTATTTTAATTAAACATTTTTTGGAGTGTAATGTTTACAGTAAATGTTTTATTATTTATTTTCCTTATTTTTTCCCTTTTGTTTGTTGTCTATTTCACTTGTTTTGGCAATCTAAAAATACATATGTTTCCCATGCCAATAAAGCCCTTTGAATTGAATTCATTTGAATTTCATGCTATTCACCCACTATTCGTTTGGGGTGGATGGTAAAGAAATGTGTCGGGGGTGTGTCGACAGATATACATATTCAGACCTTGACTTAATCCCATAATAATTCCACCACTTTGCGTCGAGGAAACCATGAATAATGTTGTGTGAACCTGCCGGTTCTAAGTGGAAATAGCATCTAATTGATTTTTTCCCCCATAGAATCTCCACGCACTGTAATTCACGTAAATTGATGAGAGCTAATGATAAGTAAAGGTAGGTAAATGATGAAACGGACACAAATATGCATACAGTAGATGGCTTTTGTATGCACAGTATAGTGTGGTTAGATGTCTTTATTTCATTGATCCATATTTTCTGAACCTGTTCTCTCGATGTATTCTAGTGAGTCTGTCCACAACATTTGAATTAACAGGTACTCCGTATTTAAAGGGATGGCTTGAGAGCAATGCAGAGGAAAACCCCTAATGAATGCAACTTCCAAGAGAAAATCCATTGGGCAGCAAGTGGGAGGAGTTTCAGTGTGCGCAAGGGTAAGGCTCAGTACCAACTAATGAGAGGTGTGTGGGAAAGGCTTTACACGTCACAATGGTGTTAAGGGCTGTGAGAAAGAGAAAGAACACCATTATAAATACAACTCATGTTGATGTTCATTTATCTTCCCTTTTGTACTTGAACTATTTGCACATAATATAACATTTGAAATGTCTTGATTATTTTTTAACTTTTGTGAGTGTAATGTTTACTGTTCATTTTTATTGTTTATTTCACTTTTGTTTATTATCTATTTCACTTGCTTTGGCAACGTTAACATATATTTCCCATGCAAATAAAGCCTTTAAATTCACATTTAAAATTTAAAGAAGAGGGAGTCAGAGAGAGAAAGAAAGAGAGTGAATATGTCACGTTCGTCATCAAGGAAATGACTGGACCAAGATGCAGCGTGGTAGGCGTACATTCTTTTATTTTAAATGTCGCCAACAAAACAATAAACAACAAAAGGACCGTGAAGCTCTGTAAGGCTCTATACATGCCACTAGCAAAGACAACAACCCACAAATGAGAAAAGGAAAAAAAGGCTGCCTAAGTATGATTCCCAATCAGAGACAACGATAGACAGCTGTCCTTGTTGCATCAAACAGAACACTCAAAACACGAGCACAATGGCAGCTCTACCTTTAAAGAACTCCAGGCCTCAAGAGGGCAGATAACCCAAAAACACGGGAGGAACTAAAAAATTGAGCCAGGATTTCTGGAGGGACTACTTTTACATGCGCACCTGGCAGATAAGCATGGGTATAAAAATGTTTGGGCTTAGCTTTGCTTGGGTCCTCAACATACAAATAGCTCATTGTTCAACTGGTATGTCATGTTTGGAATGATTTATTATGTTGCATCCAGTGCTTAGCACAATTTACATGTTTAACTCTGGTAGGAGTGGTGACTTCTTTTTTTGTGGATAATTTCTGACTGCAGAAGTAATTGCTTGAAGTGCCAGATTAAATAGTTTAAACGTTTACTTTATTCAAAGCCATGCTTTGTTGCTGTATTGTTTATTGTGTAAAATAATGATTGTTTATTCTCTGTTTAAGGTTATCAACCTATTCCTTATTCCTCTGTCATTCAACTACTCTATTCAACAAATCAACTGTTTCAACAAATGGCATCAAAACCATAATAAAACACTAAAAAGGAATGGAGTCCCTTTGCATCCTTCACGTGTTGAGCAAGACGTTTTCAAGTTTGGGCAGAGCTGAAATTATTGTAACACCTAGACAACTTGACAATTGAGAATCATACCCGGCCAAAAACAAAGAACCAGAAAGCATAGACTTTCCCACCTGAGTCACACCGTGACTAAACAAACATAGAGAATAAAAGGATCTCTACGGTCAGGGCACGACAGAGTAATGTTTAGTCTGAAGCTATATTTTATTTCCAAAAGTCAAGAAGAAAAATACCTGACATTACTTTATAAGGACTGAATGCTAAATTAATGCTGCCAAGCTTGATACAACTTTAATTAGCACTGACGTGTCAAGTGGGAGGTGTCAAAGCCCTTTAGCCCAACAGTGGCAGGAGAGTTGCACAGTCTACTGTACTCCAACCAAATGAAGAGGCCTTAGATGCTGCCTCCTGCTGTTCAAAGGTAATTAAAATACAGTACCTTGTGTATATAAAGTGTACCCTGCGTATCTAAATGATAAGGCAAGAAAAGATCACACAATGGAAAATCAAGAGACACTTTTTGCTGACTATTATAAAAATGGGAATATCAGCAACTTCATCTTCCACACAGACCATCCCCTGGCATGGCACAGTGCTATATTAGCACACTTACCACTCTGTAAGGGCGGAGGGGGGGGGGGGTGAACGAGGAGTGGAAACTCAGGATTCTAGGCAATGAGGACTCTGAGTCAGCTAATATAAATCTCTATAAATCGAACAGTATTGGTACAGGGCAACCCCAAACAGTTTCAGCTGGACTTTCGCCTAATCAAAGAATTTGCCCTTCAAGAGAAGCTCTCCCTTGAGAAAGATACCCCCACCCCGAGCGGGTCAGTCCAGACCTCTTCATGATATAACCCCACAGACGATCAACCCCAAGCAGAAAGTCAACCTCGCAGCACAGAGAACTACCCCTCATTGAAATGAAGGATAAAATTACACAGCTGGAGGAAAGGCAGGTGGAGCTGGAACAGCAGGTGATTACACTTCAGTCAGCACAGACTCAGACAACAGTCCTGTACTACAACACCCCCTTAACCACACCTGAAGAGAGACATATCTGCACTCTGGACTGTGGTGAGACAACTTCAATAATATAAAAAGCAAGCGCAGGAGAACAGAGCACTAGAGGAGAAGATCAGACTGCTGGAGGTCAGGGGGATGGCGTGTGACAGAACAACCCACTAGAGAGGTGGCCACCCCCACAGAGAAGCCAGCAGAACAACCCACTAGAGAGGTGGCCACCCCCGCAGAGAAGCCAGCAGAACAACCCACCTCAGCTCCCGACGAAAGTCTTGACACCATAGCAGAACAGTCCACACCAGACCCTGACCATAGTGTCAACATCACAGCAGAACAGACAAATGAAGAACCCCAAGCCAAGGGGATCTCACCCCCTCTGAGCACCTCTCCCTCAGCCACCCTGATAGCCCTCCTGACAACCTCCCCCACACCCACTGAGGACAAACACAAGACACAGATTGTATTCCTTATGGACTGAAATGGGAAATATATACAAAAAAAATCTCCCCAAACGCAACTTGTCTAAACTCTAGGGTCCGAACAGCCTGCGCAGACCTTCTGTCTGAGGACCAACTAGGGTCACCCTGCCACATAATAATACACACAGGCACAAACGACCTGAGAACACTGCAGGAAAGGGTGGCCACAGCAATGAAGGGAGTGATTGAAAAAGATTATTCTACTTTCCCCAACGCACAAGTGGTTATCTCCACCCTGCTTCCATACAGCTGGTAAATGCAAGTATTTCTCGTGACTCTGCCTCAAAACCAAATGCTTTCCTGGCCCACCACTCCACCCTGGACTAGAACAGCCTCTATGACCAGGTCCAGCTCTACAAGGCAGCAGTGCCCACCACTCCACCCTGGACTAGAACAGCCTTTATGACCAGGTCCACCTCTACAAGGCAGCAGTGCCCACCACTCCACCCTGGACTTGAACAGCCTCTATGACCAGGTCCACCTCTACAAGGCAGCAGTGCCCACCACTCCACCCTGGACTAGAACAGCCTTTATGACCAGGTCCACCTCTACAAGGCAGCAGTGCCCACCACTCCACCCTGGACTAGAACAGCCTTTATGACCAGGTCCACCTCTACAAGGCAGCAGTGCCCACCACTCCACCCTGGACTAGAACAGCCTCTATGACCAGGTCCACTTCTACAAGGCAGCAGTGCCCACCTTCGCCCGGATTCTAAAGGACATCGCTCTCAAACTCAGCCCCAACACTTCACACAGGAGCAACAGATCTATAGACACCCCACCCAGACTCTCCCAGGCCTGCACCCCCCCCCCCCCAGACCTACACATAGAGGACTCACGCCGAGAGGACCTACATCCAGACCACAACACCACCAGCCACATACATACCCCAACCAATCAACACCTCCCCAAGTCAATCATGCCCCATTTAGCCCCCCTCAGATCAGACCTATGCCACTCCTGCCCACACCATGCACCCCACCCCCGCAAAGAGGAAGTCACACATGCCCAGGCTGTGAGCGGGCAAAAAGGCCCAACCTCCACTCTTACAATAGCCCAAGCCAATGGCATGTACCAGATGAGGCCAAAACACACGACTAACAACATTGCACAATTTATGGAACACAAATCCTCCACTATCTCATCATGGGATATCCAAGGCCTGAGGTCATCTGCCTTTGGCCTAAAGAGCAGGAACCCGGAAAGAAATCAGAAAAACAGACTTGGTCATCCTACAAGATATTGGAATAGATGAGACGGACTGGTTGCCCTCTAGGTTACAGAAGGCTGGTAGTCCCATCCACCAAACGACCAGGTGTGAAACAGGCAAGGGACTCAGGGGGTATGCTAATTTGATATAGGGCAGACCTACTAACTCACTCCATTAAGTTATTCAAAACACAAACATTTTACATAAGCCAAGAAATTCAAAAGGAAATGGTCTTAACAGAGAAAAATGTCATCCTGTGTGCTACCTATATCCCCCACTAGAATTCCCAAACTTTAAATGAAGACAGTTTCAATCATTCCCAGGCCCAGGGACATGTACTAGTCTGTATGACCTAAATGCCAGAACCGGACAAAAACCTGACACCCTCAGCACACAGGGGGACAAACACCTGCCTGGAGGTGACCGCATTCCCTCACCCATGTGCCCCACTAGGCAAAACTATGACAACATAACCAACAAAAATGGGTCACAACTCCTGCAGCTCTGTCGCACGCTGGGTATGTACATAGTCAATGGTAGGGTTCGAGGGGACACCTATAGCTCATCACTTGGCAGTAGTACTGTAGACTACTTTATCACTGACCTCAACCCAGAGTGTCTCAGAGCGTTCACAGTCAGCCCACTGACACCCCCCAGAGTCTCTCAGAGCGTTCACAGTCAGCCCACTGACACCCCCCAGAGTCTCTCAGAGCGTTCACAGTCAGCCCACTGACACTCCTATCAGACCACAGCAAAATCACAGTTTACTTGAACAGAGCAACACTCAATCATGAGGCATCAAAGCCAAAGGAACGGAGTAATATTAAGAAATGGTGTAGATGGAAGGAATGTAGTTTGGAAACCTACCAAAAACAACAAATTCAATTCCTTTTAGACAACTTCCTGGACAAAACATTCCACTGTAATAGTGAAGGGTAAACTTGGCAGAAGAAAATCATAACAGTATATTTGACCTCTCAGCTTCCATTGAAATCTAAAATTCTAAAATAGAAAACCAAAGAAAATGAACAACAATTGCAAATGGTTTGATGAAGAATGCAAAATCTAAGAAAGAAATTGAGAAACCCGTCCAACCAAAAACAGAGAGCCGGAGTCTTCGTCTTCACTATGGTGAATCTCTAAAACACTACGGAACAGGAAGGAACAGCACGTCAGAAATCAGCCCAATGTAATTGAAGAATCCATAGACACTACCCACTTCTGGGAAAATTGGAAAACACTAAACAAACAACACAAATAATTATCTATCCAAAATGGAGATGTATGGGTAAACCACTTCTCCAATCTTTTTGGCTCTATAACAAAGGATAAACAGCAAGAACATATACATGATCAAATACAAATCTTAGAATAAACCAGTAAAGACTTCCAGAACTCACTGAATTCTCCAAATATATTGAATGAGCTACGGGACAAAATAAAAACCCTACAACCCAAAAAGGCCTGTGGTGTTGATGACCAAATATACAGACAACAAATTCCAATTGGCTATACTAAAACTCTTTAACATCCTTAGCTCTGGCATCTACCCCAAAATGTGGAACCAAGGACTGATCCAAAAACGTAGAGACAAATTTGACTCAAATAACTACCTGTCACAGCCGTCGAAAGAACTAGACCAACGAGCAGCGTGGTGAGCGTACATATTCCTGTTATTTAGGATGATGCCAACAAAAACCATAAAATATACAAAACAACCGTGAAGCTTAAGGGCTATGTGCCACAAACAAGGTTAACTACCCACAAAGACAGGTGAGAAAAAGGGCTGCCTAAGTATGCTTCCCAATCAGAAACAATGATAGACAGCTGTCCCTGACTGAGAACCATACCCGGCCAAAACAAAGAAATACAAAACATAGAAAATCGAACATAGAATGCTCACCCCACATCGCACCCTGACCTAACCAAATGGAGAAATAAAACGGCTCTCTAATGTCAGGGCGTGACAGTACCCCCCTCCCCCCCAAAGGTGGGCATCTATCCGCGGTGGCGGCTCAGGTGTGGGACGTAGACCCCGCTCCACAACTGGCTCACCCCACTTTGGGGGTGGCTCACCAGAACTCGTTGCGGGTCCCAGACTGGGCACCCTCACTGCGGGCCCAGTACGGGGCCAGCAGTGAGGGCTACGATCCAAATCGTCGCTGGAGGCTCCGGACAGGGGAACGTCGCTGGAGACTCCGGACTGGGGACCGTCGTTGGAGGCTCCGGACTGGAGGCAGTCATTGGAGGCTTCGTGCCATGACTCCTCACTGGAGGCTTCGTGCCATGGATCATCACTGGAGGAGTCGTGCCATGGATCATCACTGGAGGAGTCGTGCCATGGATCATCACTGGAGGCTTCTTGCCATTGATCATCACTGGAGGCTTCATGCCATGGATCATCACTGGAGGCTTCGTGCCATGGATCATCACTGGAGGCTTCTTGCCATGGATCATCACTGGAGGCTTCGATCCAATAGATATATCCAGTAGATTTGGATAGAAAACACTCCGAAGTTTCTAAAACTGTTTGAATGATGACTGTGAGTATAACAGAACTCATATGGCAGACAAAAACGGAGAACAAATCCTACCAGGAAGTGGGAAATCTGAGGTTTGCAGTTTTTCAACTCATTGCCTATCGAATATACAGTGTCTATGGGGTCATATTGCACTTCCTAGGGCTTCCACTAGATGTCAACAGTCTTTAGAACCTTGTTTCAGGCTTCTACTGTGAAGGAGGAGGAAATTATAGCTCTTTCAATCAGTTGTCTGCCATGAGCTGATCACGTTCCCCCCCGTGAGAGGTAGCTGCGTTCCTTTTTATTTCTAAAAGACAAAGGAATTCTCCGGTTGAAACATTATTGAAGATTGATGTTAAAAACATCCTAAAGATGGATTCTATACATCGTTTGACATGTTTCTATGGACTCTAATGGAACCTTTTGACTTTGTCTGGACCTAGTGATTGCGCCTAGTGAATTTGGATTTGTGAACAAAATGTGTGAACAACAAGGATGTATTTGGACATAAATGATGGACTTTATCCAACAAAACAAACATTTATTGTGGAACTGGGATTCCTAGGTGTGCATTCTGATGAAGATCATCAAAGGTAAGTGAATATTTATAATGCTATTTTTTACTTTGTTGACTACACAACATGGCGGATATATGTATGGCTTGTTTTTGTGTCTGAGCGCTGTACTCAGATTATTGCATGGTGTGCTTTTTCCGTAAAGTAAAAAAAAAATCTGACACAGCGGTTGGATTAAGGAGAGGTGGATCTATAATTACATGTTTAACACGTGTATCTTTTATCAATGTTTATTATGAGTATTTCTGTAAATTTACGTGGTTCTCTACAAAATCACCGGATGTTTTGGAACTATTGAACATAACGTGCCAATGTAAACTGAGATTTTTGGATATAAATATGAACTTGTGTAACATGAAGTCCTATGAGTGTCATCTGATGAAGATCATCAAAAGTTAGTAATTAATTTTATCTCTATTTCTGCTTTTTGTGACTCCTCTCTTTGGCTGGAAAAATGGCTGTGTTTTTCTGTGACAAGGCACTCACCTAACATAATTGTTTGGTGTGCTTTCATTGTAAACCTTTTTGAAATCGGACACTGTGGTGGGATTAACAACAAGTTTATCTTTAAAATGGTGTAAAAATACTTGTATGTTTGAGGAATTTTAATGATGAGATTTCTGTTGTTTAAATTTGGCGCCCTGCACTTTCACTGGCTGTTGTCATTTCGATCCTGGTAGCGGGATCTAAGCCATAAGAGGTTTTAACATCAGAGCACTGAGACGGAACTTGTGAAGGTGGTAAATGACATTTTAATGGCATCGGACCGAGGCTCTGCATCTGTCCTCGTGCTCCTAGACCTTAGTGCTGCTTTTGATACCATCGATCACCACATTCTTTTGGAGAGATTGGAAACCCAAATTGGTCTACACGGACAAGTTCTGGACTGGTTTAGATCTTATCTGTCGGAAAGATATCAGTTTGTCTCTGTGAATGGTTTGTCCTCTGACAAATCAACTGTAAATCTTGGTGTTCCTCAAGGTTCTGTTTTAGGACCACTATTGTTTTCACTATATATTTTACCTCTTGGGGATGTTATTCAAAAACATAATGTTAACTTTCACTGCTATGCGGATGACACACAGCTGTACATTTCAATGAAACATGGTGAAGCCCCAAAATTGCCATTGCTAGAAGCATGAGTTTCAGACATAAGGAAGTGGATGGCTACTTTTAAACTCGGACAAAACAGAGATGCTTGTTCTCGGTCCCAAGAAACAAAGAGATCTTCTGTTGAATCTGACAATTAATCTTAATGGTTGTACAGTCGTCTCAATAAAACTGTGAAGGACCTCGGCGTTACTCTGGACCCTGATCTCTCTTTTGAAAAACATATCAAGACCATTTCAAGGACAGCTTTTTTCCATCTACGTAACATTGCAAAAATCAGAAACTTTCTGTCCAAAAATGATGCAGAAAAATTAATCCATGCTTTTGTCCTTTCTAGGTTAGACTACTGCAATGCTCTACTTTCCGGCTACCCGGATAAACCACTAAATAAACTTCAGTTAGTGCTAAATACGGCTGCTAGAATCCTGACTAGAACCCCAAAATTTTATCATATTACTCCAGTGCTAGCCTCTCTACACTGGCTTCCTGTCAAAGCAAGGGCTGATTTCAAGGTTTTACTGCTAACCTACAAAGCATTACATGGGCTTGCTCCTACCTATCTCTCTGATTTGGTCCTGCCGTACATACCTACACGTACGCTACGGTCACAAGACGCAGGCCTCCTAATTGTCCCTAGAATTTCTAAGCAAACAGCTGGAGGCAGGGCTTTCTCCTATAGAGCTCCATTTTTATGGAACGGTCTGCCTACCCATGTCAGAGACGCAAACTCGGGCTCAACCTTTAAGTCTTTACTGAAGACTCATCTCTTCAGTGGGTCATATGATTGAGTGTAGTCTGGCCCAGGAGTGGGAAGGTGAACGGAAAGGCTCTGTTGCAACGAACCGCCCTTGCTGTCTCTGCCTGGCCGGTTCCCCTCTTTCCACTGGGATTCTCTGCCTATAACCCTATTACAGGGGCTGGGTCACTGGCTTACTGGGGCTCTCTCATGCCGTCCCTGGAGGGGGTGGGTCACCTGAGTGGGTTGATTCACTGATGTGGTCATCCTGTCTTGGTTGGCACCCCCCCCCCCCCTTGGGTTGTGCCATGGCGGAGATCTTTGTGGGCTATACTCAGCCTTGTCTCAGGATGGTAAGTTGGTGGTTGAAGATATCCCTCTAGTGGTGTGGGGGCTGTGCTTTGGCAAAGTGGGTGGGGTTATATCCTTCCTGTTTGGCCCTGTCCGGGGGTGTCCTCGGATGGGGCCACAGTGTCTCCTGACCCCTCCTGTCTCAGCCTCCAGTATTTATGCTGCAGTAGTTTATGTGTCGGGGGGCTAGGGTCAGTTTGTTATATCTGGAGTACTTCTCCTGTCCTATTCGGTGTCCTGTGTGAATCTAAGTGTGCGTTCTCTAATTCTCTCCTTCTCTCTTTCTTTCTCTCTCTCGGAGGACCTGAGCCCTAGGACCATGCCCCAGGACTACCTGACATGATGACTCCTTGCTGTCCCCAGTCCACCTGACCGTGCTGCTGCTCCAGTTTCAACTGTTCTGCCTTATTATTATTCGACCATGCTGGTCATTTATGAACATTTGAACATCTTGGCCATGTTCTGTTATAATCTCCACCCGGCACAGCCAGAAGAGGACTAGCCACCCCACAGCCTGGTTCCTCTCTAGGTTTCTTCCCCAGGTTTAAGCCTTTCTAGGGAGTTTTTCCTAGCCACCGTGCTTCTACACCTGCATTGCTTGCTGTTTGGGGTTTTAGGCTGGGTTTCTGTACAGCACTTTGAGATATCAGCTGATGTACGAAGGGCTATATAAATAAATTTGATTTGATTTGAACATATGTTTCCCATGTTAATAAAGCCCCTTGAATTGAATAGAGAGAGATAGATAGAAAGAGAGGAGGGAGAGAGAGATAGATAGATAGAAAGAGAGGAGGGAGAGAGAGAGAGATAGATAGATAGAAAGAGAGGAGGGGGAGAGAGAGGGAGAGAGAGATGAGGGCGGAAGAAAGACAGGGAGGAGAGAGGAAGTAGAGCAGGGAGGGAGAGAGAGAGAAAGAGAGAAAGAGGGAGGGAGAGAGCGTGATAGAGAGAAAGAAAGAGACACAGGGAGAAATAATGAATTAATGTTAAACAGAGGACGATAGGACCATCCCCATCTTTTACCAGCAGAGGGAGGTAAGCACCCTACCTGCAGGTCTATGGCTCAGTCACATCAACCCACAGCACCAACTTAGAGATCGTGTGCAGTTGGCACACCTCATCACAAGGATATTATGAAGATTTCCTCTAAACTGAACTCAAATTGGTTTATGAATGTTATATAATAGAACTATATTTAACCTTGATGAGTTTGAAAGTGGTGAACCTATTATAGACTTTACGATGGGAAATGCCAAAACGTCAATAAAAACATAAGTGCTATAATAAATATGAATAATGTATCATTCTGGGTAGGAAGTGGAACAACAAATGGCCCTTAGTCATATTACGGGACATCTGGTCATGACGTCTTTAAAGACACCTTGAAACAGCCAGTGGGCCATCTGTTGGTAATAAAGACATGGAGAAGGTGAATATAGAGAGAGGACTGTGGCTAGCCTGGACAAGGGCAGGGCGGGACTGGGTTGGGGCGGGGTGGCAGGAGCCATGGGCTGCATAACAAATGGTCTGTGCTATCTTGGTTCCTTGGGACGTCCATACCCTATTGAAGTTGAAATGTAAAATGGTTAAGGTAAGGGTTATGGTTAGGGTAAGTGTAGGGGTAAGGTAGGGTTACATAGGGGTTAGTGTAAGTGTAGGGGTAAGGTTAGGGTTATATAGGGGTTAGGGTAAGTGTAGGGGTAAGGTTATGGTTACATAGGGGTTATGGTAAGTGTAGGGGTTAAGATTAGGTGAAGGTAAGGGTTATGGTTCGTGTAAGTGTAGGGGTTAAGGTTACGTAGGTGTTATGGTTAGGGTAAGTGTAGGGGTTAAGGTTAGGGTTACATAGGGGTTATGGTTAGGGTAAGTGTAGGGGTTAAGATTAGGGGTAGGTTATGGTTAGGGTAAGTGTAGGGGTTAAGGTTAGGGTTACGTAGGGGTTATGGTTAGGGTAAGTGTAGGGGTTAAGATTAGGGGTAGGTAAGGGTTATGGTAAGTGTAGAGGTTAAGGTTAGGGGTAGGTAATGGTTATGGTTAGGGTAAGTTTACGTGTAGGTGTTTAGGTTAAGGGGAAGGTAAGGGTTATGGTTAGGGTAAGTGTAAGTGTAGGGGTTAAGGTTAGGGGTAGGTAAGAGATGGTAAGTATAGGGGTTTAGGTTAGGCGTAAGTAAGAGTTATGGTAAGTGTAGGGGTTTAGGTTAGGGGTAGGTAAAAGTTATGGTAAGTGTAGGGGTTTAGGTTAGGGGTAGGTAAGAGTTATGGTTAGGGTAAGTGTAGGGGTTTAGGTTAGGGGTAGGTAAGAGTTATGGTTAGGGTAAGTGTAGGGGTTTAGGTTAGGGGTAGGTAAGATTTATGGTTAGGGGTAGGTAAGAGTTATGATTAGGGTAAGTGTAGGGGTTTAGGTTAGGGGTAGGTAAGAGTTATGGTAAGTATAGGGGTTTAGGTTAGGCGTAAGTAAGAGTTATGGTAAGTGTAGGGGTTTAGGTTAGGGGTAGGTACAAGTTATGGTAAGTGTAGGGGTTTAGGTTAGGGGTAGGTAAGAGTTATGGTTAGGGTAAGTGTAGGGGTTTAGGTTAGGGGTAGGTAAGAGTTATGGTTAGGTAAGTGTAGGGGTTTAGGTTAGGGGTAGGTAACAGTTATGGTTAGGGTAAGTGTAGGGGTTTAGGTTAGGGGTAGGTAAGAGTTATGGTTAGGGTAAGTGTAGGGGTTTAGGTTAGGGGTAGGTAAGAGTTATGGTTAGGGTAAGTGTAGGGGTTTAGGTTAGGGGTAGGTAAGAGTTATGGTTAGGGTAAGTGTAGGGGTTTAGGTTAGGGGTAGGTAAGAGTTATGGTTAGGGTAAGTGTAGGGGTTTAGGTTAGGGGTAGGTAAGAGTTATGGTTAGGGGTAGGTAAGGGTAATGGTAAGTATAGGGGTAAGTGTAGGGGTTAAGGTTAGGGGTATGTAAGGGTTACGGTTATGGTAAGTGTGAGTATAGGGGTTAGTGTTAGGTGTAGGTAAGAGTTATGGTAAGTATAGGTGTTAAGGTTAGGGGTAGTTAGTGTAGGGGTTAAGTTTAGGGGTAGATAAGCGTTATGGTTAGTGTAAGTGTACGTATAGGGGTTAAGGTTAGGGGTAGTTAGTGTAGGGGTTAAGTTTAGGGGTAGATAAGGGTTATGGTTGGGGTAAGTGTAAGTGTAAGTATAGGGGTTAAGGTTAGGGGTAGAGATGTCCCCTTCCACTCCTCCAACTCCTCTGGGATATACCAATACCCTCATTATGACCCTCACAATCATCCTCTTCCTCCTCCTCCCTCCCCCTACTCATCCTCCTCCCTCATCCTCCTCCCTTCGCCTTTTCCTCCTCCTCTTCCCTCTGCCTCTTCCTCCTCCTCATCATCATTGGGGAATAGACCAATACACAAATTATCATCCTCATTATCATCCTCTTCCTCCTCCTCATCATCATTGGGGAATAGACCAATACACACATTATCAGCTTAATTTTCATCCCCCTCCCCCCTTCTCCTTCTGCTCCCTCCCCTTCCTCCTCCCTCCCGTCCTCTTACATGTCTCTCCCTCCCCTACCCCCTCATCAGGAACAGATCAACTCATCATCAGTACATTCTGTAATTGTAGACCTAATATCCATATGCCGATGATGATGCCAGTTGACATAAGCAGCAAGTTGACCATTCTGTCTCCACCAATGACCTGGGTGCTTTTAGAGATGCTGTTGTCTCCACCAATGACCTGGCTGCTTTTGGAGATACTGCTGTCTCCACCAATGACCTGGCTGCTCCTAGAGATGGTTCCCATGTCCAACTAAGCCATCAGAGACTGCCAGCCTGGCCTGAAGGGAGAGGCCTGAGGGGAGAGGCCTGAGGGGAGAGGCCTGAGGGGAGAGGGTGGAGGGGAGAGGCCTGATGGGAGAGGGTGGAGGGGACAAAGGTTAGACGGCAGAAAAAAGACAAGAGCTCTTCTCACTCAACAGGATCAGCACCTCCCAAATATGACATGATTTGAGATTGCTAGAAGGATGGATCAGTGGAGTTTTTATGAGAGAGAGAGAGAGAGGGGGGAGCCATACAGGGAGAGAGAGAGAGAGAGAGAGAGAGAGAGAGAGAGAGAGAGGCTGCTGTTAGAGGATGGAGGGAACAATAAATAAATGATGAGGAAGCAAACTCAC
This sequence comes from Oncorhynchus nerka, assembly GCF_034236695.1. Classification (NCBI taxonomy): domain Eukaryota; kingdom Metazoa; phylum Chordata; class Actinopteri; order Salmoniformes; family Salmonidae; genus Oncorhynchus; species Oncorhynchus nerka. The sequence continues at coordinate 12,499,208 of NC_088401.1, read as the reverse complement.
TTGACTGCATTGGGACAGTGGAGGGGTACTCCCTTGACACTGTATAGCTGTGCGGTAGACAGTTGATGGAAAGAGGTCCATGAACCGTTTCTCTAGCACACCATCACTGACGAGTCACCGAAGAGGGCGTGGCTCTGCTCAAACCGACCTGTCACACACTGTGATCTCCCAGGCTCCTCTCTGACACAGGACAAGAGAGGAGAATAGCACTTCATTCAAATGACATGGTTTTCCTGTTGAAAGCCAGTCTAATGTACTGTATCCTTTCTGTATACATTGATCTCACTAAGTCAGTGTCACTTATTAAAGGATTATGTCTTCACTAACTTTTTGTAAATTGTTTGTGACTGAGCCCATACAATGAAAGCCACATTAATTCCAAAAGTACCCTCATTGGTCAATAAAGCATTTGAAGGAGGAACCATAAGCTGATGTGTTGTTGCCTATTGAAATCACAGTGTTGACAAAGCTGGAAATGGCTTGCAGATAGCTGAATTAAAACTGAATGTATTAGGCTATATTTCTGATCCGGGTTTTCTTACAAACAAAGCCCTGATGGTGCATCCTGTGTCTGCTGGCAGTGGCCCCATCGTCCTCCAATATCAATTAAACAGGATAACAACACCAGGATCTCTAACTGCCCTGGGGGGATTCCACTGCCCTGGGGGGATTCCACTGCCCTGGGGGGATTCCACTGCCCTGGGGGGATTCCACTGCCCTGGGGGAATTCCACTGCCCTGGGGGGATTCCACTGCCCTGGGGGAATTCCACTGCCCTGGGGGGATTCCACTGCCCTGGGGGGATTCCACTGCCCTGGGGGAATTCCACTGCCCTGGGGGGATTCCACTGCCCTGTTGTTTTTGTTCCGTCCAACTGTTGTCTTGTGAAATTGTTTTTACTGGGGTAAATCACATCCTCCTGTATGGCAGCAACACACAAGTCCCCAGAGGGAGTAGTCTGGGCAGCTGGGGAAGGAGGGAGGGGATGGAGGGAGGGGTAGGGGTCCAAGTAATTTATTTCAACAATTCGACCAGTCTCTGCAAGGAATACAATAATTTCTCCTTCCTCATCTCCTATTCAACCACGGCCGTTGCCATGAAACTCAAAAATGAAGTGCCGGTGTTGCTTTTAATCAGACGTAAAACAAAATACAAAAAATAACTGAAACAGCAGTCTCTAAGGGAGCTCTTAACCCCTCTGTGTGTATGTCAGTATGTGTGTGTGTGTGTGTATATCAGTTTTTTTGGGTGTGTGTGTGTGTCAGTATGTGTGTATCAGTATGTGTGTGTGTGTGTTTGTATCAGTGTGTGTGTGTGTGTGTGTGTGTGTGTATCAGTGTGTGCGTGTGTGTGTGTGTGTATATATCAGTGTGTTTGTTTGTGTGTGTGTGTGTATCTGTATGTGTGTATCAGTATGTGTGTGTGTGTGAGTGTGTGTGTGTGTGTGTGTGTATCAGTGTGTGTGTGTGTATGTGTGTATGTGTGTGTGTGTGTGTGTGTGTGTGTGTGTGTGTGTGTGTGTATCAGTGTGTTTGTTTGTGTATGTGTGTATCTGTGTGTGCGTGTGTATCGTTATTCCCGACAGCACAGATCGCATTTCAGACGGAGGCTTCCTTCCTGCCCTTTAATAAGAGAGGTCATTAACAGAGAGAAGAGAAAAACAAACGGAAGGTCAGTTAGATTGGGAGGCTCGTATCACCCCTGTGTTTCAGCCTGATCACATGTCAAAACGGAAGCGCTTCAAACTATACCGTTTAACTTGGAAGGGACAACAGGAGATTGTCTTGACAGTGCTGAATGTAGCCTGATGGTATAGTTATCTATGTAAATACAACAACAGTCGGTATGTTTCGCTGCCTGCCTGCCAGTGCAATACTGAACAGTGCATTACTGTCTCTCGTCTTCTCTCAAATCTACACTTTCCTCTGGTCTTTCCTATGGTATATCATCTGGTCTCTCCTGTATTCTCTCCTCTACTGTCTCCTCTGGTCTCACCTATACTCTCTCCTCTGGTCTCTCCTCTTCTCTCTCCACTACTCTCTCTTACAATTTCTCCACTGGTCTCTCCTCTACTCTCTCCTTTGGTATCGCCTCTACTTTCTCCTCTACTCTCTGGTCTCTCCTCTACTCTCTCCTCTGGTCTCTCCACTGGTCTCTCCACTGGTCTCTCCTCTGTTCTCTCCTCTATTCTCTCCTCTACTCTCTCCTCTACTCTCTCCTCTGGTCTCTCCTCTGGTCTCTCCTCTACTCTCTCCTCTACTCTCTGGTCTCTCCTCTACTCTCTCCTCTGGTCTCTCCACTGGTCTATCCACTGGTGTCTCCTCTACTCTTTCTTCTGGTCTCTCCTCTACTCTCTCCTCTGGTCTCTCCTCTGGTCTCTCCTCTACTCTCTCCTCTACTCTCTCCTCTGGTCTCTCCACTTGTCTCTCCACTAGTCTCTCCTCTAGTCTCTCCTCTACTCTCTCCTCTACTCTTTCTTCTGGTCTCTCCTCTGGTGTCTCCTCTGGTATCTCCTCTACTCTTTATGCTGGTCTCTCCTCTGGTCTCTCCTCTACTCTTTCTTCTTGTCTCTGCTCTGGTCTCTCCACTTGTCTCTCCTCTGGTCTCTCCTCTGGTCTCTCCCCTGGTCTCTCCTCTGGTCTCTCCTCTGGTCTCTCATTCCTGGTCTCTCCCCTGGTCTCTCCTCTGGTCTCTCCCCTGGTCTCTCCTCTGGTCTCTCCCCTGGTCTCTCATCTGGTCTCTCCTCTGGTCTCTCCCCTGGTCTCTCCTCTGGTCTCTCCCCTGGTCTCTCCCCTGGTCTCTCCTCTGGTCTCTCCCCTGGTCTCTCCTCTGGTCTCTCCCCTGGTCTCTCCTCTGGTCTCTCCTCTACTCTTTCTTCTGGTCTCTCCCCTGGTCTCCCCTCTGGTCTCTCCCCTGGTCTCTCCTCTGGTCTCTCCTCTGATCTCTCCTCTGATCTCTCCCCTGGTCTCTCCTCTGGTCTCTCCCCTGGTCTCTCCTCTGGTCTCTCCCCTGGTCTCTCCCCTGGTCTCTCCTCTGGTCTCCCCCCAGGTCTCTCCTCTGGTCTCTCCCCTGGTCTCTCCTCTGGTCCCTCCCCTGGTCTCTCCTCTGGTCTCTCCCCTGGTCTCTCCTCTGGTCTCTCCTCTACTCTTTCTTCTGGTCTCTCCCCTGGTCTCTCCTCTGGTCTCTCCCCTGGTCTCTCCTCTGGTCTCTCCCCTGGTCTCTCCTCTGGTCTCTCCTCTGATCTCTCCCCTGGTCTCTCCTCTGGTCTCTCCTCTGGTCTCTCCTCTACTCTTTCTTCTGGTCTCTCCCCTGGTCTCTCCCCTGGTCTCTCCTCTGGTCTCTCCCCTGGTCTCTCCTCTGGTCTCTCCTCTGATCTCTCCCCTGGTCTCTCCTCTGGTCTCTACTCTACTCTTTCTTCTGGTCTCTCCCCTGGTCTCTCCTCTGGTCTCTCCCCTGGTCTCTCCCCTGGTCTCTCCTCTGGTCTCTCCCCTGGTCTCTCCTCTGGTCTCTCATCTACTCTTTCAGGAGGATTGTAGATATTTTCTGTAGGATGGATCCTGTTGTTCTAATTGTTCCTTGCCCAGGTCCCTTTTGCAAAAGAGACTGTGTCTCAAATGAACTTTTCCTGTTTAAATAAAGATTCAATTAAATAAATAATGCTTTGGGTTTAGTACATACAAGCATAAATAGATACCTATGCATAATAAATCATGAAGAACCATTCACACTCAAAACATATAATAATTGTATTATGTACAGTATGTCTATAGATTGGGTATTTAAATATCTACTGTAAATAATCTACTGTAAATAATCTACTGTAAATGGTCTACTGTAAATAATCTACTGTAAATGGTCTACTGTAAATGGTCTCCTGTAAATGGTCTACTGTAAATAATCTACTGTAAATGGTCTACTGTAAATGGTCTACTGTAAATAATCTACTGTAAATGGTCTACTGTAAATAATCTACTGTAAATAATCTACTGTAAATAATCTACTGTAAATAATCTGATAAAATTCATCTCAATCTTATTCTAACAGGATGACTTTGAAACAGTAGCGACTCTGTCCCTTCTCTCTGCAGAGAACAGAACAGGAAATGGACCAGACTTTATGTAGAGAACAGAACAGGAAATGGACCAGACTTTATGTAGATAACAGAACAGGAAATGGACCAGACTTTATGTAGAGAACAGAACAGGAAATGGACCAGACTTTATGTAGAGAACAGAACAGGAAATGGACCAGACTTTTTGTAGATAACAGGAAATGGACCAGCCTTTATGTAGAGAACATAACAGGAAATGGACCAGACTTTATGCAGAGAACAGAACAGGAAATGGACCAGACTTTATGTAGAGAACAGAACAGGAAATGGACCAGACTTTATGTAGAGAACAGAACAGGAAATGGACCAGACTTTTTGTAGAGAACAGAACAGGAAATGGACCAGACTTTATGTACAGAACAGAACCGGAAATGGACCAGACTTTATGTAGAGAACAGAACAGGAAATGAACCAGACTTTTTGTAGAGAACAGAACAGGAAATGGACCAGACTTTATGTAGAGAACACAACAGGAAATGGACCAGCCTTTATGTAGAGAACAGAACAGGAAATGGACCAGCCTTTATGTAGAGAACACAACAGGAAATGGACCAGCCTTTATGTAGAGAACAGAACAGGAAATGGACCAGCCTTTTTGTAGATAACAGGAAATGGACCAGCCTTTTTGTAGAGAACAGAACAGGAAATGGACCAGCCTTTTTGTAGATAACAGGAAATGGACCAGCCTTTTTGTAGAGAACAGAACAGGAAATGGACCAGACTTTATGTAGAGAACACAACAGGAAATGGACCAGCCTTTATATAGAGAACAGAACAGGAAATGGACCAGCCTTTTTGTAGATAACAGGAAATGGACCAGCATTTTTGTAGAGAACAGAACAGGAAATGGACCAGCCTTTTTGTAGAGAACAGAACAGGAAATGGATCAGACTTTTTGTAGAGAACAGAACAGGAAATGGACCAGACTTTATGTAGAGAACACAACAGGAAATGGACCAGACTTTATGTAGAGAACAGAACAGGAAATGGACCAGCCTTTATGTAGAGAACACAACAGGAAATGGACCAGCCTTTATGTAGAGAACAGAACAGGAAATGGACCAGCCTTTTTGTAGATAACAGGAAATGGACCAGCCTTTTTGTAGAGAACAGAACAGGAAATGGACCAGAATTTATGTAGAGAACACAACAGGAAATGGACCAGCCTTTATGTAGAGAACAGAACAGGAAATGGACCAGCCTTTATGTAAAGAACACAACAGGAAATGGACCAGCCTTTATGTAAAGAACACAACAGGAAATGGACCGGCCTTTATGTAGAGAACAGAACAGGAAATGGACCAACCTTTTTGTAGATAACAGGAAATGGACCAGCCTTTTTGTAGAGAACAGAACAGGAAATGGACCAGCCTTTTTCATTTTCATAATTTTAACTAACTAATTTAAAACTATGAAATAACACATAAGGAATCATGTAGTAACCAAAAAAGTGTTAAACAAATCAAAATACAGTATATTTTATAATTTGCCTTGATGACAGATTTGCACACTCTTGACATTCTCTCAACCAGCTTCATGCGGTAGTCACCTGGAATGCATTTGTTAAAAGTTAATTTGTGGAATTGCTTTCCTTCTTAATGCGTTTAGGCCGATCAGTTGTGTTGTGACAAGGTAGGGGTGGTATACAAAAGATAGCCCTGTATGGTAAAAGACCATATCATGGCAAGAACAGCTCAAATAAGCAAAGAAAAACAACAGTCCATCATTACTTTAAGACATGAAGGTCAGTCAATCCGGAACATTTCAAGAACTCTCAAATTTGCTTCAAGTGCAGTCGCAAAAACCATCAAGCGCTATGATGAAACTGGCTCTCTTCAGGACCGCCACAGAATAGGAAGACCCAGAGTTACCTCTGCTGCAGAGGATAAGTTCATTAGAATTAACTGCAACTCTGATTGCAACCCAAATAAATGCTTCACAGAGGTCAAGTAACAGACACGTCTCAACACCAACTGTTCAGAGGAGACTACGTGATTCTGGCCTTCATTGTTGAATTGCTGCAAAGAAACCACTACTAAAGGACACCAATAATAAGAAGAGACTTGCTTGGGCCAAGAAACATGAGCAATGGACATTGTACTGGTGGAAATCTGTCCTTTGGTCTGATGAGTCCAAATTTGCGATTTTTGGTTCCAACCGCCCTGTCTTTGTGACATGCAGAGTAGGTGAATGAAGGATATGTACATGTATGGTTGCCACCGTGAATAATGGAGGAGGAGATGTGATGGTGTGGGGGTGCTTTGCTGGTGACCCTGATATATTTAGAATTCAAGGCACACATAATCAGGATGGCTACCACAGCATTCTGCAGTGAAACACACTCCCATCTGGCCTGTGCTTGGAACTGTGGAACTGTCATTTGTTAATCAACAGGACAATGACACAACACACCAGCCTGTGTACAGGCTATTTGACCAACAAGGAGAGTGATGGAGTGCTGCATTAGATAACCTAGCCTCCACAATTATGCATTCCAGGTGAAGCTTGTTGAGAGAAGGCTAAGAGTGTGCAAAGCTGTCATCAAGGCAAAGGGGGGGCTACTTTGAAAAATCTAAAATAAATGTTGATTTGTTTAACACTTTTTGGTTATGTCATGACACGCTTTTTCAGTTCTGCCAACAAATTGTCAATAGGATTGAGGTCAGGGCTTTGTGATGGCCACTCCAATACCTTGACCTTGTTGTCCTTAGGCCATTTTGCCACAACTTTAAAAGTATGCTTTGGGTCATTGTCCATTTGGAAGACCCATTTGCGACCATCCTTTAACTTCCTTACTGATGTCTTGAGATGTTGCTTCAATATATCCACATAATAGTCCTTCCAGTCCCTCCTGCAGCAAAGCACCCCTACAACATGATGCTGCCACCCCCATGCTTCACAGTTGGGATGGTGTTCTTCGGCTTGCAAGCCTCCCCCTTTTTCCTCCAAACATATCGATGGTTATTATGGCCAAACAGTTCTATTTATGTTTCATCAGACCAGAGGACATTTCTCCAAAAAGTACGATCTTTGTCCCCATGTGCAGTTGCAAACCGTAGTCTGGCTTTTTTATGTTGGTTTTGGAGCTGTGGCTTCTTCCTTGCTAAGGGGCCTTTCAGGTTATGTCGAATTAGGACTCGTTTTACTGTGGATATAGATACTTTTGTGTCTGTTTCCTCCAATATCTTCACAAGGTCCTTGCTGTTGTTCTGGGATTGATTTGCACTTTTCGCAAATTGCTTCCAATGATGAACCAGACTGGAAATTGCTCCCAAGGATGAAACAGTCTTGGCTGATTTCTTTTGATTTTCCCATGATGTCAAACAAAGAGGCACTGAGTTTGAAGGTAGGCCTTGAAATACATCCACAGGAACACCTCCAATTGACTCAAATTATGTCAATTAACCTATCAGAAACTTCTAAAGCCATGACTAAAGCCATCATTTTCTGGAATTTTCCAAGCTGTTTAAAGGCACAGTCGACTTAGTGTATGTAAACTTCTGACCCACTAGAATTGTGAAATAGTGAATTATAAGTGAAATAATCTGTCTGTAAACAATTGTTGTAAAAATGTATTGTGACATGCACAAAGTAGATGCCCTCACTGACTTGCCAAAACTATAGTTTGTTAACGAATAATTTGTGGAGTAGTTGAAAAACGTGTTTTATTAATGACTCCAATCTAAGTGTATTTAAACTTCCAACTTCAGATGTATTATTTCATAGTTTTGATGTTTTTTTTATTTATTCTACAATGTAGAAAATATAAAAACATTTTTAAAAAACCTTGAATGAGTAGGTGTGTCCAAACGTGTGACTGGCACTGTGTGGTGTTGCTGAAGTCTTATCAATTATATTGAAACAATTACAGAGAATAGATACTTGGTGGCTGACTGTCAAGTGGTCCAGTGAGAGGCAAACGCATGCACACACACATGCACACACGCACACGCCTACACACACACGCACACGCATGCACGCACACGCACATGCACGCGCACACACACACACACACACACACACACACACACACACACTGCTAGGTTAACATGAGATTGAGAGTTTGTGTGTAGTGTAAACAACCTGCAGCTGTCTCCAACTCAGCCATTCACTATGAGAGTACACAATCAAAGGAAAGATCTGAAAAAGGGGTCAGGGAGGAGAGAGGGAGTGAGAAGAGGAGAGGGAGAGAAAACAGCTGGAGAACAATGCTTGCAAGCGCCTAGGTTGATAGAGTTTTAATGGGATTCCTACAGATATTAGAGCGAGTGAGTGAGTATGGGGCTGGGGGTGGTGGGCGAGATAACCCTATTGGATATACAGTTAACTTTTAAAATGTAAGCAAACCCCAGTGCTCCAGGTTAGCAATATAGCAGTCAACTGGGAGGTTGGCTGTCAAAGGTCAAACTACAGTGGAGGACACCTGGGAAATGAATGTTACTTGCCTCCTTCGGCACATGCTAAGATGGAGGTCTAGGTTCATATTGAAGATCTTTGACCATCTTGGGCTCATATACACCATGTTCCTTCTAATACACTGTACAAACACCATGTTCCTTCTAATACACCGTACAAACACCATGTTCCCTCTAATACACTGTACAAACACCATGTTCCCTCTAATACATCGTACAAACACCATGTTCCTTCTAATACACCGTACAAACACCATGTTCCCTCTAATACACTGTACAAACACCATGTTCCCTCTAATACACTGTACAAACACCATGTTCCTTCTAATACACCGTACAAACACCATGTTCCTTCTAATACAACGTACAAACACCATGTTCCCTCTAATACACTGTACAAACACCATGTTCCCTCTAATACACCGTACAAACACCATGTTCCTTCTAATACACCGTACAAACACCATGTTCCCTCTAATACACCGTACAAACACCATGTTCCCTCTAATACACCGTACAAACACCATGTTCCCTCTAATACACCGTACAAACACCATGTTCCCTCTAATACACCGTACAAACACCATGTTCCTTCTAATACACCGTACAAACACCATGTTCCCTCTAATACACCATACAAACACCATGTTCCTTCTAATACACCGTACAAACACCATGTTCCTTCTAATACACCGTACAAACACCATGTTCCTTCTAATACACCATACAAACACCATGTTCCTTCTAATACACCATACAAACACCATGTTCCTTCTAATACACCGTACAAACACCATGTTCCTCTAATACACCATACAAGGTATTTGGGCTCTTTGGAGAATATGGCAGAGTGGGGATTGGTCTTATCTGCTCTACATCCAACTACACCCAGGGGAAATAGAGGAATGATCAAATAAACATCAATTCATCTTCGACACATCATAACTATCGCAACCCTGATTGCTTAATCAAAGCCTAGCTCATCACATCATGGCAAATCAAACAGTCCACCAGGGGAAATTCCTCCATTAACTCCATGCTTCTAATCTCTCTGATAGTACTATTTACCAAGCCAACTGCGTTCTAAATAATGACCGTAGATCAACAACGGCAGCACTGACGATAAGTCTCTTTTCATTAGAGCAAATGTCTGTGCTCTTAGACAGACACGGCAGCGCACTGCGAAGGGTGGGGATCCCCCCTAGTCCTGGGAGCTGGTCTGCTCGGCCAGCAGATAGCTGTCACTGCAGATAGCTGTTACGTCCTCCCTACTGCCAGTTCCTTCGCCTGATTAAATAGCCGTATGCCACTGCTGGCCTCTCTCAGGGCCGAGGCAGCCTCTGGTAATGGTAATACTAGGCCCCGTGACCCCCCCATGACCCCATGCCCGCTCTTCTTCTTGAAATGTAATGTATGTAGCGCTAACTCTTCCTTCTGCAGGCCTGCGGGTCGAACAACGCCCTGGGCTGTCTGACGCCATGATTCTGCTTCGGTTGTCACTCAGCACTGACAGGGTGATGTTTGTCAAATGAAGTGGGAAGGAGGTAAGAGGGGGAAAAGGCGAGGGATAGAGGAGTGCATGATGGGTATCTGTAATTAAGATATGTCTCGTTACACGTTGATAATCATGTCTGGTGTTTTACAACTGCAAGGCCAGTGGGTCACTTCCTGATGTGACTTGGATCACTGGTGAGTGTTAAAAATGTCCTTCTGTGTTTTCATAAGGACAAATAGTTTTTATTCCAATGTAGATGAACAAAACACAGTTTGATAGACTATTTTATTAAATGTATACAGTGGATGTTTGACATATCACTGTGTACAGTTGAAGTCGGAAATTTACATACACTTAGGTTGGAATCATTAAAACTTGTTTTTCAACCACTTCACACATTTCTTGTTAACAAACTATAGCTTTGGCAAGTCGGTTAGGACATCTACTTTGTGTATGACACAAGACATTTTTCCAACAATTGTTTACAGACAGATTATTTCACTTATAATTCACTGTATCACAATTCCAGTGGGTCAGAAGTTTACATACACAAAGTTGACTGTGCCTTTAAACAGCTTGGAAAATTCCTGAAAATTATGTCATGGTAAAGCTTCAGCAGTTCTGAGGAAGAACCCATTTGTTCCATCGGAGACAAGAAGCCATGATAGGGACCCTTCTGCAGAGTTCTTCAAAGGTACTATGACATGCTTGGACAGGGCTGGGAAAAGAGGGTAGGGCTGGGAAGAGAGGGTATGGCTGGGGAGAGAGGGTAGGGATGGGAAGAGAGGGTAGGGCTGGGAAGAGAGGGTATGGCTGGGGAGAGAGGGTAGGGCTGGGAAGAGAGGGTAGGGCTGGGAAGAGAGGGTATGGCTGGGGAGAGAGGGTAGGGATGGGAAGAGAGGGTAGGGCTGGGAAGAGAGTGTATGGCTGGGGAGAGAGGGTAGGGCTGGGAAGAAAGTGTAGGGCTGGGGAGAGAGGGTAGGGCTGGGAAGAGAGGGTAGGGCTGGGAAGAGAGGGTAGGGCTGGGAAGAGAGGGTAGGGCTGGGAAGAAAGGGTAGGGCTGGGGAGAGAGGGTAGGGCTGGGGAGAGAGGGTAGGGCTGGGGAGAGAGGGTAGGGCTGGGGTGAGAGGGTCGGGCTGGGAAGAGAGGGTAGGGCTGGGGAGAGAGGGTAGGGCTGGGAAGAGAGGGTAGGGCTGGGAAGAGAGGTAGGGCTGGGAAGAGAGGGTATGGCTGGGGAGAGAGGGTAGGGCTGGGAAGAGAGGGGAGGGCTGGGGAGAGATGGTAGGGCTGGGAAGAGATGGTAGGGCTGGGAAGAGAGGGTAGGGCTGGGAAGAGAGGGTAGGGCTGGGGAGAGAGGGTAGGGCTGGGAAGAGAGGGTAGGGCTGAGGAGAGAGGGTAGGGCTGGGGAGAGAGGGTAGGGCTGGGAAGAGAGAGTAGGGCTGGGAAGAGAGGGTAGGGCTGGGAAGAGAGGGTAGGGCTGGGAAGAGAGGGTAGGGCTGTGGAGAGAGGGTAGGGCTATGAAGAGAGGGTAGGGCTGGGAAGAGAGGGTAGGGCTGGGGGTAGGTGAGGTGTACATTATATATAATAATAATAATATATCAGTTAATTCAGAACAAACTCTTATTTACAATGACATCCTATGAACAGTGGGTTAACTGCCTTGTTCAGTTGTAGAAAGACTGATTTTTACCTTTTCAGGTCAGGAATTCGATCTAGCAACGTTTTTGGTTACTGGCCAACGCTCTAACCACTAGGCTACATGTCGCACCATTAACACTTTGGATTTCCTCACCCCAAGGGCCAAGGGTTTACCCACCGTGATCCTAACCACGTGACCGGAGGCAGGAAAAACTCTGCTCCCTATATACAATGTATTATATGACGTGTTTGCCGTTATTGTAAATACGAATTAGTTATTAACTGACTTGCCTAGTTAAATAAAGGTTAAATAAAAATAAAATAATAATTATTCATTAACCGTTTTAAGACAAATTAATGAACTGAAATCACATGTTGCTTCGCTGTACATGTTTTATACAAGACACACAAATGGAACTGAATCCCGACCAATCGTCCCTCCAGGCAATATTATCTATAATATCAGATAGACACAATATGAATATTCATAGATCCCCTGTTTATGAATCGGAAGGTCGCTAATCAATATAGACTAATTTCCCCACTGCTACAGCTAATGACAGCGTAGTGGTAATGAGAGACTGCAAGTTGCTGTTCAATTTTAACCTTCGGATTTTGCATCAGAAACACAAGCATTGTAAATCAAAACAGGATAGCATGGTAGTTTGACAATTCTCCTCGTTAGTCAAAGACACGTTCACCATGCACCTGTGGTGAGAAAAAAAAGACCAGCGGACAGTATCGCCTTTCTACCATTTGGTGTCGCACAAGTATTTCGCTGCGGCTCCTGTAAAACTGCCATATTTGAGCTCAAATTAGTGACATCATGCATAACCAATTATAGGAATAGCGCAAAAAGCAATGATATCCTCTTGTCTTACCCTTTCATCTCTGATTAATCAGCGCGCGACAAGACAGGGGGAAATAAATTGCGGCTGCACACTGGGAGTCAGCCGTGAACTCTGCTGTCCCGTGAGGTCCGGTGATGTATGATCTCACAACATTCACCTGGTTATGTAAACAAACTCATTAATCCAGACGTGTGCTTATTATACTAGCCTACTAGTGAGTGGAGGGTCATTGTACGCGGTGCTGTCGACATTCTACTGTACTTGAATATAAAGGATGGGCGTGAGTCGCACTCGAAAGGGAAGCGAGGGGGATCCATTTTCAGCATAGAAGGCGAGCTCACTGCTCAGTTCACTCTGCGCGCTGCTTCCTATGCGGAGTGAGAGAGAAGCGCTATGGATACTACAGGTAAAGTCAAGGCGCCTTTTCAGGGAAACAGATGGCTATGGTGTTTGGTGCTTGTGTTAGAAAAGAGGAGGCTAGTATAAGAGTAGCCAAATTAAACTTGAGAGGAAGACATATATAATGTATTGTTTTTAGGATTTCCAAATTCCACAATTATTTAACGTACATGGGAAGTGATAATTCTGACTAATATTAATTAATATGAATGATATAGCCTAAATTAAATACCATATAGTTGACGCACCTACAAAATACCTTCTTTGCGTATTACGCACGAGTTGTATCTAGTTCTAGGAGGATATGTTTTAGCACTCAGTGTAGTAGTCTGTCTTTTAAACACCTAATGGTCTCTGTCATAAATCCGTTGTTATTTGTCTCTTAATCACCAGGCAACACCACACCAGCTGTCTGAAGAGCAGCCAAATATCAACTGAAACGCACAGGAGGGAGGGGAGTGTGAGAAACATAGGTTGTGTGTGTGTGTTAAAGTGTGCATGTTAGAGAGAGCGAGAGAGAGGACTAAGGTTGGACCAGGTGATCACGTCCTATCAAACCTCCAAGGAGCTGCCGGCCAGGATCAGTGTTTACAGGAAGGATCAGAGTTCCGACCAGAACATGGTGGTGCCAGCCCGCTGCCCGGGACCCTGTGCCATGCTGGCGCTCAGCCTTCTCATGGGATACGGCGTGGTGCGCTGCGTCGCTGGTCAGAACGACACGGAGCCCATCGTACTGGAGGGGAAGTGTCTGGTGGTCTGCGACTCCAACCCGTCCTCGGACGGCGGGGTGACTTCATCGCTCGGGATATCCGTCCGGTCGGCTGGCGCCAAGGTAGCTTTCTCCGCGGTGCGCGGGACGAATCACGAGCCCTCCGACATGAGCAACACGTCCATGACCATCTACTTTGACCAGGTCAGCCGTCCCCGGAATTTGCGCATGCAAATCTTGTCCCTATCTGGATAGATAATTAATGTGGCGATTAAGAACAAGTTGTTTAATATATATTTTTCGGGAGCTGCTACAACATTATTGTATTCCTGTGAAAGGTTATGATAACTTGTCGTGGTTTGCGTTGATCCGTTTGGAGACGCGCACATTTCCCTTGGGTCTCTTTAATGAAATAACTTGAGAGCAGTTCTGGGGACCAGCACATGATAATGGGAACATTGTGATCGCGTAATTTGCCCCATATTGCCTATTCATAAAAGCTGCAGCTCGTTGCAAGTTGATTTGAAAAGACGTCAGCTGTTGTATCTAGTCCCTTCTATCTATGCTGTAGGTTTGAGGGACGCAGACACTGCGGTGTTTACTATAGATGTGACTGCTGCTGTAAATGCTCCAAACATCAAGTGGAGTATTGTTTTGCGCCCCGCTGGTGAGCTGGGATACTATGGACAGTATTATGTTAATTACACCCCCCCCCCCATATCTTACATCGTCTTCAATTAGAAACATATATTGTCCAACTGTAAAACAGTGAGCTGTTGGCAAACAGCGTTGGCCAATTGATTGTGCGTTGCGCCTTAAGGTCACCACATGCAAAGTGTAAGTGCTTGATAATTTGGCTAATTTAACCCTTGCCGCGTCTCAGTATGTTACTCTTTGACTCTGGGTGCTGATTGTGCGTCATGTTGACGCGCTTTGTGTTTCAGGCTTTAGTGAACATCGGCAACCATTTCGATCTGAAAGCGAGTGTCTTCCAGGCGCCACGGAGGGGCATATACAGCTTCGGCTTTCATGTGGTCAAGGTCTACAACAGACAGACCATACAGGTAAGACACATTGTCCACATTAGCTTCACTATGATCTCTATGCAAAGTTTTCTGATTGTAGTTTTCTGATTGTAGTTTTCTGATTGTAGTTTTCTGATTGTAGGCCTAATTAGTCTACTTTAGTGTAGCCTACCCAAATGGGTACATTATTTGGTGCGTAAACAGAGTAGGCCTACGATGTAACAGATCTGAATTATGATCTGTGCTGTTTCCGTTACCCCAGGTCAACCTGATGCAGAACGACTACCCGATCATATCAGCTTTCGCCGGTGACCAGGACGTCACTCGGGAGGCGGCCAGCAACGGCGTTCTTCTGCAGTTGGAGCGCGAGGACCGGGTGTATCTGAAGCTGGAACGGGGCACGCTCATGGGCGGATGGAAATATTCCACGTTCTCAGGCTTCCTTGTCTTTCCACTATAATTTAATATGTGATCACGGAAATCGCAAACGTGACATGGTTGAGGAACGATAAAAAAAAAAATGTTGCTCTTTTATTTGAAGTGAACTGTCAGAGGAAGAAGACAGATTCGTATGTGTACACACTACACACTTTACAGTATCTATTTCATTCAAACATTAACGTTTCCATGGAGTTCGTACATCCAAATCCATCGACTAAAACCCTATCTGGAAGGATAATCGAATCGATCTACCCGTGATGTATAGGTCTACCACTTGTCGATTATTTGGATTTTATCGCTTGGGAGTCAACTAACTTTTGTCAACAGACTGTCAAGTCAGTCTACCTCTGTGTACCCTGACTGCTGAACAGATGAGAATAATATTATATAAATCGAAAAGCTTAAAACTTCCCGAACTAACGTGTATTTACCAATGCTCTCTCTATTTTGTGTTTGTGTAGCCTTAAATAATAATGTTTCCGTCAAGTGAGGTGTATGGAATTCTTATGGACGTCCAGGAGAAGAAGAGTGCTTTCACGCCGAAGACTTTTTTTAATTTTTTTGTTGCAGGAATGGAAGAATGTGTTTGTTTTTTGTTGCAGGAATGGAAGAATGTGTTTGTTTTTTGTTGCAGGAATGGAAGAATGTGTTTGTTTTTTGTTGCAGGAATGGAAGAATGTGTTTGTTTTTTGTTGCAGGAATGGAAGAATGTGTTTGTTTTTTGTTGCAGGAATGGAAGAATGTGTTTGTTTTTTGTTGCAGGAATGGAAGAATGTGTTTGTTTTTTGCTGTTCATGGTGTTCCGTTTGGATGCTGAACATGTTGAAAAGAAGGCAAATATAGGCTGCCTAACTATCCAGAGATTATATAAAAGATTTTTTTAAAAAGCGACATATTTCAGCCAATGGACACGTCTATAGAAACTCTTTTACAAAAAAAATATTTATCTAATTTATAAAGTACATATTCACATTATGGTGTGTTCTACATTTCGGATCTGCGTAGCTTTAACTGATATTGTGTCCAGTGACGTTGCTCACAAATGTACATTGTGAAAAATAACAACAGAAAAATCCCAATTATATGATGTCCCGCCTAATAAATAATATTGCATTGTATACGCGTATGTATTCACTTTTATTATATAGGCTACCAGTTTAGGCTTGCAAATGACATGCAAGGTCGAGAAGGCATCAGGAAAGTAATCGTGATAGAATCGGTCATTAATAAAGTAGTGTACAGCACACGGCCTCAGACCTGTAGCGCACTATTGACTGACGCTGTCCATGGTGCTGATCGAGCAGCCGCTTGAACAGAATGCAATGTTACACTTCACAGAGCACTGGAGCCCACACCAACACGCATTCAACTCTTGTGGTTTCAAAATTGAAAACAGATTTTTATCAACTTTGCATGTTTCATTATTGTGAGATCAAAGCATAGACAAATCAATACAATACAATAGCATACTGACATTCTCAAAACCGCTATATTTTGATTTGAGTGGCGAAAGAAGTACTCAATAACTATAATTATCTTCGCTAAATAATTATGCAATGCAGAGACAATGCGTTATTGTTTTGGGCCTGCTGTAGAAAAACAATCCTCCATCACACAGGAACAAAGGGAACAGGTCTTCGCTATCTTATCATGTAGAACGTAAAGCTGTGTAAATGCCTGGTCTATTTGCAGAGGTGGTGTGTGTGTGTGTGTGTGTGTGTGTGTGTGTGTGTGTGTGTGTGTGTGTGTGTGCGTGTGCGTGTGTGTGTGTGTGCGTGCGTGTGCGTGAGGGATAGCAAATATATAAGTAGTTGTTATACTTAATGGTGCCTAGATGTGGAATATAGGCCTCTACAATGCAGTCTTATTGCCATTGGTTCTCTGATGTAGGTCAAAGGGGAACTAATTAAAACAAACATTGTGAAAGATAACGGCCATAAATTAAACGGATAATAGAACAAAATGAATTGGTGTGGTGTAGTTACAGTTTAGCCCAATAGGAACATAACGGAGATGGTAAGTACACCTAGGATTTTGTCGTTGTTGGTTTCCTTCGGGGGCTGCGTCCCAGCCTCTCCTTGCTGAAACCCGCAGGTCGATATCCAGAGGAAGTCATGACAAATCGTATGTGTACATACCATCTCCGTTATGTTCTTATTAGGCTACACTGGAACACTTTACTTTGACCTTTGCATTGGACCCTCAGAACGTCTTTGGTTTGGAACCCAAAACCACTTACTTGACTGTTGCTACGTGATGCTTAAAAGCTCATGGGTTGTTTTACATAAGAACATCGTTTTAAACAGCTACCTGGGGTTGCAAATGCATTCAGGCAACTATAGTATCATAAACTGTCGATGTTTATGCCTTATCTCTCGTGGGCAGATTGTGCGTGTAGCCCGAAGAATCTGTCGGGGCTGAATGACGAGCAGCATTTGTTTGGGTTTTGGAGTTTTCTTCATTGGTTATTTGAACGTATCAGGATGAGGCGAAGGCGGTGCTCAAACTGCTTTGCGCGTGTTCCCAGCCGGATTGGAAGGGGGCTTTGAATTATAGTTTTCAAAAGGTGACCAACCCTGGGGGCCAAGTACATGTTTGTTTGAGTATTTTATATTTAAATACTTTTTTGAGCATTTGCAAATACACAGGCAAAAACATTTAGAGTATTTGATTGGTTATTTGTAAAAAAAAAAATTAAAAAAAAATTAAAAAATGTGGAACAAATTGAATTTTAAAGTATTTTCAAATATTTTTTCAAATACTATCTTTAAATACCTTGGTTAAATTCATTGGAGTGTATTCGAGCCTTCCTAGTTTATTTCCAAATACTTTCCAATATTGAGCTACTTGTTATTTCAAATAAAGGTTAACTGAATACATGTATTGAAGTGGATTAAAAAGTAATTCAAATAACTGAAATAATATTTGAACCCAGATCTGGTATTTTAATAATGATGTAGGTGTGCATTGTGCTGTATGCCAAGCAGTCATGACAACAGCAAGATGGCAGACTTTAGCTGTGGATCAATGGGATTGGCTGAGATCTGCTATCCTCAAAAGAATGCTAAAATATTCTTATGCAGATTATCATTTCTAAACTAATATTGATCAAAGTCGATTATCTCAGCAGGATCTCTTTTAGTGACTTTATGTTCACCTATCAAACATGTCAATGGCACAAAATAAAGAGATTTGTATAGCCTATTATTCAAAAAGTCTTATAAAATGTAATGTCCAAGAAATCTTCATGAAAAAATCCAAGATGGCAACCGAATTGGCATTGGAAGTGGAACCCAGCTGGCAACTGTCTAGGGAATCAGCCTTGACTAGTTCTATACAGTTCCTACCCTGACCATACCAGACACTATGAGTGCACTTTCTATACAAAATATGTTTTATTGTAACATACATGTGAAGTGAAATGGGTTGTTTTAGAGGGTCAGCCATCATAGTACATTGCAAATTTGGGTTAAGTGCCTTGTCAAGCGCACATCTACAGACTTTTCACCTTGTTGGCACGGCTACTCGAACCAACAACTGAAAGGTTGCTGGCCCAGCGCTCTAACCGCTAGTCTACCTGCCCCCCTAGTACACATCTGGTTGATATGGCCATTCATTTTTCCATAACGAGACCTAAATGTTCTAATGGGACCAACAGCTGAGAGAACACAGCAGAGCAGGGAGGCCTGCGGTTACTAAGACAGATGACAGGCCAGCTATAAGAGTAGAATGGACCTGGAAACCAACCTACAACTCACCGCCTCCCTTTCCATAGCTATTTGGACAGCATTGTATAACGCTCCATAAACTTGTGATAAAGCCCATACTAACTCAAACGGTCTATTGTGGGACCATTGATTTTCCTTATTATAGTAGTGTCTCATTCGCTTGTCTGTTCAAGGCTTGATTTCTCAAAATGATTCTTGTTGTTCCAATTTTTTGAATCGGTAGAGGCATACACAAAGATATAAGGGATTATTTCTGTGTATATTCTAGCGACGGTGAATCTTTTTCCACAGGAATCCTGTACAATATCGGCGATCTGCTGCTAGCCATGATAACTCCAAAACACCATATACCCCGATTGTCGCTGGATGAATGTATTTGATATTAGCGTCATGTAGCAGAGATATGAAAGTTAGCCATCTGGCTGGATGAGTGTATTTGATATTAGCGTCATGTAGCAGAGATATGAAAGTTAGCCATCTGGCTGGATGAGTGTATTTGATATTAGCGTCATGTAGCAGAGATATGGAAGTTAGCCATCTGGCTGGATGAGTGTATTTGATATTAGCGTCATGTAGCAGAGATATGAAAGTTAGCCAGCTGTCTGAATGAGTGTATTTGATGTTAGCGTCATGTAGCAGAGATATGAAAGTTAGCCATCTGGCTGGATGAGTGTATTTGATATTAGCGTTATGTCGCAGAGATTTGAAAGTTAGCCAGCTGGCTGATGAGTGTATTTGATATTAGCGTCATGTAGCAGAGATATGAAAGTTAGCCAGCTGTCTGAATGAGTGTATTTGATTTTAGCGTCATGTAGCAGAGATATGAAAGTTAGCCATCTGGCTGGATGAGTGTTTTTGATATTAGTGTTATGTCGCAGAGATTTGAAAGTTAGTCATCTGGCTGGATGGGTGTATTTGATGTTAGCGTCATGTAGCAGAGATATGAAAGTTAGCCAGCTAGCCGGATGATGTATTTGATATTAGCCTCATGTAGCAGAGATATGAAAGTTAGCCACCTGGCTGGATGAGTGTATTTGATATTAGTGTCATGTAGCAGAGATATGAAATTTAGCCACCTGGCTGGATGAGTGTATTTGATGTTAGCGTCATGTAGCAGAGATATGAAAGTTAGCCAGCTAGCCGGATGATGTATTTGATATTAGCGTCATGTAGCAGAGATATGAAAGTTAGCCAGCTAGCCGGATGATGTATTTGATATTAGCGTATTGTAGCAGAGATATGAAAGTTAGCCACCTGGCTGACGTGCACATCTCTATGTCTTCTGTTAGCAGCACTCGTCTATAAGTGCGAACCATGGTTGTATTGGGTGTTTGATATCTACGGCATTTATCAAAGATGTGAAGTGATAAAAACACCATGTGTCTGCCCCAATAGCACCATCAATCCCTGTTTATGTAGGAGGGAGGGGAGTGGGGGATTTTATGAATGTATAGACAGCAGCATATTGTGCTTTGTGGGCCCTATAAATATAACGATACAACTGGTACCACCCACTGAGCTAAAATAGCCTTTTCATGTTTTAAAGACGTCTTTGTTTCAGAGTTAGTCTCTTGGTGGCTGGTTTGCTTCTTGTTAAATACCCTTTGAGGCTTTGTCTTTGGGCTCATGTTTCATTTTAGCCGCTCACCCAGCAGGATCGTAAAACTTCAATGTGGGACCTCACAGCACGCAGCACGACAATACTTTATGCATTACAGTCTAAATGACATATTAAAGTCATCCGAGGCATATTATCTGTGGCTTCAGCCAGTTCTAAGTGAATGGTAATTTCAGTTATTCATTAAACTGTAAGTTTGGCGAGGAGTCTTCAACACACACACAAACACACACACACACACACACATACACACACACGCTTAGATGCTCCCCGCAGAGACACAACTGTAATTCCTAGCAAGTCAGGTTTGAACAAAATGGCACGTACCTAAACATTTCAAAACTGACAGAGAAAAACACAACATTAAATCGATTAGAGCAGTCCCATATCGATGTCCTCTGGTGCTGATTTCCTCTGGTGTTGATTGGAGGGCTGTCATCCAGAGAGCATTAC
Organism: Oncorhynchus nerka; assembly: GCF_034236695.1. Taxonomy (NCBI): domain Eukaryota; kingdom Metazoa; phylum Chordata; class Actinopteri; order Salmoniformes; family Salmonidae; genus Oncorhynchus; species Oncorhynchus nerka. Next base: position 12,478,326 of record NC_088401.1, on the reverse strand, counting down.
AACTGTAACGGTGTTGGAATTTAATAGCCCTCGCCTTCAATCGTCAATATTTAGGGTGTATTTTTGTGTATAATTTCCTTGCCTGACGTTTGATCTATCTACGGTAGCTGAAACAAGATCATTAATTTGTTATCACCAATAGTGTAAAACGGTGAATAACTACTCACATCTTCATGAAAACCATACAGAGTAAATGCCATGGAAATAAGTTTGACCCCAGTGAGAATTACTGTTAGTCACCGGATTGCCTTCAAATAACGAGCTGTTAGTGGACTTTGAGACCCCTACCCTAAAGGGACTTTGAGACCCCTACCCTAAAGGGTCTTTGAGACCCCTACCCTAAAGGGACTTTGAGACCCCTACCCTAAAGGGTCTTTGAGACCCCTACACTAATGGGACTTTGAGACCCCTACCCTAAAGGGTCTTTGAGACCCCTACCCTAAAGGGTCTTTGAGCCCCCTGCCCTAAAGGGTCTTTGAGACCCCTACCCTAAAGGGTCTTTGAGCCCCCTACCCTAAAGGGTCTTTGAGACCCCTACCCTAAAGGGTCTTGTAGACCCCTACCCTAAAGGGTCTTTGAGCCCCCTACCCTAAAGGGTCTTTGAGACCCCTACCCTAAATGGTCTTTGAGCCCCCTACCCTAAAGAGTATTAGAGACCCCTACCCTAAAGGGTCTTTGAGACCCCTACCCTAAAGGGTCTTGTAGACCCCTACCCTAAAGGGTTTAAGTAACTATACACATTTGGACCATTTACTGCTGTGTGTATTTCTCTTTGCTTAAAAACCAAGTGGACCTCATGAATCAGCATACAACATGTGATTGTGAGGGGCTGTTGTTCTCCACTTTAAACATATTTCACCGGGTTCTCTACAGAGTCCTCTAAACATTAGAGGACCGGACTGCTTGTCGGATGACGACAAGCCGATGCCAGTAGTTGGCCCAAAGTTTCAGACACACAGATTGGTTCACTATCTCTCTGATTTTTGGAGAGATAGTCGTCTTGGCAGAAGGATACACGTTTCACCGCCTGCTGTTCAGAGTTTCATCCAGGCTGTGTTCTATTGTCTCCTTATACGAATCCAAAAAGACTGATAGGACTTCCATCCTGCTTTAAACGCATTCCTCATGGGGGACGCTGAAGAACAACTCAAGCGTCACAAACACAAGAGAAACACTGACCATCTCCTGTATTTAACATTTTTATTGAACAATACATAATAGTCCAGTAAATACAAGTAGTCACGGCAACTAAAATCCCTCACACAAAATGTCTACCACTCATTTCCTTAAGCGTTCCTCGGTTATCCATTTGTGGCTAAATTTGGCCTAAGTGTGATTCTAGGTGACAATAATCCTTTCACAGCAGTATTTTTTATATTCAGGTGCTTCCAGGCAAAACTAGCGGCACTTCCTTCGGGGTTTAAACTATGCTTAGCCCCCCCCCCCCCTCCTCTTCAATGTAATATATAATGTGTCTGCAAGCTAAAAAAGGAAATGCATGCTGAATAGCAGGCTTTATAGCTAGCCCTAATGACCTCTTTTATATCAACTTTAAAACCTACTTTCATATGTTTCTCTCAAACGATCTCTGTTCATTTCATGGCCCTGCAGTAATGGCCACAGCTTTGTCTGCATAGCAACAGGCGCGATACCACCTGTGCTCTTCTCTTCCCCTCCAAAGGAATAAAACCTCAAAATGTTTATTCTTTAATCACATATTAATGCTAAGACCCGTCACAGATCTGAATATAATCGTGTCAGCAACAAATATGTCAGAGCTGATGAAAAACCAATTCAGAAAGTGGTCATACGGTAACTGTATTTTTCAAGATAAGGAACATTGAATAATTTATTGATACCCAGCACCGGCTCACAAACACTAGACATTTTTATTTTGTAATTTGATTTAACTAGGCAAGCCAGTTAAGAACAAATTCTTAATTACAATGACAGCCTACACCGGCCAAACCCAGATGACGCTGGGCCAATTGTGTGTTGCCCTATGAGGCTACCAATTGCAGCCGGTTCTGAGACAGCCTGGAATCACACCAGGGTGTCTGTAGTGACACCTCTAACACTGAGAAGCCATGACTTAGACTGCTGTGCCACTTAGGATGTGCAGCATCTGTAACCTATATCCCTTCTGTTCAAGGTGATTGTTAGGTTGAAAGACCCTGCGATCACGTCATGACCGCCTGATGACCGGGCTAATTTACACATGAATGAGAAGACACAGTAGCAAGCAGGGATAATACACAGAGAGGATAGTTAGACAACATGCACGGTCGGGCATGGCACGGTGGCTGGTTAATAATGCATCTGTTTGCCTACCAAATAATGAGGAACATATCACAGACCCAAACATCAGACAGACACCTGTCTCTGTGGAAGGACCCCTATCTCAATCAGTTCTCTGACGAGAGAGAGAGAGAGAGAGAGAGAAAGTGAGATAGAGAGAGTGAGAGAGAGAGAGAGAGAGTGGAGAAATAGAGAGGGAGGAGCAAGAGAGAGAGAGAGAGAGAGAGAGAGAGAGAGAGAGAGAGAGAGAGAGAGAAAGAAGAGAGAATAAATAGAGAGAGAAAGAAGAGAGGATAAATACAGACAGGAGAAATAGAGAGAGAGAGAGAATGAAGAGAGAGGAGAAATAGAGAGAGAGAGAATGAAGAGAGAGGAGAAATAGAGAGAGAGAATGAAGAGAGAGGATAAATAGAGAGAGAATGAAGAGAGAGGAGAAATAGAGAGAGAGAATGAAGAGAGAGGAGAAATAGAGAGAGAGAATGAAGAGAGAGAATAAATAGAGAAAGAGAATGAAGAGAGAGGAGAAATAGAGAGAGAGAATGAAGAGAGAGGAGAAATAGAGAGAGAGAATGAAGAGAGAGGAGAAATAGAGAGAGAGAGAGATGGAACACAAAGTTTTTACTATCTCATCCTGGAATATACAAGGTCTGAGGTCATCTGCCTTTGGCCTAAAGAACAGGAACCCAGACTTCATCAAATAATTTGGAAATACAGACATTGTCATCCTACAAGAAACATGGTATAAAGGAGACTGACCCACTGGATGCCCTCTACGTTACAGAGAGCTGGTAGTCACATCCACTAAACTACCAGGTGTGAAACAAGGAAGAGACTCAGGGGGTATGCTAATTTTGTATAGATCAGACCTAACCCACAATATAAAATTAGTCAAAACAGGAACATTTTACATCTGGCTAGAAATGAATAGAATGAATAACAGAGAAACATGGCCTTATGTGTGCTACCTATATCCCCCCAATAGAATCCCCATACTTTAACAATGCATCTTCGCTATCTTAGAGGGGGAGATCAACCATTTCCAGGCCCAGGGACATGTACTAGTCTGTGGCGACCTAAATGCCAGAACTGGATAAGGACCCGACACCCTGAGCACACAGAGGGACAAACACCTACCTGGAGGTGACAGAATTCCCTCCCCCATATGCCCCCCTAGACAAAACTACGACAACTTAAACAACCAAAATGGGTAACAATTGCTGCAGCTTTGTCAGACGCTGGTTATGTACATAGTCAATGGTTCGAGGGGACTCCTACGGTAGGTACACAGATAGCTCATCTCTTGGCAGTAGTACTGTAGACTACTTTAACACTGACCTACACCCAGAGTCTCCTAGAGCATTCACAGTCAGTCCATTGACACCCCTATTAGATCACAGCAAAATCACAGTTGAACGGATTTATGCTCATGAGGCATCAAAGCCAAATTAACAGAATAATATTAAGAAATGCTATAGATGAAAGGAATGTATGGTGGAAACCTACCAAAAAACAATTAGGAAACAACAATCCCTTCTAGACAATTTCCTGGACAGAAGGATTCATTGTAATACCCTGTAATAGTGAATGTGTAAACTTGGCAGTAGAAAACCTAAACATTATGTTTGACCTCTCAGCTCCCCTATCAAATCAAAAACATTCAAACAGAAAAACGAAGAAAATGAACAACAATGACAAATGGAGGCGCAGACAAAATCCAAATAGTTTTCATAATGTCCACAGAAACATGTCAACGTCTTTAATAATCAATCCTCAGGTTGTTTTTAAAATATATAATCGATAATATATCAATGGCTGTCCAAACTCAGTTACGTGAGCAAAACCGATGTGACCACTTGACGCAATGTTATCGTTCTGGCTCATTTTTCAAAATAAAAGCCTGAAACTATGTCTGAAGACTGTTGACACCTTGAGGAAGCGATAGGAAAAGGAATCTGGTTGATATCCCTTTAAATGTTGCGAAGGCAGGCTATGGAATGTGGAGTTTTCAAAATAGAAGCCACTTCCTGGTTTGATTTTCCTCAGGGTTTCACCTGTAATGTCAGTTCTGTTATACTCACAGGCAATATTTTGACAGTTTTGGAAACTTTGGAGTGTTTTCTATCCAATACTAATAATAATATGCATATATTAACAACTGAGACTGAGGAGCTGGCCGTTTACTCTGTTTGCTGTTAATTTGTTATTGTTTTATTCACCTTAGTTTTTTAAATCTATTTCACTTGCTTTGGCAATGTAAAGAGAGAGAGAGAGAGATAGAGAGAGATAGAGAGAGAGGAGGGGGAGAGAGAGAGAGAGATAGGGTATGGTCATTTGACAGATCAGTAGGGTTAATCAGGTTAGAATGTGTCCTTTGATGGGATTCTGCCTGTGTGTAAACATCCTGTTGTGCTTCTGCTTGTGTGTAAACATCCTGTTGTGCTCCTGCCTGTGTGTAAACATCCTGTTGTGCTTCTGCCTGTGTGTAAACATCCTGTTGTGCTCCTGCCTGTGTGTAAACATCCTGTTGTGCTTCTGCCTGTGTGTAAACAACCTGTTGTGCTTCTGCCTGTGTGTAAACATCCTGTTGTGCTTCTGCCTATGTGTAAACATCCTGTTGTGCTTCTGCCTGTGTGTAAACATCCTGTTGGGATTCTGCCTGTGTGTAAACATCCTGTTGTGCTTCTGGCTGTGTGTAAACATCCTGTTGGGCTTCTGCCTGTGTGTAAACATCCTGTTGTGCTTCTGCCTGTGTGTAAACATCCTGTTGTGCTCCTGCCTGTGTGTAAACAACCTATGCTAGTTGAAGTTTTGCACTATTCTAGCATTGTTATTTAGTGTAAAAAAAGAAGTAAAAAGTAGTTATTGAGTTGTAAATGTAGCTTGTAGGCTAAACAAGGGAAATGGTTTGCAGTGAGGGGTGACATACATCATACTGTTGTGTATAGGACTGTAAAACACTACCAATATCAAACCATCAATTTCATTTAACAAGCAGCAAAACTAAACTAGCAGAAACGTGTTAAATATTTATTTGAGATTTGCAGGTTGGACAGAGCTATTAAAACATTATACAATATATCCACACTGAATGTACAATCACCATAGTTACCACAATACAGAACCCTACACAGATAAGGACTACTTACATAACTAACTAGTCATTGAAAGCAGAAGTTTAAGTTGTAATGCACGTATATCTTTAAACTCCACATAAATCATGTATTCATGTCAATCTCAAAATTGTGTTTAAGATATTCAAGTTCTGTTGTCAATAAAAGATTGTCTGAAATATTGGGGTTACACGGTTGCCGTCTTATATTTTATGTAGCCAGGATAGTCCACAGAGTAACATGTTTTTCAGGCAGTCAGTTTTTCGATCCAGCCCTAATTTTTCAGGACAGACATAAAGCTATTAAAGATCTACAGACGGTCTGTCCATCATGGATCAGAGCAGACTCTATTTAAGACTCTACCAGTAAAAATAAAAGCTTGGACATGTCAAGCCCAACCTCAGTTCATCACCAACATAAAACCTGGCAAAATGATTGAATTAGACCCATGTTCACTGGAGTGAATTCAGCCTGCGGCTCCACAGCAGACCCAGAACGCACGACAGGCATGGTAAAGGGCAAAATGCAGAATATATACTTCTACGGAGGCTTCAGTTTAATCTACAATCAATCCAATACAAAGAGTGAATGGGAATATTTTTAATGGGAATGGGAATATATTTATCAGATTCAATGATCAACCTCCACCCTGTATGTTTCAGACCACTTCCTGGTACTATACTGTAAATTATAGCACCATATTTCAGACCACTTCCTGGTACTATACTGTAAATTATAGCACCATATTTCAGACCACTTCCTGGTACTATACTGTAAATTATAGCACCATATTTCAGACCACTTCCTGGTACTATACTGTAAATTATAGCACCATATTTCAGACCACTTCCTGGTACTATACTGTAAATTATAGCATCATATTTCAGACCACTTCCTGGTACTATACTGTAAATTATAGCACCGTATTTCAGACCACTTCCTGGTACTATACTGTAAATTATAGCACCATATTTCAGACCACTTCCTGGTACTATACTGTAAATTCTAGCACCATGTTTAAGACCACTTCCTGGTACTATACTGTAAATTAAAGCATCATATTCATATTTCAGACCATTTCCTGTTACTATACTGTAAATTATAGCACCATATTTCAGACCACTTCCTGGTACTATACTGTAAATTATAGCATCATATTTCAGACCACTTCCTGGTACTATACTGTAAATTATAGCACCATAGTTCAGACCACTTCCTGGTACTATACTGTAAATTATAGTATCACATTTCAGACCACTTCCTGGTACTATACTGTAAATTATAGCATCATATTCCAGACCACTTCCTGGTACTATACTGTAAATTATAGTATCACATTTCAGACCACTTTCTGGTACTATACTGTAAATTATAGCACCATGTTTCAGACCACTTCCGGGTACTATACTGTAAATTATAGCATCATATTTCAGAGGGAAATAATCACGTGTTATATTTGCGGCATTTTACAGGAAACAGGAAGGCACAGACACACAAACACACACACACACACACACTTTTTTTTGGTCTGCCCAAGACAGTGTGTGTACTGGCTAAGCATGCCTGTTTTAAAGGATACATTGAATTAGTTTTGTTGTAAGGCTGATGAGCAGTGTGCAGGTGTAGCAAAATGCAATGTGCTAATGGCCAAACGTATGCAGAATCACATCACCAACCATGGGGGAACCTAATGAACGTCTGCACATACTGCCTAGATAGACTACGCTGTGGGCATGCATGAAGAACACACACGCATGCACGCATGCACGCACACGCACGCATACACACACACTCACACACACACACACACACACACACACACACACACACACACACACACACACACACACACACACACACACACACACACACACACACACACACACACACACACACCAGCCTCCTGAGAGAGGAATTAACCTGTTGCAGTTCAAAGGAAGTCTTCAGTCCAGAAAAGGAAGAAAATGCTGTGCTCCCTGGATACATCAGCTGACCTCATGATGAATGTTGGATTCTATGCCTGGAAGCCAAGCATTCCTGCTATAGCTACATGTAATGTGAGCTTATACACACCACTGCCTGCATGCTGACTATAATAAATACTGAATGATACTGGATGGAAGTGTAGTTAAATTGAGCCCTAGAAGCATGCCGACTATAAGAACTACTGAATGATACTGGATGGAATTGAGCCCTAGAAGCATGCTGACTATAATAACTACTGAATGATACTGGATGGAAGTGTAGTTGAATTGAGCCCTAGAAGGATGCTGACTATAAGAACTACTGAATGATACTGGATGGAATTGAGCCCTAGAAGCATGCTGACTATAATAACTACTGAATGATACTGGATGGAAGTGTAGTTGAATTGAGCCCTAGAAGCATGCTGACTATAAGAACTACTGAATGATACTGGATGGAATTGAGCCCTAGAAGCATGCTGACTATAATAACTACTGAATGATACTGGATGGAAGTGTAGTTGAATTGAGCCCTAGAAGCATGCTGACTATAAGAACTACTGAATAATACTGGATGGAATTGAGCCCTAGCCATTTGGGATACAAAGCATGTGTGCCTGTCCCTCAAAGTATTCCACACATGCTCTCATACAAGTCGATCCAGAGCATCCCAAACATGCTCGACGGGTGACATATCTGGTGAGTATGCAGTCCATGTAAGAACTGGGACATTTTCAACTTCCAGAAATGTTGTACAGACACGGGATCGTGCATTATTGTGCATCGAGTGATGGCGGTGGACGAATGGCACGACAACAGGCTTCAGGATCTCATCACAGTATCTCTGTGCATTCAAATTGCCATCGATATAATGCAACTGTGTTTGTAGTCCGTAGCATATGCCTGCCCATACCATAACCCCACTGCCACCATGGGGCACTCTGTTCACAATGTTGACATCAGCAAACTGCTCACCCACACAACGCCATACATGTGGTCTGCGGTTGTGAGGCCGGATGGACATACTGACAAATTCTGTAAAACGACGTTGGAAGTGGCTTATGGTAGAGAAATGAACATTTGATTATCTGGCAAAAGCTCTGGTGGACATTCCAGCAGTCATCATGCCAATTGCACACTACCTCAAAACTTGAGATATCTGTGCCATTGTGTTGTGTGGCCTTTTATTGTCCCCCCAGCACAAGGTGCACCTGTGTAATGATCATGCTGTTTAATCAGCTTCTTGATATGCCACACCTGTCAGTTGGATGGATTATCTTGGAAAAGGAGAAAAGCTCACTAACAGGGATGTAAACAAATTTGTGCATAACATTTTCACGAAATAAGCTTTTTGTGCATCTGGAACAGTTCTCAGATCTTTTATTTCAGCTCATGAAACATGGCACCACCACTTTACATGTTGTGTTTATATTTTCTTCCAGTGTATATAAGAAAGTACAGTCTATGTGTTGTTGAAGATGGCACATTTAACCAATCAAAGTCTCTCTCCCCATTTCTTGCATCCGTCTATCCTACACCAGTTCTGGTGAGGTAACCTAGTGGTTAGAGTGTAGAGGTGGCAGGTAACCTAGTGGTTAGAGTGTAGAGGTGGCAGGTAGCCAAGTGGTTAGAGCTTTGGGACAGTAATCAAATGGTTGTTAGATCGAATCCCCAAGCTGACAAGGTAAAAATCATCTGAAGAGGCAGAAGGAGATCTCAGACTTCCACATGACCTATCCCTAGGATATTGGACAGCATCATGGCAATTCTTGGTTAATTAGAATACCTTCCCCAAATACATTGATCAAGAAGAAGGAGTTGGCTAATGTTGTAAAGGCTCCTACACACTATAATCGCTTGGGGGCTGGCGCAGCATTTTAGTTTGTCATTACCCCTCACCACCCATACTTGCTTCGCCTTTTGCGTCTTAGTGGCATTGACACAGGTTCTGGCGTGTCGGGGTCGATTATAGTGAAGGCTTGGAGGTAAGGAGTGAATACCTCCTGTTGTTTGATGTCACAGGGGGGAGAGTTAACATTATTTAGAGAGATGGAAGAGAGTGAAGATGGAGAAGTTCACTTCTCTCTCCATGGAATAACACCGACTATCTCTGCAAAGTCTGTCAACAATTGTCGCTATATCTTCTAACATGTCCGATATGATGAGCATCCTGAAAGTAACCCTAAAGACATTTCCTTAAATGTTCCTTTGTGTCCTGAGTTTGTTGCTCATACCTTTTATATCCCAAAAATGTAGGAGGTTTTTATACACAAATATAAGCTGTGGATCCTTCTCACAGAGTGTAGCCTCGTCCGTCTGTTCCCTCTCTCTCTGTCTCTCTCTCTCTCTCTCTGTCTCTCTCTCTCTCTCTCTCTCTCTCTCTCTCTCTCTCTCTCTCTCTTTCTTTCTTTCTTTCACTCTCTCTCTCTCTCTCTCTCTGTGCATTGTGATGTGTGCAGTGGTATGTGTGCAGTGCTATGTGTGCAGTGTGATGTGTGCAGTGGGATGGTTGCAGTGTGATGTGTGCAGAGGGATGTGTGCAGTGTGATGTGTGCAGTGTGATGTGTGCAGCGGGATGGTTGCAGTGTGATATGTGCAGTGTGATGTGTGCAGTGTGATGTGTGCAGTGGGATATGTGCAGTGTGATGTGTGCAGTGCGATGGTTGCAGTGTGATGTGTGCAGCGGGATGGTTTCAGTGTGATGTGTGCAGTGTGATGTGTGCAGTGGGATGGTTGCAGTGTGATATGTGCAGTGTGATGTGTGCAGTGCGATGGTTGCAGTGTGATGTGTGCAGTGTGATGTGTGCAGTGGGATGGTTGCAGTTTGATGTGTGCAGTGTGATGTGTGCAGCGGGATGGTTGCAGTGTGATATGTGCAGTGTGATGTGTGCAGTGTGATGTGTGCAGTGGGATATGTGCAGTGTGATGTGTGCAGTGCGATGGTTGCAGTGTGATGTGTGCAGCGGGATGGTTTCAGTGTGATGTGTGCAGTGTGATGTGTGCAGTGGGATGGTTGCAGTGTGATATGTGCAGTGTGATGTGTGCAGTGCGATGGTTGCAGTGTGATGTGTGCAGTGTGATGTGTGCAGTGGGATGGTTGCAGTTTGATGTGTGCAGTGTGATGTGGGCAGCGGGATGGTTTCAGTGTGATGTGTGCAGTGGGATGGTTGCAGTGTGATGGTTGCAGTGTGATATGTGCAGTGTGATGTGTGCAGTGCGATGGTTGCAGTGTGATGTGGGCAGCGGGATGGTTGCAGTGTGATGTGTGCAGTGTGATGTGTGCAGTGTGATGTGTGCAGAGTGATGTGTGCAGTGGGATGGTTGCAGTGTGATGTGGGCAGCGGGATGGTTGCAGTGTGATGTGTGCAGTGTGATGTGTGCAGTGCGATGGTTGCAGTGTGATTTGTGCAGTTGGATGGTTGCAGTGTGATGTGTACAGTGCGATGGTTGCAGTGTGATGTGTGCAGTTTGATGGTTGCAGTGTGATGTGTGTTCCAGGATGTAGTCAGCTGTATTGAGGAGACGTAGTAGGGTCCTCACAACGTCACGCTCCAACAGCATACAATCTCACAATTCCCCCCGTCAGGGACGACACACACCCGTAACCTATGCAGTGTCGCTCAAACATTGCATGTAAGATGATGATCACACACACACACACACACACGCACGCACGCACGCACACACACAGGCCTCATCATAGTCTCTCCTCACCCCTAGTCTACTGATACAGGCCTCATCATAGTCTCTCCTCACCTCTAGTCTACTGATACAGGCCTCATCATAGTCTCTCCTCACCTCTAGGCTACTGATACAGGCCTCATCATAGTCTCTCCTCACCCCTAGTCTACTGATACAGGCCTCATCATAGTCTCTCCTCACCCCTAGTATACTGTTACAGGCCTCATCATAGTCTCCCTCTCCTCACCCCTAGTCTACTGATACAGGCCTCATCATAGTCTCTCCTCACCCCTAGTCTACTGATACAGGCCTCATCATAGTCTCTCCTCACCCCTAGTATACTGTTACAGGCCTCATCATAGTCTCCCTCTCCTCTAGGCTACTGATACAGGCCTCATCATAGTCTCTCCTCACCCCTAGTCTACTGATACAGGCCTCATCATAGTCTCTCCTCACCCCTAGTCTACTGATACAGGCCTCATCATAGTCTCTCCTCACCCCTAGTATACTGTTACAGGCCTCATCATAGTCTCCCTCTCCTCACCCCTAGTCTACTGATACAGGCCTCATAATAGTCTTTCCTCACCCCTAGTCTACTGATACAGGACTCATCATAGTCTCTCTTCACCCCTAGTCTACTGATACAGGCCTCATCATAGTCTCTCCTCACCCCTAGTCTACTGATACAGGCCTCATCATAGTCTCTCCTCACCCCTAGTCTACTGATACAGGCCTCATCATAGTCTCTCCTCACCTCTAGTCTACTAATACAGGCCTCATCATAGTCTCTCCTCACCTCTAGTCTACTGATACAGGACTCATCATAGTCTCTCCTCACCCCTAGTCTACTGATACAGGCCTCATCATAGTCTTTCCTCACCCCTAGTCTACTGATACAGGACTCATCATAGTCTCTCTTCACCCCTAGTCTACTGATACAGGCCTCATCATAGTCTCTCCTCACCCCTAGTCTACTGATACAGGCCTCATCATAGTCTCTCCTCACCCCTAGTCTACTGATACAGGCCTCATCATAGTCTCTCCTCACCTCTAGTCTACTGATACAGGCCTCATCATAGTCTCTCCTCACCTCTAGGCTACTGATACAGGCCTCATCATAGTCTCTCCTCACCCCTAGTCTACTGATACAGGCCTCATCATAGTCTCTCCTCACCCCTAGTTTACTGATACAGGCCTCATCATAGTCTCTCCTCACCTCTAGTCTACTGATACAGGCCTCATCATAGTCTCTCCTCACCTCTAGGCTACTGATACAGGCCTCATCATAGTCTCTCCTCACCCCTAGTCTACTGATACAGGTCTCATCATAGTCTCTCCTCACCCCTAGTTTACTGATACAAGCCTCATCATAGTCTCTCCTCACCCCTAGTCTACTGATACAGGACTCATCATAGTCTCTCCTCACCCCTAGTCTACTGATACAGGCCTCATCATAGTCTCTCCTCACCTCTAGTCTACTGATACAGGCCTCATCATAGTCTCTCCTCACCTCTAGTCTACTGATACAGGCCTCATCATAGTCTCTCCTCACCCCTAGTCTACTGATACAGGCCTCATCATAGTCTCTCCTCACCCCTAGTATACTGTTACAGGCCTCATCATAGTCTCCCTCTCCTCTAGGCTACTGATACAGGCCTCATCATAGTCTCTCCTCACCCCTAGTCTACTGATACAGGCCTCATCATAGTCTCTCGTCACCCCTAGTCTACTGATACAGGCCTCATCATAGTCTCTCCTCACCCCTAGTATACTGTTACAGGCCTCATCATAGTCTCCCTCTCCTCACCCCTAGTCTACTGATACAGGCCTCATCATAGTCTTTCCTCACCCCTAGTCTACTGATACAGGACTCATCATAGTCTCTCCTCACCCCTAGTCTACTGATACAGGCCTCATCATAGTCTCTCCTCACCCCTAGTCTACTGATACAGGCCTCATCATAGTCTCTCCTCACCCCTAGTCTACTGATACAGGCCTCATCATAGTCTCTCCTCACCTCTAGTCTACTGATACAGGCCTCATCATAGTCTCTCCTCACCTCTAGGCTACTGATACAGGCCTCATCATAGTCTCTCCTCACCCCTAGTCTACTGATACAGGCCTCATCATAGTCTCTCCTCACCCCTAGTTTACTGATACAAGCCTCATCATAGTCTCTCCTCACCCCTAGTCTACTGATACAGGACTCATCATAGTCTCTCCTCACCCCTAGTCTACTGATACAGGCCTCATCATAGTCTCTCCTCACCTCTAGTCTACTGATACAGGCCTCATCATAGTCTCTCCTCACCTCTAGTCTACTGATACAGGCCTCATCATAGTCTCTCCTCACCCCTAGTCTACTGATACAGGCCTCATCATAGTCTCTCCTCACCCCTAGTCTACTAATACAAGCCTCATCATAGTCTCTGCTCACCCCTAGTCTACTGATACAGGACTCATCATAGTCTCTCCTCACCCCTAGTCTACTGATACAGGCCTCATCATAGTCCCTCCTCACCTCTAGTCTACTGATACAGGCCTCATCATAGTCTCTCCTCACCCCTAGTCTACTGAAACAAGCCTCATCATAGTCTCTGCTCACCCCTAGTCTACTGATACAGGCCTCATCATAGTCTCTCCTCACCCCTAGTCTACTGATACAGGCCTCATCATAGTCTCTCCTCACCACTAGTCTACTGAAACAAGCCTCATCATAGTCTCTGCTCACCCCTAGTCTACTGATACAGGCCTCATCATAGTCTCTCCTCACCCCTAGTCTACTGATACAGGCCTCATCATAGTCTCTCCTCACCCCTAGTCTACTGATACAGGCCTCATCATAGTCTCTCCTCACCCCTAGTCTACTGATACAGGCCTCATCATAGTCTCTCCTCCCCCCTAGTCTACTGATACAGGCCTCATCATAGTCCCTCCTCACCTCTAGTCTACTGATACAGTCCTCATCATAGTCTCTCCTCACCTCTAGGCTACTGATACAGGCCTCATCATAGTCTCTCCTCACCCCTAGTCTACTGATACAGGACACATCATAGTCTCTCCTCACCCCTAGTCTACTGATACAGGACTCATCATAGTCTCTCCTCACCCCTAGTCTACTGATACAGGACTCATCATAGTCTCTCCTCACCCCTAGTCTACTGAAGCAAGCCTCATCATAGTCTCTGCTCACCCCTAGTCTACTGATACAGGCCTCATCATAGTCTCTCCTCACCCCTAGTCTACTGATACAGGCCTCATCATAGTCTCTGCTCACCCCTAGTCTACTGAAACAAGCCTCATCATAGTCTCTGCTCACCCCTAGTATACTGTTACAGGCCTCATCATAGTCTCTCCTCACTCCTAGTCTACTGATACAGGCCTCATCATAGTCTCTCCTCACCCCTAGTCTACTGATACGGTCCTCATCATAGTCTCTCCTCACCCCTAGTCTACTGATACAGGCCTCATCATAGTCTCTCCTCACCCCTAGTATACTGTTACAGGCCTCATCATAGTCTCCCTCTCCTCACCCCTAGTCTACTGATACAGGCCTCATCATAGTCTCTCCTCACCCCTAGTCTACTGATACAGGCCTCATCATAGTCTCTCCTCACCCCTAGTCTACTGATACAGTCCTCATCATAGTCTCTCCTCACCTCTAGTCTACTGATACAGTCCTCATCATAGTCTCTCCTCACCCCTAGTCTACTGATACAGGCCTCATCATAGTCTCTCCTCACCCCTAGTCTAGTGATACAGGCCTCATCATAGTCTCTCCTCACCCCTAGTCTACTGATACAGGCCTCATCATAGTCTCTCCTCACCCCTAGTCTACTGATACCTGCCTCATCATAGTCTCTCCTCACCTCTAGTCTACTGATACAGGCCTCATCATAGTCTCTCCTCACCTCTAGTCTACTGATACAGGCCTCATCATAGTCTCCCTCTCCTCACCCCTAGTCTACTGATACAGGCCTCATCAAAGTCTCTCCTCACCCCTAGGCTACTGATACAGGCCTCATCATAGTCTCTCCTCACCCCTAGTTTACTGATACAAGCCTCATCATAGTCTCTCCTCACCCCTAGTCTACTAATACAGGCCTCATCATAGTCTCTCCTCACCTCTAGTCTACTGATACAGGACTCATCATAGTCTCTCCTCACCCCTAGTCTACTGATACAGGCCTCATCATAGTCTCTCCTCACCCCTACTCTACTGATACAGGACTCATCATAGTCTCTCCTCACCCCTAGTCTACTGAAACAAGCCTCATCATAGTCTCTGCTCACCCCTAGTCTACTGATACAGGACTCATCATAGTCTCTCCTCACCCCTAGTCTACTGATACAGGCCTCATCATAGTCTCTCCTCACCTCTAGTCTACTGATACAGGCCTCATCATAGTCTGTCCTCACCTCTAGTCTACTGATACAGGCCTCATCATAGTCTCCCTCTCCTCACCCCTAGTCTACTGATACAGGCCTCATCATAGTCTCTCCTCACCCCTAGGCTACTGATACAGGCCTCATCATAGTCTCTCCTCACCCCTAGTCTACTGATACAGGCCTCATCATAGTCTCTCCTCACCCCTACTCTACTGATACAGGACTCATCATAGTCTCTCCTCACCCCTAGTCTACTGAAACAAGCCTCATCATAGTCTCTGCTCACCCCTAGTCTACTGATACAGGACTCATCATAGTCTCTCCTCACTCCTAGTCTACTGATACAGGCCTCATCATAGTCTCTCCTCACCTCTAGTCTACTGATACAGTCCTCATCATAGTCTCTCCTCACCCCTAGTCTACTGATACAGGCCTCATATAGTCTCTCCTCACCCCTAGTCTACTGATACAGGCCTCATCATAGTCTCTCCTCACCCCTAGTCTACTGATACAGGCCTCATCATAGTCTCTCCTCACCTCTAGTCTACTGATACAGGCCTCATCATAGTCTGTCCTCACCTCTAGTCTACTGATACAGGCCTCATCATAGTCTCCCTCTCCTCACCCCTAGTCTACTGATACAGGCCTCATCATAGTCTCTCCTCACCCCTAGGCTACTGATACAGGCCTCATCATAGTCTCTCCTCACCCCTAGTATACTGTTACAGGCCTCATCATAGTCTCTCCTCACCCCTAGTCTACTGATACAGGCCTCATCATAGTCTCTCCTCACCTCTAGTCTACTGATACAGGCCTCTTCATAGTCTCTCCTCACCTCTAGTCTACTGATACAGGCCTCATCATAGTCTCTCCTCACCTCTAGTCTACTGATACAGGCCTCATCATAGTCTCTCCTCACCTCTAGTCTACTGATACAGGCCTCATCATAGTCTCTCCTCACCTCTAGTCTACTGATACAGGCCTCATCATAGTCTCTCCTCACCTCTAGGCTACTGATACAGGCCTCATCATAGTCTCTCCTCACCCCTAGTCTACTGATACAGGACTCATCATAGTCTCTGCTCACCCCTAGTCTACTGATACAGGACTCATCATAGTCTCTCCTCACTCCTAATCTACTGATACAGGCCTCATCATAGTCTCTCCTCACCCCTAGTCTACTGATACAGGCCTCATCATAGTCTCCCTCTCCTCACCCCTAGTCTACTGATACAGGCCTCATCATAGTCTCTCCTCACCCCTAGTCTACTAATACAGGCCTCATCATAGTCTCTCCTCACCCCTAGTCTACTGATACAGTCCTCATCATAGTCTCTCCTCACCCCTAGTCTACTGAAACAAGCCTCATCATAGTCTCTGCTCACCCCTAGTCTACTGATACAGGACTCATCATAGTCTCTCCTCACTCCTAGTCTACTGATACAGGCCTCATCATAGTCTCTCCTCACCTCTAGTCTACTGATACAGTCCTCATCATAGTCTCTCCTCACCCCTAGTCTACTGATACAGGCCTCATATAGTCTCTCCTCACCCCTAGTCTACTGATACAGGCCTCATCATAGTCTCTCCTCACCCCTAGTCTACTGATACAGGCCTCATCATAGTCTCTCCTCACCTCTAGTCTACTGATACAGGCCTCATCATAGTCTGTCCTCACCTCTAGTCTACTGATACAGGCCTCATCATAGTCTCCCTCTCCTCACCCCTAGTCTACTGATACAGGCCTCATCATAGTCTCTCCTCACCCCTAGGCTACTGATACAGGCCTCATCATAGTCTCTCCTCACCCCTAGTATACTGTTACAGGCCTCATCATAGTCTCTCCTCACCCCTAGTCTACTGATACAGGCCTCATCATAGTCTCTCCTCACCTCTAGTCTACTGATACAGGCCTGTTCATAGTCTCTCCTCACCTCTAGTCTACTGATACAGGCCTCATCATAGTCTCTCCTCACCTCTAGTCTACTGATACAGTCCTCATCATAGTCTCTCCTCACCCCTAGTCTACTGATACAGGCCTCATCATAGTCTCTCCTCACCCCTAGTCTACTGATACAGGCCTCATCATAGTCTCTCCTCACCCCTAGTATACTGTTACAGGCCTCATCATAGTCTCCCTCTCCTCACCCCTAGTCTACTGATACAGGCCTCATCATAGTCTCTCCTCACCCCTAGTCTACTGATACAGTCCTCATCATAGTCTCTCCTCACCCCTAGTCTACTGATACAGGCCTCATCATAGTCTCTCCTCACCCCTAGTCTACTGATACAGGACTCATCATAGTCTCTCCTCACCTCTAGGCTACTGATACAGGCCTCATCATAGTCTCTCCTCACCCCTAGTCTACTGATACAGGCCTCATCATAGTCTCTCCTCACCCCTAGTCTACTGATACAGGCCTCATCATAGTCTCTCCTCACCCCTAGTCTACTGATACAGGCCTCATCATAGTCTCTCCTCACCCCTAGTCTACTGATACAGGCCTCATCATAGTCTCTCCTCAACCCTAGTCTACTGATACAGGCCTCATCATAGTCTCTCCTCACCCCTAGTCTACTGATACAGGCCTCATCATAGTCTCTCCTCACCCCTAGTCTACTATTACAGGCCTCATCATTGTCTCTCCTCACCCCTAGTCTACTGATACAGGCCTCATCATAGTCTCTCCTCAACCCTAGTCTACTGATACAGGCCTCATCATAGTCTCTCCTCACCCCTAGTCTACTAATACAGGACTCATCATAGTCTCTCCTCACCCCTAGTCTACTGATACAGTCCTCATCATAGTCTCTCCTCACCCCTAGTCTACTGATACAGGACTCATCATAGTCTCTCCTCACCTCTAGGCTACTGATACAGGCCTCATCATAGTCTCTCCTCACCCCTAGTCTACTAATACAGGCCTCATCATAGTCTCTCCTCACCCCTAGTCTACTGATACAGTCCTCATCATAGTCTCTCCTCACCCCTAGTTTACTGATACAGTCCTCATCATAGTCTCTCCTCACCCCTAGTCTACTGATACAGGCCTCATCATAGTCTCTCCTCACCTCTAGGCTACTGATACAGGCCTCATCATAGTCTCTCCTCACCCCTAGTCTACTGATACAGGCCTCATCATAGTCTCTCCTCACCCCTAGTCTACTGATACAGGCCTCATCATAGTCTCTCCTCACCCCTAGTCTACTGATACAGGCCTCATCATAGTCTCTCCTCACCCCTAGTCTACTGATACAGGCCTCATCATAGTCTCTCCTCACCCCTAGTCTACTGATACAGGCCTCATCATAGTCTCTCCTCACCCCTAGTCTACTGATACAGGCCTCATCATAGTCTCTCCTCAACCCTAGTCTACTGATACAGGCCTCATCATAGTCTCTCCTCACCCCTAGTCTACTGATACAGGCCTCATCATAGTCTCTCCTCACCCCTAGTCTACTATTACAGGCCTCATCATTGTCTCTCCTCACCCCTAGTCTACTGATACAGGCCTCATCATAGTCTCTCCTCAACCCTAGTCTACTGATACAGGCCTCATCATAGTCTCTCCTCACCCCTAGTCTACTAATACAGGCCTCATCATAGTCTCTCCTCACCCCTAGTCTACTGATACAGTCCTCATCATAGTCTCTCCTCACCCCTAGTCTACTGATACAGGACTCATCATAGTCTCTCCTCACCCCTAGTCTACTGATACAGTCCTCATCATAGTCTCTCCTCACCCCTAGTCTACTGATACAGTCCTCATCATAGTCTCTCCTCACCCCTAGTCTACTGATACAGGCCTCATCATAGTCTCTCCTCACCCCTAGTGTACTGATACAGTCCTCATCATAGTCTCTCCTCACCCCTAGTCTACTGATACAGGACTCATCATAGTCTCTCCTCACCCCTAGTCTACTGATACAGGTCTCATCATAGTCTCTCCTCACCCCTAGTATACTGTTACAGGCCTCATCATAGTCTCCCTCTCCTCACCCCTAGTCTACTGATACAGGCCTCATCATAGTCTCTCCTCACCCCTAGTCTACTGATACAGTCCTCATCATAGTCTCTCCTCACCCCTAGTCTACTGATACAGGCCTCATCATAGTCTCTCCTCACCTCTAGGCTACTGATACAGGCCTCATCATAGTCTCTCCTCACCCCTAGTCTACTGATACAGGCCTCATCATAGTCTCTCCTCACCCCTAGTCTACTGATACAGGCCTCATAATAGTCTCTCCTCACCCCTAGTCTACTGATACAGGCCTCATCATAGTCTCTCCTCACCCCTAGTCTACTGATACAGGCCTCATCATAGTCTCTCCTCAACCCTAGTCTACTGATACAGGCCTCATCATAGTCTCTCCTCACCCCTAGTCTACTGATACAGGCCTCATCATAGTCTCTCCTCACCCCTAGTCTACTATTACAGGCCTCATCATTGTCTCTCCTCACCCCTAGTCTACTGATACAGGCCTCATCATAGTCTCTCCTCAACCCTAGTCTACTGATACAGGCCTCATCATAGTCTCTCCTCACCCCTAGTCTACTAATACAGGCCTCATCATAGTCTCTCCTCACCCCTAGTCTACTGATACAGGCCTCATCATAGTCTCTCCTCAACCCTAGTCTACTGATACAGGCCTCATCATAGTCTCTCCTCACCCCTAGTCTACTAATACAGGCCTCATCATAGTCTCTCCTCACCCCTAGTCTACTGATACAGTCCTCATCATAGTCTCTCCTCACCCCTAGTCTACTGATACAGGACTCATCATAGTCTCTCCTCACCTCTAGGCTACTGATACAGGCCTCATCATAGTCTCTCCTCACCCCTAGTCTACTGATACAGTCCTCATCATAGTCTCTCCTCACCCCTAGTCTACTGATACAGTCCTCATCATAGTCTCTCCTCACCCCTAGTCTACTGATACAGGCCTCATCATAGTCTCTCCTCACCTCTAGGCTACTGATACAGGCCTCATCATAGTCTCTCCTCACCCCTAGTCTACTGATACAGGCCTCATCATAGTCTCTCCTCACCCCTAGTCTACTGATACAGGCCTCATCATAGTCTCTCCTCACCCCTAGTCTACTGATACAGGCCTCATCATAGTCTCTCCTCACCTCTAGTCTACTGATACAGGTCTCTCCTCACCTCTAGTCTACTGACCTCATCATAGTCTCTCCTCACCTCTAGTCTACTGATACAGGCCTCATCATAGTCTCTCCTCACCCCTAGTCTACTGATACAGGACTCATCATAGTCTCTCCTCACCCCTAGTCTACTAATACAAGCCTCATCATAGTCTCTGCTCACCCCTAGTCTACTGATACAGGACTCATCATAGTCTCTCCTCACCCCTAGTCTACTGATACAGGCCTCATCATAGTCTCTCCTCACCTCTAGGCTACTGATACAGGCCTCATCATAGTCTCTCCTCACCCCTAGTCTACTGATACAGGACTCATCATAGTCTCTCCTCACCCCTAGTCTACTGATACAGGACTCATCATAGTCTCTCCTCACCCCTAGTCTACTGAAGCAAGCCTCATCATAGTCTCTGCTCACCCCTAGTCTACTGATACAGGCCTCATCATAGTCTCTCCTCACCCCTAGTCTACTGATACAGGACCTCATCATAGTCTCTGCTCACCCCTAGTCTACTGAAACAAGCCTCATCATAGTCTCTGCTCACCCCTAGTATACTGTTACAGGCCTCATCATAGTCTCTCCTCACTCCTAGTCTACTGATACAGGCCTCATCATAGTCTCTCCTCACCCCTAGTCTACTGATACGGTCCTCATCATAGTCTCTCCTCACCCCTAGTCTACTGATACAGGCCTCATCATAGTCTCTCCTCACCCCTAGTATACTGTTACAGGCCTCATCATAGTCTCCCTCTCCTCACCCCTAGTCTACTGATACAGGCCTCATCATAGTCTCTCCTCACCCCTAGTCTACTGATACCTGCCTCATCATAGTCTCTCCTCACCCCTAGTCTACTAATACAGGCCTCATCATAGTCTCTCCTCACCTCTAGTCTACTGATACAGGACTCATCATAGTCTCTCCTCACCCCTAGTCTACTGATACAGTCCTCATCATAGTCTCTCCTCACCCCTAGTCTACTGATACAGGCCTCATATAGTCTCTCCTCACCCCTAGTCTACTGATACAGGCCTCATCATAGTCTCTCCTCACCCCTAGTCTACTGATACAGGCCTCATCATAGTCTCTCCTCACCTGTAGTCTACTGATACAGGCCTCATCATAGTCTGTCCTCACCTCTAGTCTACTGATACAGGCCTCATCATAGTCTCCCTCTCCTCACCCCTAGTCTACTGATACAGGCCTCATCATAGTCTCTCCTCACCCCTAGGCTACTGATACAGGCCTCATCATAGTCTCTCCTCACCCCTAGTATACTGTTACAGGCCTCATCATAGTCTCTCCTCACCCCTAGTCTACTGATACAGGCCTCATCATAGTCTCTCCTCACCTCTAGTCTACTGATACAGGCCTCTTCATAGTCTCTCCTCACCTCTAGTCTACTGATACAGGCCTCATCATAGTCTCTCCTCACCTCTAGTCTACTGATACAGGCCTCATCATAGTCTCTCCTCACCTCTAGTCTACTGATACAGGCCTCATCATAGTCTCTCCTCACCTCTAGTCTACTGATACAGGCCTCATCATAGTCTCTCCTCACCTCTAGGCTACTGATACAGGCCTCATCATAGTCTCTCCTCAGCCCTAGTCTACTGATACAGGACTCATCATAGTCTCTGCTCACCCCTAGTCTACTGATACAGGCCTCATCATAGTCTCTCCTCACCCCTAGTCTACTGATACAGGCCTCATCATAGTCTCTCCTCACCCCTAGTCTACTGATACAGGCCTCATCATAGTCTCTCCTCACCCCTAGTCTACTGATACAGGCCTCATCATAGTCTCTCCTCACCCCTAGTCTACTGATACAGGCCTCATCATAGTCTCTCCTCAACCCTAGTCTACTGATACAGGCCTCATCATAGTCTCTCCTCACCCCTAGTCTACTGATACAGGCCTCATCATAGTCTCTCCTCACCCCTAGTCTACTGATACAGGCCTCATCATAGTCTCTCCTCACCCCTAGTCTACTGATACAGGCCTCATCATAGTCTCTCCTCAACCCTAGTCTACTGATACAGGCCTCATCATAGTCTCTCCTCACCCCTAGTCTACTAATACAGGCCACATCATAGTCTCTCCTCACCCCTAGTCTACTGATACAGGACTCATCATAGTCTCTCCTCACCCCTAGTCTACTGATACAGGACTCATCATAGTCTCTCCTCACCTCTAGGCTACTGATACAGGACTCATCATAGTCTCTCCTCACCCCTAGTCTACTGATACAAGCCTCATCATAGTCTCTCCTCACCCCTAGTCTACTGATACAGGACTCATCATAGTCTCTCCTCACCCCTAGTCTACTGATACAGGCCTCATCATAGTCTCTCCTCACCCCTAGTCTACTAATACAGGCCTCATCATAGTCTCTCCTCACCCCTAGTCTACTGATACAGGACTCATCATAGTCTCTCCTCACCCCTAGTCTACTGATACAGGACTCATCATAGTCTCTCCTCACCCCTAGTCTACTAATACAGGCCTCATCATAGTCTCTCCTCACCCCTAGTATACTGTTACAGGCCGAATCATAGTCTCCCTCTCCTCACCCCTAGTCTACTGATACAGGCCTCATCATAGTCTCTCCTCACCCCTAGTATACTGTTACAGGCCTCATCATAGTCTCCCTCTCCTCACCCCTAGTCTACTGATACAGGCCTCATCATAGTCTCTCCTCACCCCTAGTATACTGTTACAGGCCTCATCATAGTCTCCCTCTCCTCACCCCTAGTCTACTGATACAGGCCTCATCATAGTCTCTCCTCAACCCCTAGTCTACTGATACAGGCCTCATCATAGTCTCTCCTCAACCCCTAGTCTACTGATACAGGCCTCATCATAGTCTCTCCTCACCCCTAGTCTACTGATACAGGCCTCATCGTAGTCTCTCCTCACCTCTAGTCTACTGATACAGGCCTCATCATAGTCTCTCCTCACCTCTAGTCTACTGATACAGGCCTCATCATAGTCTCTCCTCACCCCTAGTCTACTGATACAGGCCTCATCATAGTCTCTCCTCACCCCTAGTCTACTGATACAGGCCTCATAATAGTCTCTCCTCACCCCTAGTCTACTGATACAGGCCTCATCATAGTCTCTCCTCACCCCTAGTCTACTGATACAGGCCTCATCATAGTCTCTCCTCACCCCTAGTCTACTGATACAGGCCTCATCATAGTCTCTCCTCACCCCTAGTCTACTGATACAGGCCTCATCATAGTCTCTCCTCACCCCTAGTCTACTGATACAGGCCTCATCATAGTCTCTCCTCACCCCTAGTCTACTGATACAGGCCTCATCATAGTCTCTCCTCACCTCTAGTCTACTGATACAGGCCTCATCATAGTCTCTCCTCACCCCTAGGCTACTGATACAGGCCTCGTCGGTGCCTCCCTCCCCACCCTTCCATTGCCCCTGATATTTTACATCCATTACCATATTTTAATATGAGATCTAACCCCCCCAATCCTCAGCACGGTTGTCTTTCTTCAGCTAACAACCCTGTGAATCGCATCAGGAGGATATCAGGACATGCAAACAGGACAAATTGGCTTCCAGGAGAGCAAAAATCAATCTAAAGTAAAATATGCAGGGAGAGAAGAAGAAGAAGCCTTGGATGTTTTGGAGAGAGAGAGAGAGAGACTGAGGGAGGGCGAGACTGAGGGGGGTAATGTGTTTTGGAGAGAGAGAGAGAGAGAGAGAGAGAGAGACTGAGGGAGGGCGAGACGGAGGGGGGTAATGTGTTTTGGAGAGAGAGAGAGAGAGAGAGAGAGAGAGACTGATGGAGGGTGAGATGGAGGGGGTAATGTGTTTTGGAGAGAGAGAGAGAGACTGAGGGAGGGCGGAGATGGAGGGGGTATTGTGTTTTGGAAAGAGAGAGAGAGACTGAGGGAGGGTGAGACCGAGGGGTAATGTGTTTTGGAGAGAGAGAGAGACTGAGGAAGGGTGAGATGGAGGGGGTAATGTGTTTGAGAGAGAGAGAGAGAGAGACTGAGGGAGGGCGACACGGAGGGGGTAATGTGTTTTAGAGAGAGAGAGAATTAGGGAGGGTGAGATGGGGGGGGTTTGTTTTGAAGAGTGATCGAGAGACTGAGGGAGGGTGAGTTGGAGGGGGAAATGTGTTCTAGAGAGAGAGAGAGAGATTGAGGGAGGTCGAGATGGAGGTGTGGTAATGTGTTTTGGAGAGAGAGAGAGAGAGAGAAACTGAGGGAGGGCGAGATGGAGTGGGTAATGTGTTTTGGAAAGAGAGAGAGAGAGAGAGAGAGAGAGAGAGAGAGAGAGAGAGAGAGAGAGAGAGAGAGAGAGAGAGAAAGAGAGAGAGAGAGCGACTGAGGGAGGGCAAGATGGAGGGGGTAATGTGTTTTGGAGAGAGAGAGAGAGAGAGAGAGAGAGAGAGAGAGAGAGAGAGAGAGAGAGAGAGAGAGAGAGAACTGAGGGAGGGCGAGATGGAGTGGGTAATGTGTTTTGGAAAGAGAGAGAGAGAGAGAGAGAGAGAGAGAGAGAGAGAGAGAGAGAGAGAGAGAGAGAGAGAAAGAGAGAGAGAGAGAGCGACTGAGGGAGGGCAAGATGGAGGGGGTAATGTGTTTTGGAGAGAGAGAGAGAGAGAGAGAGAGAGAGAGAGAGAGGAGGGTGAGACAGAGGGGGTAATGTGTTTTGGAGAGAGAGAGAGAAAATGAGGGAGGGTGAAATGGAGGGGGTAATGTGTTTTGGAGAGAGAGAGAGACTGAGGGAGGGTGAGACAGAGGGGGTAATGTGTTTTGGAGAGAGAGAGAGAAATGAGGGAGGGTGAGATGGAGGGGGTAATGTGTTTTGGAGAGAGAGAGAGACTGAGGGAGGGTGAGACGGAGGGGGTAATGTGTATTGGAGAGAGAGAGAGAGACTGAGGGAGGGTGAGATGGAAGGGGGTAATGTGTTTTGGAGAGAGAGAGAGAGAGACTGAGGGAGGGCGACACGGAGGGGTGTAATGTGTTTGAGAGAGAGAATTAGGGAGGGTGAGATGGGGGGATTTTTTTGAAGAGTGATCGAGAGACTGAGGGAGGGTGAGTTGGAGGGGGAAATGTGTTCTAGAGAGAGAGAGAGAGATTGAGGGAGGTCGAGATGGAGGTGTGGTAATGTGTTTTGGAGAGAGAGAGAGAGAGAGAGAGAAACTGAGGGAGGGCGAGATGGAGTGGGTAATGTGTTTTGGAAAGAGAGAGAGAGAGAGAGAGAGAGAGAGAGAGAGAGAGAGAGAGAGAGAGAGAGAGAGCGACTGAGGGAGGGCAAGATGGAGGGGGTAATGTGTTTTGGAGAGAGAGAGAGAGAGAGAGAGAGAGAGAGAGAAAACTGAGGGAGGGCGAGATGGAGAGGGTAATGTATTTTGGAAAGAGAGAGAGAGAGACTGAGGGATTGCGAGATGGAGGGGGGGTAATGTGTTTTAGAGAGAGAGAGAATTAGGGAGGGTGAGATGGGGGCGGGATTTGTTTTGAAGAGTGATAGAGAGACTGAGAGAGGGTGAGTTGGAGGGGGAAATGTGTTCTGGAGAGAGAGAGAGAGACTGAGGGAGGGTGAGATGGAGGTGTGGTAATGTGTTTTGGAGAGAGAGTGAGAAACTGAGGGAGGGCGAGATGGAGGGGGTAATGTGTTTTGGGTTTTGGAGAGAGAGAGAGAGAGAGAGAGAGAGAGAGAGAGAGAGAGAGAGAGAGAGAGACTGAGGGAGGGTGAGACGGAGGTGGGGTAATGTGTTTTGGAGAGAGAGCGACAGACTGAGGGAGGGCGAGATGGAGGGGGGGTAATGTGTTTTGGGTTTTGGAGAGAGAGAGAGAGAGAGAGAGAGAGAGACTGAGGGAGGGCGAGATGGAGGGGGTAATGTGTTTTGGAGAGAGAGCGACAGACTGAGGGAGGGCGAGATGGAGGGGGTAATGTGTTTTGGAGAGAGAGCGACAGACTGAGGGAGGGCGAGATGGAGGGGGTAATGTGTTTTGGAGAGAGAGCTACAGACTGAGGGAGGGCGAGATGGAGGGGGGGTAATGTGTTTTGGAGAGAGAGCGACAGACTGAGGGAGGGCGAGATGGAGGGGGGGGTAATGTGTTTTGGAGAGAGAGCGACAGACTGAGGGAGGGCGAGATGGAGGGGGTAATGTGTTTTGGAGAGAGAGCGACAGACTGAGGGAGGGCGAGATGGAGGGGGTAATGTGTTTTGGAGAGAGAGCGACAGACTGAGGGAGGGTGAGATGGAGGGGGTAATGTGTTTTGGAGAGAGAGTGAGAAACTGAGGGAGGGCGAGATGGAGGGGGTAATGTGTTTTGGGTTTTGGAGAGAGAGAGAGAGAGAGAGAGAGAGAGAGAGAGAGAGAGAGAGAGACTGAGGGAGGGTGAGACGGAGGTGGGGTAATGTGTTTTGGAGAGAGAGCGACAGACTGAGGGAGGGCGAGATGGAGGGGGGGTAATGTGTTTTGGGTAATGTGAGTTTGAAATGCCACAGCATCAATTACTGAATGATTGAAGACAAACAAAGTATAGTTGGTGAAGAGCATCTAATGGATACACACTGATTAAGCACTAGTCCTCTAGATTCATTGTTTTCGTATTTACATTACACTGTGTGCCCGTACAACAACTTCAATGTTATTGCTTATGTTTATATGAGCTGTTGTGAAGTTTTCTGACGCACCTTGAGATTTGCAAGATGGATAGCTAAACGTTGTAATTTCAAGTGCCAAAATCGCTTGGCATTTATGATTGATTGATTGTCAAGCACGGTAAATTTAGTTTTAGAATGTTTAAGTTTGCTCATACGCACACTGGGTGCTTTAGGGATGTACTGTCTGCTGGTTTTAATCCTTACTTTTTAATCAGAGACTTAGTTATACTTGACTGACCAGGTAGCCTATGTGAGATATTTGCCAGTCAATGATATTAACGAATCAATGATTTGCCTTGGAGAACCAGCATGACTACGGACCTCTGAGACACCTGTTATAAACTTTGTGAAGTAGATGAAAGGAGAAGTTCAACCATGCCAGAAAGTTTTGCATGTCTGTGTGTATCTGTCTCTCTCTTTCTCTGTCTCTCTTTCTGTTCTCTCTTTCGCTCCCTCACCATCTCCCCCTCCACATCTCTGTCCTCCCTCTCCATCACTCTCCCCCTCTCTCTCTCTCTCTCTCTCTCTCTCTCTCACCACCACTCTTCCCCTCTCTCTCTCTCTCTCTCTCTCTCTCTCTCTCTCTCTCTCTCTCCCTCTCTCTCTCTCTCTCTCTCTCTCCCACTCTCTCTCACCACCACTCTTCCTCTCTCTCTCTCTCTCTCTCTCTCAATCTCTCTCCCTCTCTCACAACCACTCTCCCCCTCTCTCTCTCTCTCTCTCTCTCTCTCTCACCACCACTCTTCATCTCTCTCTCTCTCTCTCTCTCACCACCACTCTTCCTCTCTCTGTCTCTCTCCCTGTCACCTTGCCTCTCTCTCTCTCGCTTAGTTAAGCGAGCCTCATCAAAACAGCGAGCCTCATCATTAAGGAGGTCCAGAGACCAGTTCTCAGAGCTCTACCTGCCCCCAGGGGGAGGATGACAGTTTGTCACAGCCCTCCATGTTACCTTCCACACAGAATATGGAAATCAAAGAGGTCACCCAGAAATTTGAATAGAATAAGATTAAATTATTTCATACCTTTTTTTCTCTCTTTCTTTCTTATATTCCCACAATAATTATTCTCAGAAAAAAGGGACGGATGGAAAAAATAGAGAAAGAAAAAGAGAGGGAAGAAAAACCCTCTTCACACCCTTTTGAACTGAAAATGATTCATCATGGAGTGGAGGGGCATTCAGTGGAAGCTGAGTCTTTGAGGATGGTTTGGGGAAACCGTGCAGAAATGGAGTAATTGAGGTGAAACTGAGCTATAGAGAAGCCCTCTCTCCACTTTACAAAACATGTAAGTGTCCTGAAACAACAACACACACAAACTAAAGGTCGACCAAGCACAAAAATGGAAGGCAAAAAACATATTGACTATTATAACACGGGACTCTGGAGAATCTAAACTTCTCAGAAAAATACATTCCTTGAAGTGGTGGTGTTGAAAACGAAGCTTCTAGATTTTAGAGACCGGCGAAGAATGTTCGCACAGTTCCTCATTGATCCTGTACTCATGCAAGATGAGAAGGGTAAGACACTTCACAGCCTATTTGAATATCACTTGATTTGTGGTCTTTGAGGTTCATATCGAGTCAGAGCAGTTCAGATCCTTTCTCAAACTCTGTAGTAACCTTGTTCTGTCAGCTAGCTCAATGTACGTCCAGACTAACTCCACATGTGAAGAGTACAGCAAAGTCATAGCTAGTACACTGATCTGCTGCTATTCATGCTAGACAAAGGGTCTTCTTGTCATCCGTACACAGTACCAGTAAGAGTTAGGAATGGCGTTCCTCTCGGAACTTAGGAACACAGAGTCTCAAAACCACTTTACTATATTGTAGAACACTCCTTACTGCAATTACTCAAAGGATTGGTGTTACATATGACAGACTAGAGAGGTGTTATTGTCACGATCGTCGTATGGAATGGACCAAGGCGCAGCGTGGTGTACGTACATTCTCTTTAAATGAATGAAATCTGAACAACAACAACAACAAAAAATCAATGAACGAAACGTGAAGCTATAAAAAAATAGTGCTGACAGGCAACTAAACATAGACAAGATCCCACACCAGAAAGTGGGAAAAATGATCCCCAATCACAGACAACGATAAACAGCTGTCTCTGAGTGGGAACCATATCAGGCCAACATAGAAATACACAACATAGAATGTCCACCCCAAATACCACCCTGACCTAACCAAATAGAGAAATAAAACGGCTCTCTGAGGTCAGGGCTTGACAGTTATATATAACTGACTAGAGAGGTGTAATATAGTACTGACTAGAGAGTTGTAATATAGTACTGACTAGAGAGGTGTAATATAGTACTGACTAGAGAGGTGTAATATAGTACTGACTAGAGAGGTGTAATATAGTACTGACTAGAGAGGTGTAATATAGTACTGACTAGAGAGGTGTAATATAGTACTGACTAGAGAGGTGTAATATAGTACTGACTAGAGAGGTGTAATATAGTACTGACTAGAGGTGTAATATAGTACTGACTAGAGAGGTGTAATATAGTACTGACTAGAGAGGTGTAATATAGTACTGACTAGAGAGGTGTAATATAGTACTGACTAGAGTGGTGTAATATAGTACTGACTAGAGAGGTGTAATATAGTACTGACTAGAGAGGTGTAATATAGTACTGACTAGAGAGGAGTAATATAGTACTGACTAGAGAGGTGTAATATAGTACTGACTAGAGAGGTGTAATATAGTACTGACTAGAGAGGTGTTGTACAGTGGGGCAAAACAGTATTGAGTCAGCCACCAATTGTGCAAGTTCTCCCACTTAAAAAGATGAGAGAGGCCTGTAATTGTCATCATAGGTACACTTCAACTATGACAAAATGAGAAAAACAATCCAGAAAATCAAATTGTAGGATTTTTAATGAATTTATTTGCAAATTATGGTGGAAAATAAGTATTTGTTCATTAACAAAAGTTTATCTCAATACTTTGTAATATACCCTTTGTTGGCAATGACAGAGGTCAAACGTTTTCTGTAAGTCTTCACAAGGTTTTCACACATTTTGGCCCATTCCTCCATGCAGATCTCCTCTAGAGCAGTGATGTTTTGGGGCTGTTGCTGGGCAACACAGACTTTCAACTCCCTCCAAAGATTTTATATGGGGTTGAGATCTGGAGACTGGCTAGGCCACTCCAGGACCTTGAAATGCTTCTTACGAAGCCACTCCTTCGTTGCCCGGGCGGTGTGTTTGGGATCATTGTCATGCTGAAAGACCCAGCCACCTTTAATCTTCAATGCCCTTGCTGATGGAAGGAGGTTTTCACTCAAAATCTCACGATACATGGCCCCATTCATTCTTTCCTTTACACGGATCAGTCATCCTGGTCCCTTTGCAGAAAAACAGCCCCAAAACATCATGTTTCCACCCCCATGCTTCACAGTAGGTATGGTGTTCTTTGGATGCAACTCAGCATTCTTTGTCCTCCAAACACGACGAGTTGACTTTTTACCAATAAGTTCTATTTTGGGTTCATCTAACCATATGACATTCTCCCAATCTTCTTCTGGATCATCCAAATGCTCTCTAGCAAACTTCAGACGGGCCTGGACATGTACTGGCTTAAGCAGGGGGACACATCTGGCACTGCAGGATTTGAGTCCCTGGCGGCGTAGTGTGTTACTGATGGTAGGCTTTGTTACTTTTGTCCCAGCTCTCTGCAGGTCATTCACTAGGTCCCCCCGTGTGGTTCTGGGATTTTTGCTCACCGTTTGCTAATTTTTGCTCACCTTGTGATCATTTTGACCCCACGGGGTGAGATCTTGCGTGGAGCCCCAGATCGAGGGAGATTATCAGTGGTCTTGGATGTCTTCAATTTCCTAATAATTGCTCCCACAGTTGGTTTCTTCAAACCAAGCTGCTTACCTATTGCAGATTCAGTCTTCCCAGCCAGGTACAGGTCTACAATTTTGTTTCTGGTGTCCTTTGACAGCTCTTTGGTCTTGGCCATAGTGGAGTTTGGAGTGTGACTGTTTGAGGTTGTGGACAGGTGTCTTTTATACTGATAACAAGTTCAAACAGGTGCCATTAATACAGGTAACGAGTGGAGGACAGAGGAGCCTCTTAACCTCTTGAACCTATGGGGGCGCTGTGTCATTATGGGATAAAAAGACGTGCCCGTTTTAAGCGCAATATTTTGTCACGAAAAGATGCTCGGCTACGCATGGAATTGACAGCCTTGGAAAGACAAAAATCTGACGTCTCCAAAACTGCAAAGATATTATCTGTGAGTGCCCCGGAACTAATGCAACATGCGAAACCAAGATGAAGTTTCATACAGGAAATGCCCCAGATTCCGAAGGCGCTGTGTTCCAATGTCTCCTTATTTGGCTGTGAATGCGCCAGGAATGAGCCTGCGGTTTCTGTCTATTCCCCGAGGTGTCTGCAGCATTGTGACGTGTTTGTAGGCATATCATTGGAAGATTGACCATAAGAGACTACATTTACCTGGTGTCCCGCCCGGTGTCCTGTGTGCGTAATCTGTAGGTCCATGCGCGTTCCATTTCTTCAGAAGAGAAAGTAAAATGCCACGATGGATTTTATCGTCGATAGATATGTGAAAAACACCTTGAGGATTGATTCTAAACATCGGTTTGCCA
This sequence comes from Oncorhynchus nerka, assembly GCF_034236695.1. Taxonomy (NCBI): domain Eukaryota; kingdom Metazoa; phylum Chordata; class Actinopteri; order Salmoniformes; family Salmonidae; genus Oncorhynchus; species Oncorhynchus nerka. The sequence goes on along the minus strand of NC_088401.1, from coordinate 12,446,460 downwards.
TGTTTCTGTCGATATTATGGAGTTAATTTGGAAAAAAATTCGCGTTTTAATGACTTAATATATATATATATTTTTTCCCTCCCCAAATGTGATGAACAAAACGGAGCGATTAGTCGACACAAATAATATTTTTTGTAAAAACAGAACATTTGCTATCTAACAGAGTCTCCTCATTGAAAACATCTGAAGTTCTTCAAAGGTAAATTATTTAATTTGAATTATTTTCTGGTTTTTGTGGAAAATGTTGCATGCTGAATGCTAACGCTAAATGCTATGTTAGCCATCAATACTGTTACACAAATGCTTGTTTTGCAATGGTTGAGAAGCATATTTTGAAAATCTGAGATGACAGTGTTGTTAACAAAAGGCTAAGCTTGAGAGCAAATAGATTAATTTCATTTCATTTGCGATTTTCATGAATAGTTAACGTTGTGTTATGCTAATGAGCTTGCGGATAGATTTACACAATCCTGGATACAGGTTTTTTTTCATAGCTAAACGTGACGCAGAAAACGGAGCGATTTGTCCTAAACAAATAATCTTTCAGGAAAAACTTAACATTTGCTATCTGAGAGTCTCCTCATTGAAAACATCTGAAGTTCTTCAAAGGTAAATGATTTTATTTGAATGCTTTTCTGGTTTTTGTGGAAAATGTTGCATGCTGAATGCTAATGCTAAATGCTACGTTAGCCATCAATACTGTTACACAAATGCTTGTTTTGCAATGGTTGAGAAGCATATTTTGAAAATCTGAGATGACAGTGTTGTTAACAAAAGGCTAAGCTTGAGAGCAAATGGATTAATTTAATTTCATTTGCGATTTTCATGAATAGTTAACGTTGCGTTATGGTAATGAGCTTGAGGCTGTAGTCACGATACCCGGAGCCGGGATGGCTCGACGCAAGAAGTTAAAGAAGAAGTTACAGGTCTGTGAGAGACAGAATTCTTGCTTATTGCTTAATACTTATTTTCCACCATAATTTGCAAATAAATTCATAAAAAATCCTACAATATGATTTTCTGGAATTTTTTTTCTCATTTTGTCTGTCATAGTTGAAGTGTACCTATGATGAAAATTACAGGCCTCTCTCATCTTTTAAGTGGGAGAACTTGCACAATTGGTGGCTGACTAAATAATTTTTTGCCCCACTGTATTCATGCACTTTTTTTACTCTATATTTTGCTCTCTCATATTAACAGACAGACAGACAGACAGACAGACAGACAGACAGACAGACAGACAGACAGACAGACAGACAGACAGACAGACAGACAGACAGACAGGCAGACGGTCATTAAGCCCCATCCCAGAACACTACAAAGACTGTGGGCATATGGCTACAGCATTGGCACATCCTGCAACACTGTTTTCTGATTTGACACATTATGCAGTGAAACTGTGGGGATAAATAACCCCCTACAGTGCAATCCATTTTGGCTCCTGAACAGAAATGTGCTATCCGGGCGGTGCACTGCCTGACTAATACACACCGGAGTCTTTGTCAATGCTAATTGGCCAGCCCACCCACCAGTGATGTGGAACACTACGTTCTGCACACGTCGAGCATTGCTTGTTTCCAGGTAAATCTTGAAACTAACTGCTGTAGCTGTGGAGGTGAAAGTACTGTAGCGTCGATGGCGTGTGGCTAGAAGAGAGAGAGAGAGAGAGAGAGAGAGAGAGAGAGAGACAGAGAGAGAGACAGAGAGAGAGAGAGACGGAGAGAGAGAGAGACAGAGAGAGAGACAGAGAGAGAGAGAGAGAGAGAGAGAGAGAGGGAGAGAGAGAGAGACAGAGAGAGAGAGACAGAGAGAGAGAGACGGAGAGAGAGAGAGACAGAGAGAGAGAGAGACAGAGAGAGAGAGAGAGAGAGAGAGAGAGATGGGGAGCACTAGAACAGTCTGCAGAACCCCACCTCACCCTACTGCAATCTGTAGTCAACTGTCGACTGCTTGCTGATGATCTGGTGCTTTTGTCACCAACCAAGGAGGGCCAACAGCAGAAACTCAATATTCTGCACAGATTCTGTCGGACCTGGGCCCTGACAGTAAATTTCAGTAAGACCAAAATAATGACTCAAATACAAATTCCGTCTAGACGCCGTTACCCTAGAGCTAAAACCTATACATACCTCGGCCTAAACATCAACACCACGGGTAACTCCCACAAAGCTGTGAACGATCTGAGAGACCAGGCATGAAGGGCCTTCTACGCCATCAAAAGGAACATAACATTTGAAATACCAATTAGGATCTGGATAGAAAATACTTGAATCAGTTGTACAACCAATTGCCCTTTATGGATGTGTGGACTGGGGTCCGCTCACCAATCAAGAATTCACAAAATGGGACAAACACCAAATTGAGACTGCATGCAGAAATCTGCTAAAAATATATCCCCTGTGTACAATGTAAAACACCAAATAACGCATGCAGAGCAGAATTATGCCGATACCCACTAATTATCAAAATCCAGAAAAGAGCTGTTAAATTCTACAACCACCTAAAATGAAGTGATTCCCAAACTTCAATAAACCATCACCAAACCATCACCTACAGAGAGATTATCCTGGAGAAGAGTCCCCTTAGCAAGTTGGTCCTGGAGCTCTGTTCACAAACACTAACCCACCCCACAGAGTCCCAGGACAGCAACACAATTAGACCCAAACAAATCATGACAAAACAAAAATATAATTACTTGACACATTGGAAAGAATTAAGCAAACTAGAATGCTAAACAGCCCTAAACAGAGAATAAACTGTGACTGAATACCTGACCACTGTGACTGACCCAAAATTAAGGAAAGCTTTGAAGCTACAGACTCAGTGAGCATAGCTTTAATATTGAGAGAGGCTGGCTCTCAAGAGAAGACAGGCTATGTGCACACTACCCACAAAATGAGGTGGAAACTGAGCTGCACTTCCTAATCAGACAAATATATGACGATATTAGAGACACATATATCCCTCAGATTACACAGAGCCACAAAGAATTAGAAAACAAAATCACATTTTTTATAAACTCCCATATTTATTGGATGAAATACCACAGCGTGACACCACATCAGCAAAATGTGTGACTTGTTGCCACAAGAAAAGGGAAGTGAAGAACAAATACCATTGTAAGTACAACCCCATATTTATATATTTTTTCCCTTTTGTTAAAACCTGTCGCCAACAGCCAATGAAATTGCAGGTCGCCAAATACAAAATCAACAGACATCTCATAAATCAAATTTCTCAAACATACAAGTATTAGGCAAGATTTTAAAGACGAAATTTTCGTTATTCCAGCCACAGTGTCTGATTTCATAAACTTCTCCTTAATGCAACCGCTGTGTCAGATTTCAAAAAAACTTCACGGAAAAAGCATAATCTGAGTACGGCGCTCAGAGACCAATCCAGCAAAATGAAAGTCAGAAATTAGTCAGAAATAGCATTATAAATATTCACTTAACTTTGATGATCTTCATCAGGATGCACTCCCAGTAATCCCAGTTCCACAATAAATGTTTGATTTGATCCTTAAAGTCCATCAATTATGTCCAAATAGCTTCTTTTGTTAGGGAGTTTGGTAAACAAATCCAAACGCGCGTTCAGGTCCAACCGAACGTCGGCGAAAAGTTCAAAAAGTTATATTACAGGTCGTAGAAACTTGTCAAACTAAGTACAGAATCAATCTTTAGGATGTTTTTATCATATATGTTCAATAATGTTCCAACCGGAGAATTCCATTGTCTGTAAAAAAGCAATGGAACGAGAGATACCTCTCATGTGAAATGTGTGCGACTGAGACGAGGCTGCTGCCAGACACCTTAGTCAAACAGCTCTCATCCGCCCCCTTCACAGTAGAAGCCTGAAACAACGTTCTAAGGACTGTTGACATCTAGTGGAAGCCTTAGGAAGTGAGCCATATCCGACGGTGTATTCGATAGGGGCTGAGTTCAAAAACTACAAACCTCAGATTTCCCACAGACATCATTTGAACAGTTTTAGAAACTTCAGAGTGTTTTCTATCCATTACTAATAATTATATGCATATATTAGCATCTGGGACTGAGTAGGAGGCAGTTCACTCTGGGCACAGTATTCATCCAAAAGTGAAAATGCTGCCCCCTATCCCAAATTTGTCCATCGTTACAACACTGTGTTTTTTCATAATATTACATTTGAAGTGTCTTTATTCTATAGAAAATGTGTGTAATGTTTACTGTTTTTTTTTGTATTGTTAGTTTCACTATTGTTTATAATCTATTTCACATGCTTTGGCAATGTAAACATATGTTTCCCATGTCAATAAATCCCCTTTACTTGAATTGAAATTGGTTAGAGTGTCACGTTTGTTCGAATAAATGTCAGACCAAGGCACAGCGGATGTTAAGTTTCACATTATTTATTAGAAAGTGAAACTTAGTAAAGACAAAAACAAATAAACAACTAACAACGGATGAGATGCTACGTGCAATAACTCAAAACAATATCCTATAAACACAGGTGGGAAAAACAACTACTTAAATATGATCCCCAATTAGAGACAACGATTAACAGCTGCCTCTAATTGGGAATCATACACAATCACCAACATAGAAAAACAAGCCTAGAACCCCACATAGAAATAATAAACTAGACTAACCCCCCAGTCACGCCCTGACCTACTCTACCATAGAAAATAAGGACTCTCTATGGTCAGGACGTGTGAGAGAAAGAGAGGATGAGAGAGAGAGGATGAGAGAGAGAGAGAGAGAGAGAGAGAGAGAGAGAGAGAGAGAGAGAGCGAAAGAGAGAGAGAGAGAGATAGAGAGGATGAGAGAGAGAGAGAGAGAGAGAGAGAGAGGATGAGAGAGAGAGAGAAAGAGAGAGAGAGAGAGAGAGAGAGAGAGAGAGAGAGAGAGAGAGAGAGAGAGAAAGAGAGAGAGAAAGAGAGAGAGAGAGAGAGAGAGAGCGAGACAGAGAGAGACAGAGAGAGAGAGAGAGAGAGAGAGAGAGAGAGAGAGAGAGAGAAAGAGAGAGAAAGAGAGAGAGAAAGAGAGAGAGAAAGAGAGAGAGAGAGAGAGCGAGAAAGAGAGAGACAGAGAGAGAGAGAGAGAGAGAGAGAGAGAGAGAGAGAGAGAGGATGAGAGAGAGACAGAGACAGAGAGAGAGAGAGAGAGAGAGAGCGAGAGAGAGCGAGAGAGAGCGAGAGAGAGAGAGAGAGAGAGAGGATGAGAGAGAGAGAGAGAAAGAGAGAGAGAGAGACAGAGAGAGAGAGAGAGAGAGAGAGAGAGAGAGGATGAGAGAGAGAGAGAAAGAGAGAGAGAGAGAGAGAGCGAGAGAGAGAGAGAGAGAGAGCGAGAAAGAGAGAGAGAGAGAGAGAGAGAGAGAGAGAGAGAGAGAGAGAGAGAGAGAAAGAGAGAGAGAGAGAGAGAGAGAGAGAGAGAGAGAGAGAGAGAGAGAGAGAGAGAGGGGATGAAAGAGAGAGAGAGAGAGACTACCTCACAGTTGTTATGGTTCTGTGCTTCACTGAATGTGGGTAAGCTGCCTCTTCCAGGGTGACACAACTCATAACTAAACAGGGAGACTGAATAGCTGTCGTCTTTGCTGTTGGTTATGTGAAAGCTCCATGGTGTGTTTGAATACTCACTTTAACAGTTTATTTTAGACAGATTGTATTCTGTGTCGTTTGTCCTCTTTCTCTCTCTCCTTATTAAAATGAACTTAAATTCCCTTTGTTAACTCAAGTGCTAATTAAAGATTTCAGTGTCTTCTGATGTCTATAGCTTTACATAATTACAACCCAAGAGGTTTTCAAACTTCTTAGATTGCTTTATTCAGCATCAGAGGAGCAATTTGTTTAATTTCTCAAGAGTTTAACCTTGCTGACTGTGATGGAAGGGAGGCACCTGGTTGGAAGCAAACTCATTTTCTTTCGGCCTTTCTGTCACAGGGTGGAAATGTGACAGTTTCTTTTGGATCTGGGTTGAGCAAAGTGAAGTAGCCTAGAGATCAGTGGTGGAAAAAGTACTCAATTGTCATACTTGAGTAAAAGTAAAGATACCTTAATAGAAAATGCCTCAAGTAAAAGTGAAAGTCACCCAGTAAAATGCTACTTGAGTAAAAGTCTAAAAGTATTTGGTTTTAAATATAATTACGTAAGTATCAAAAGTAAATGGAATTGCTCAATTGTATTTAAGTATCAAAAGTAAAAGAAACATTATAAATAATTTCAAAATCCTTATATTAAACAAACCAGAAGGCACAATCTGTTGTTGTTGACAGATAGCCAGGGGCCAGACTCCAAAACTCAGACAACATTGACAAACAATGCATTATGTGTTTAGTGAGTCTGCCAGATCAGAGGCAGCAGGGATGACCAGGGATGTTCTCTGTTTAGTGAGTCCTCCAGATCAGAGGCAGTAGGGATGACCAGGGATGTTCTCTGTTTAGTGAGTCCTCCAGATCAGAGGCAGTAGGGATGATCAGGGATGTTCTCTGTTTAGTGAGTCCTCCAGATCAGAGGCAGTAGGGATGACCAGGGATGTTCTCTGTTTAGTGAGTCCTCCAGATCAGAGGCAGTAGGGATGATCAGGGATGTTCTCTGTTTAGTGAGTCCTCCAGATCAGAGGCAGCAGGGATGACCAGGGATGTTCTCTGTTTAGTGAGTCCTCCAGATCAGAGGCAGTAGGGATGACCAAGGATGTTCTCTGTTTAGTGAGTCCTCCAGATCAGAGGCAGTAGGGATGACCAGGGATGTTCTCTGTTTAGTGAGTCTGCCAGATCAGAGGCAGTAGGGATGACCAAGGATGTTCTCTGTTTAGTGAGTCCTCCAGATCAGAGGCAGTAGGGATGACCAGGGATGTTCTCTGTTTAGTGAGTCTGCCAGATCAGACCACCACTGCTAGAGGTACATCATAAGGGCCTAGTTTTAATGGGGTGGCAGGTAGCCTAGTGGTTAGAGCATTGGACTAGTAACTGAAAGGTTGCAACATCAATTCCATGAGCTGACAAGGTACACATCTGTTGTTCTTCCCCTGAACAAGGAAGTTAACCCACTGTTCCTAAACCAGTTAACCCACTGTTCCTAGACCAGTTAACCCACTGTTCCTAGACCAGTTAACCCACTGTTCCTAGACCAGTTAACCCACTGTTCCTAGACCAGTTAACCCACTGTTCCTAGACCAGTTAACCCACTGATCCTAGACCAGTTAACCCACTGTTCCTAGACCAGTTAACCCACTGTTCCTAGACTGTCATTGGGAATAAGGTTTTCTTCTGAACTGACTTGCCTAGTTAAATAAAGGTTAAAAACAGAACTGGGTAAAGGTTTAGAAGTTCACGTTGTCCAGGAACATTTACAAACGATGCAATTTAAAATGACGCTAACAAATAGCCAAAGTAACAAAAAGCCACAGGAAGTAGTACAGTCCAGGAGGTGGGCTTCCATATTATTTCCTCCATGAAACAGAGGTGTAAAACAAGCAAACAACATACAATTAACCAACGCAATCAGTCACACCTGTGACATATCTTTACATTTTTGGGGACTTGGAAGATATAAATTGTGATTTTGACAGTTATTTCCAGTAAATATGTTTACATCCTGGTCTTTCATGCCTTTAGTAATATCATATTTAATCATTCCTTAATATAATTGCTAAGAAACTAATATGTCATGTTTTTAGTCATTTTGAGTCTGCATTATCAGCACGAGTAGCATCGCATAATGTATTTACTGATTCATGAACAATTAGTATCATTGATCTTAAATCACATTGTGGGCATGTCCTTGCAAACTATTTTAACTAAATGGTTACAACAGTTGGCAACATGGGCCAGAGTTACCATTTCAAAACCAATGACACAAGTTCTTTGCTCACATTCCATCACACTCTTGGGGCGGCAGGGTAGCCTAGTGGTTAGAGCGTTGGACTAGTAACCGGAAGGTTGCAAGGTACAAATCTGTCCTTCTGCCCCTGAACAGGCAGTTAACCCACTGTTCCCAGGCCGTCATTGAAAATAAGAATTTGTTCTTAACTGACTTGCCAAGTTAAATAAAGGTAAAATAAGAAATAAAAAAAATAACTCTTGATGTGCTCAAAATGGTCTCTGTACCCTGTGCTCTGACTAGCCCTTCCTTCCTGTGCTCTGACTAGCCTCTCCTTCCTGTGCTCTGACTAGCCCTTCCTTCCTGTGCTCTGACTAGCCCCTCCTCCCTGTACTCTGACTAGCCTCTCCTCCCTGTGCTCTGACTAGCCCTTCCTTCCTGTGCTCTGACTAGCCTCTCCTTCCTGTGCTCTGACTAGCCCTTCCTTCCTGTGCTCTGACTAGCCCCTCCTCCCTGTGCTCTGACTAGCCCTTCCTTCCTGTGCTCTGACTAGCCCTTCCTTCCTGTGCTCTGACTAGCCCCTCCTCCCTGTACTCTGACTAGCCTCTCCTCCCTGTGCTCTGACTAGCCTCTCCTCCCTGTGCTCTGACTAGCCTCTCCTCCCTGTGCTCTGACTAGCCCTTCCTTCCTGTGCTCTGACTAGCCTCTCCTCCCTGTGCTCTGACTAGCCCTTCCTTCCTGTGCTCTGACTAGCCTCTCCTCCCTGTGCTCTGACTAGCCTCTCCTCCCTGTGCTCTGACTAGCCCTTCCTTCCTGTGCTCTGACTAGCCTCTCCTCCCTGTGCTCTGACTAGCCTCTCCTCCCTGTGCTCTGACTAGCCCTTCCTTCCTGTGCTCTGACTAGCCCCTCCTCCCTGTACTCTGACTAGCCTCTCCTCCCTGTGCTCTGACTAGCCTCTCCTCCCTGTGCTCTGACTAGCCCCTCCTCCCTGTACTCTGACTAGCCCTTCCTTCCTGTGCTCTGACTAGCCCCTCCTCCCTGTACTCTGACTAGCCTCTCCTCCCTGTGCTCTGACTAGCCTCTCCTCCCTGTACTCTGACTAGCCTCTCCTCCCTGTACTCTGACTAGCCTCTCCTCCCTGTACTCTGACTAGCCCCTCCTCACTGTACTCTGACTAGCCTCTCCTCCCTGTACTCTGACTAGGCTCTCCTCCCTGTACTCTGACTAGCCTCTCCTCCCTGTACTCTGACTAGCCTCTCCTCCCTGTACTCTGACTAGCCTCTCCTCCCTGTACTCTGACTAGCCTCTCCTCCCTGTACTCTGACTAGCCCCTCCTCCCTGTACTCTGACTAGCCTCTCCTCCCTGTACTCTGACTAGCCTCTCCTCCCTGTACTCTGACTAGCCTCTCCTCCCTGTGCTCTGACTAGCCTCTCCTCCCTGTACTCTGACTAGCCTCTCCTCCCTGTGCTCTGACTAGCCTCTCCTCTCTGACTGCCTACTCTGACTAGCCTCTCCTCACTGTACTCTGACTAGCCTCTCCTCCCTGTACTCTGACTAGCCTCTAGCCTCCCTGTACTCTGACTAGCCTCTCCTCCCTGTACTCTGACTAGCCTCTCCTCCCTGTACTCTGACTAGCCTCTCCTCCCTGTACTCTGACTAGCCTCTCCTCCCTGTACTCTGACTAGCCTCTCCTCCCTGTACTCTGACTAGCCCCTCCTCACTGTACTCTGACTAGCCTCTCCTCCCTGTACTCTGACTAGCCTCTCCTCCCTGTACTCTGACTAGCCTCTCCTCCCTGTACTCTGACTAGCCTCTCCTCCCTGTACTCTGACTAGCCTCTCCTCCCTGTACTCTGACTAGCCTCTCCTCCCTGTACTCTGACTAGCCTCTCCTCCCTGTACTCTGACTAGCCTCTCCTCCCTGTACTCTGACTAGCCTCTCCTCCCTGTGCTCTGACTAGCCTCTCCTCCCTGTACTCTGACTAGCCTCTCCTCCCTGTACTCTGACTAGCCCCTCCTCACTGTACTCTGACTAGCCTCTCCTCCCTGTACTCTGACTAGCCTCTACTCCCTGTACTCTGACTAGCCTCTCCTCCCTGTACTCTGACTAGCCTCTCCTCCCTGTACTCTGACTAGCCTCTCCTCCCTGTACTCTGACTAGCCTCTCCTCCCTGTACTCTGACTAGCCTCTCCTCCCTGTACTCTGACTAGCCCCTCCTCACTGTACTCTGACTAGCCTCTCCTCCCTGTACTCTGACTAGCCTCTCCTCCCTGTACTCTGACTAGCCTCTCCTCCCTGTACTCTGACTAGCCTCTCCTCCCTGTACTCTGACTAGCCCCTCCTCCCTGTACTCTGACTAGCCTCTCCTCCCTGTACTCTGACTAGCCTCTCCTCCCTGTACTCTGACTAGCCTCTCCTCCCTGTGCTCTGACTAGCCTCTCCTCCCTGTACTCTGACTAGCCTCTCCTCCCTGTGCTCTGACTAGCCTCTCCTCCCTGTACTCTGACTAGCCTCTCCTCCCTGTACTCTGACTAGCCCCTCCTCACTGTACTCTGACTAGCCTCTCCTCCCTGTACTCTGACTAGCCTCTCCTCCCTGTACTCTGACTAGCCTCTCCTCCCTGTACTCTGACTAGCCTCTCCTCCCTGTACTCTGACTAGCCTCTCCTCCCTGTACTCTGACTAGCCTCTCCTCCCTGTACTCTGACTAGCCCCTCCTCACTGTACTCTGACTAGCCTCTCCTCCCTGTACTCTGACTAGCCTCTACTCCCTGTACTCTGACTAGCCTCTCCTCCCTGTACTCTGACTAGCCTCTCCTCCCTGTACTCTGACTAGCCTCTCCTCCCTGTACTCTGACTAGCCTCTCCTCCCTGTACTCTGACTAGCCTCTCCTCCCTGTACTCTGACTAGCCCCTCCTCCCTGTGCTCTGACTAGCCTCTCCTCCCTGTGCTCTGACTAGCCTCTCCTCCCTGTACTCTGACTAGCCCCTCCTCACTGTACTCTGACTAGCCCATCCTTCCTGTGCTCTGACTAGCCTCTACTCCCTGTACTCTGACTAGCCTCTCCTCCCTGTACTCTGACTAGCCCCTCCTCACTGTGCTCTGACTAGCCCCTCCTTCCTGTACTCTGACTAGCCTCTCCTCCCTGTACTCTGACTAGCCTCTCCTCCCTGTACTCTGACTAGCCCCTCCTCACTGTGCTCTGACTAGCCCCTACTCCCTGTGCTCTGACTAGCCCCTCCTCTTTGTGCTCTGACTATCCCCACCTCCCTGTGCTCTGACTAGCCCATCCTCCTTGTGCTCTGACTATCCCCACCTCCCTGTGCTCTGACTAGCCTCTCCTCCTTGTGCTCTGACTATCCCCACCTCCCTGTGCTCTGACTAGCCCCTCCTCCTTGTGCTCTGACTATCCCCACCTCCCTTTGCTCTGACTAGCCCCTCCTCCCTGTGCTCTGACTATCCCCACCTCCCTGTGCTCTGACTAGCCCCTCCTCCTTGTGCTCTGACTAGCCCCACCTCCCTGTGCTCTGACTAGCCCCTCCTCCCTGTGATCTGACTAGCCCCACCTCCCTGTGCCCTGACTAGCCCCACCTCCCTGTGCTCTGACTAGCTCCTCCTCCCTGTGCTCTGACTCGCCCCTCCTCCCTGTGCTCTGACTAGCCCATCCTCCTTGTGCTCTGACTATCCCCACCTCCCTGTGCTCTGACTAGCCTCTCCTCCTTGTGCTCTGACTATCCCCACCTCCCTGTGCTCTGACTAGCCCCTCCTCCTTGTGCTCTGACTATCCCCACCTCCCTGTGCTCTGACTAGCCCCTCCTCCCTGTGCTCTGACTATCCCCACCTCCCTGTGCTCTGACTAGCCCCTCCTCCTTGTGCTCTGACTAGCCCCACCTCCCTGTGCTCTGACTAGCCCCTCCTCCCTGTGATCTGACTAGCCCCACCTCCCTGTGCCCTGACTAGCCCCACCTCCCTGTGCTCTGACTAGCCCCTCCTCCCTGTGCTCTGACTAGCCCCACCTCCCTGTGCTCTGACTAGCCCCACCTCCCTGTGCTCTGACTCGCCCCTCCTCCCTGTGCTCTGACTAGCCCCACCTCCCTGTGCTCTGACTAGCCCCACCTCCCTGTGCTCTGACTAGCCCCTGTGTACCACTAACCCTCGTCCCTGACATTGACTGCACTCCCTTCCTCAGTCACTTTAAAGTGTAGTGAGACACTCCTCATTTGCCAGCTCCATCCAGAGCTGAGGAGAGGAACTTGGCAGATCTATCCCCCAGGCAAGGACTTTATTCCTTGGCCAACATTGCAGACTTGGTCCCCGGGCATTCTCCATGGCAGGAACATATAGGGTGGGGTCATTCCATCTCCTCTCCCCTCATCCGACTCTCCCTTATTCTCTTCTGTTCTCTTCCTCTCCTCTCATCCAACTCTCCCCTCTTCTCTTCTCTTCTCTTCTCTTCTCTTCTCTTCTCTTCTCTTCTCTTCTCTTCTCTTCTCTTCTCTTTTCATCCTCTCCTCTCCTCTCATCCAACTCACCCCTCTTCTCTTCTCTTCTCTTCTCATCCTCTCCTCTCCTCTCATCCGACTCTCCACTCTTCTCTTATCTTCCTCTCCTCTCATCTGACTCTCCCCTCTTCTCTACTCATCCTCTCCTCTCCTCTCATCCGACTCTCCCCTCTTCTCTTCCTCTCCTCTCATCCGACTCACCCCTCTTCTCTTCCTCTCCTCTCATCTGACTCTCCCCTCTTCTCTTCCTCTCCTCTCATCCGACTCTCCCCTCTTCTCTTCCTCTCCTCTCATCCGACTCTCCCCTCTTCTCTTCCTCTCCTCTCATCCGACTCTCCCCTCTTCTCTTCCTCTCCTCTCATCCGACTCTCCCCTCTTCTCTTCTCTTTTCGTCCTCTCCTCTCCTCTCATCCGACTCTTCCCTCTTCTCTTCTCTTCTCTTCTCTTCTCTTCTCTTCTCTTCTCTTCTCTTCTCTTCTCATCCTCTCCTCTCCTCTCATCCGACTCTCCACTCTTCTCTTCTCTTATCTTCCTCTCCTCTCATCTGACTCTCCCCTCTTCTCTTCTCATCCTCTCCTCTCTTCTCATCCGACTCTCCCCTCTTCTCTTCCTCTCCTCTCATCCGACTCACCCCTCTTCTCTTCCTCTCCTCTCATCCGACTCTCCCCTCTTCTCTTCCTCTCCTCTCATCCGACTCTCCCCTCTTCTCTTCCTCTCCTCTCATCCGACTCTCCCCTCTTCTCTTCCTCTCCTCTCATCCGACTCTTCCCTCTTCTCTTCCTCTCCTCTCATCCGACTCTCCCTCTTCTCTTCCTCTCCTCTCATCCGACTCTTCCCTCTTCTCTTCCTCTCCTCTCATCCGACTCTTCCCTCTTCTCTTCCTCTCCTCTCATCCGACTCTTCCCTCTTCTCTTCCTCTCCTCTCATCCGACTCTCCCCTCTTCTCTTCCTCTCCTCTCATCCGACTCACCCCTCTTCTCTTCCTCTCCTCTCATCCGACTCTCCCCTCTTCTCTTCCTCTCCTCTCATCCGACTCTCCCCTCTTCTCTTCCTCTCCTCTCATCCGACTCTCCCCTCTTCTCTTCCTCTCCTCTCATCCGACTCTTCCCTCTTCTCTTCCTCTCCTCTCATCCGACTCTCCCTCTTCTCTTCCTCTCCTCTCATCCGACTCTTCCCTCTTCTCTTCCTCTCCTCTCATCCGACTCTTCCCTCTTCTCTTCCTCTCCTCTCATCCGACTCTTCCCTCTTCTCTTCCTCTCCTCTCATCCGACTCTCCCCTCTTCTCTTCCTCTCCTCTCATCCGACTCTTCCCTCTTCTCTTCCTCTCCTCTCATCCGACTCTCCCTCTTCTCTTCTCTTCCTCACCTCTCCTTATGTGTTTGAGTATGTCAGCTTTTTCCCTCTTCATGCTCATCTTGTCCTTAGTGTTTGAAGTCTAAAATCCAAAATGTATGCTTGCCTGCTTACCCTTATCGGTCTTATTCCGCTTTGCATGTGCAGCCAAGAGTTGAGGACAGGGTGTGTGTGTGTATGTGTGAGTGAGTGTGTGTGTCTCGTATTGCTATTCAATGTGTTCCAGAAGTGAGTGGCCCACTGAGGAAAACAATAAAGCACCAATGACAGATGGTCCTCTTTATTGTGTCCTGAAATTCAAACACTGAGTGTCTTTACTGTTTTTCATCCTCTCTGCTCTCCTCTGCCTGGTTATGGGCCACTAACACCTCTCCATCTGGTCCTACAGTAGTCATTAAACCACTCTCCATCTGGTCCTACAGTAGTCATTAAACACCTCTCCATCTGGTCCCACAGTAGTCATTAAGCACCTCTCCATCTGGTCCTACAGTAGTCATTAAACACCTCTCCATCTGGTCCTACAGTAGTCATTAAACACCTCTCCATCTGGTCCTACAGTAGTCATTAAGCACCTCTCCATCTGGTCCTACAGTAGTCATTAAACACCTCTCCATCTGGTCCTACAGTAGTCATTAAACACCTCTCCATCTGGTCCTACAGTAGTCATTAACACCTCTCCATCTGGTCCCACAGTAGTCATTAAACACCTCTCCATCTGGTCCCACAGTAGTCATTAAACACCTCTCCATCTGGTCCCACAGTAGTCATTAAACACCTCTCCATCTGGTCCCACAGTAGTAATTAAACACCTCTCCATCTGGTCCCACAGTAGTCATTAAGCACCTCTCCATCTGGTCCTACAGTAGTCATTAAACACCTCTCCATCTGGTCCTACAGTAGTCATTAAACACCTCCCCATCTGGTCCTACAGTAGTCATTAAACACCTCTCCATCTGGTCCTACAGTAGTCATTAAACACCTCTCCATCTGGTCCTACAGTAGTCATTAAGCACCTCTCCATCTGGTCCCACAGTAGTCATTAAACACCTCTCCATCTGGTCCTACAGTAGTCATTAAACACCCCTCCATCTGGTTCTACAGTAGGCATTAAGCACCTCTCCATCTGGTCCTACAGTAGTCATTAAACACCTCTCCATCTGGTTCTCCAGTAGTCATTAAACACCTCTCCATCTGGTCCTACAGTAGTCATTAAACACCTCCCCATCTGGTCCCACAGTAGTCATTAAACACCTCTCCATCTGGTCCTACAGTAGTCATTAAGCACCTCTCCATCTGTTCCCACAGTAGTCATTAAGCACCTCTCCATCTGGTCCCACAGTAGTCATTAAACACCTCTCCATCTGGTCCTACAGTAGTCATTAAACACCTCTCCATCTGGTTCTACAGTAGTCATTAAGCACCTCTCCATCTGGTCCTACAGTAGTCATTAAGCACCTCTCCATCTGGTCCCACAGTAGTCATTAAGCACCTCTCCATCTGGTTCTACAGTAGTCATTAAGCACCTCTCCATCTGGTCCTACAGTAGTCATTAAACACCTCTCCATCTGGTTCTCCAGTAGTCATTAAACACCTCTCCATCTGGTCCTACAGTAGTCATTAAACACCTCTCCATCTGGTCCTACAGTAGTCATTAAGCACCTCTCCATCTGGTCCTACAGTAGTCATTAAGCCCCTCTCCATCTGGTCCTACAGTAGTCATTAAACACCTCTCCATCTGGTCCTACAGTAGTCATTAAACACCTCTCAATCTGGTCCTACAGTAGTCATTAAACACCTCTCCATCTGGTCCTACAGTAGTCATTAAACACCTCCCCATCTGGTCCCACAGTAGTCATTAAACACCTCTCCATCTGGTCCTACAGTAGTCATTAAGCACCTCTCCATCTGGTCCCACAGTAGTCATTAAGCACCTCTCCATCTGGTCCTACAGTAGTCATTAAACACCTCTCCATCTGGTCCCACAGTAGTCATTAAACACCTCTCCATCTGGTCCTACAGTAGTCATTAAACACCTCTCCATCTGGTCCTACAGTAGTCATTAAACACCTCTCCATCTGGTCCTACAGTAGTCATTAAACACCTCTCCATCTGGTCCCACAGTAGTCATTAAGCATCTCTCCATCTGGCCCTACAGTAGTCATTAAGCACCTCTCCATCTGGTCCTACAGTAGTCATTAAACACCTCCCCATCTGGTCCCACAGTAGTCATTAAACACCTCTCCATCTGGTCCTACAGTAGTCATTAAACACCTCTCCATCTGGTCCCACAGTAGTCATTAAACACCTCTCCATCTGGTCCTACAGTAGTCATTAAACACCTCTCCATCTGGTCCTACAGTAGTCATTAAGCACCTCTCCATCTGGTCCTACAGTAGTCATTAAACACCTCTCCATCTGGTCCTACAGTAGTCATTAAACACCTCTCCATCTGGTCCTACAGTAGTCATTAACACCTCTCCATCTGGTCCCACAGTAGTCATTAAACACCTCTCCATCTGGTCCCACAGTAGTCATTAAACACCTCTCCATCTGGTCCCACAGTAGTCATTAAACACCTCTCCATCTGGTCCCACAGTAGTAATTAAACACCTCTCCATCTGGTCCCACAGTAGTCATTAAGCACCTCTCCATCTGGTCCTACAGTAGTCATTAAACACCTCTCCATCTGGTCCTACAGTAGTCATTAAACACCTCCCCATCTGGTCCTACAGTAGTCATTAAACACCTCTCCATCTGGTCCTACAGTAGTCATTAAACACCTCTCCATCTGGTCCTACAGTAGTCATTAAGCACCTCTCCATCTGGTCCCACAGTAGTCATTAAACACCTCTCCATCTGGTCCTACAGTAGTCATTAAACACCCCTCCATCTGGTTCTACAGTAGGCATTAAGCACCTCTCCATCTGGTCCTACAGTAGTCATTAAACACCTCTCCATCTGGTTCTCCAGTAGTCATTAAACACCTCTCCATCTGGTCCTACAGTAGTCATTAAACACCTCTCCATCTGGTCCTACAGTAGTCATTAAGCACCTCTCCATCTGGTCCTACAGTAGTCATTAAGCCCCTCTCCATCTGGTCCTACAGTAGTCATTAAACACCTCTCCATCTGGTCCTACAGTAGTCATTAAACACCTCTCAATCTGGTCCTACAGTAGTCATTAAACACCTCTCCATCTGGTCCTACAGTAGTCATTAAACACCTCTCCATCTGGTCCTACAGTAGTCATTAAACACCTCTCCATCTGGTCCTACAGTAGTCATTAAACACCTCTCCATCTGGTCCTACAGTAGTCATTAAGCACCTCTCCATCTGGTCCTACAGTAGTCATTAAACCACTCTCCATCTGGTCCTACAGTAGTCATTAAACACCTCTCCATATGGTCCTACAGTAGTCATTAAACACCTCCCCATCTGGTCCCACAGTAGTCATTAAACACCTCTCCATCTGGTCCTACAGTAGTCATTAAACACCTCCCCATCTGGTCCCACAGTAGTCATTAAACACCTCTCCATCTGGTCCTACAGTAGTCATTAAGCACCTCTCCATCTGGTCCCACAGTAGTCATTAAGCACCTCTCCATCTGGTCCCACAGTAGTCATTAAACACCTCTCCATCTGGTCCTACAGTAGTCATTAAACACCTCTCCATCTGGTTCTACAGTAGTCATTAAGCACCTCTCCATCTGGTCCTACAGTAGTCATTAAGCACCTCTCCATCTGGTCCCACAGTAGTCATTAAGCACCTCTCCATCTGGTTCTACAGTAGTCATTAAGCACCTCTCCATCTGGTCCTACAGTAGTCATTAAACACCTCTCCATCTGGTTCTCCAGTAGTCATTAAACACCTCTCCATCTGGTCCTACAGTAGTCATTAAACACCTCTCCATCTGGTCCTACAGTAGTCATTAAGCACCTCTCCATCTGGTCCTACAGTAGTCATTAAGCCCCTCTCCATCTGGTCCTACAGTAGTCATTAAACACCTCTCCATCTGGTCCTACAGTAGTCATTAAACACCTCTCAATCTGGTCCTACAGTAGTCATTAAACACCTCTCCATCTGGTCCTACAGTAGTCATTAAACACCTCCCCATCTGGTCCCACAGTAGTCATTAAACACCTCTCCATCTGGTCCTACAGTAGTCATTAAGCACCTCTCCATCTGGTCCCACAGTAGTCATTAAGCACCTCTCCATCTGGTCCTACAGTAGTCATTAAACACCTCTCCATCTGGTCCCACAGTAGTCATTAAACACCTCTCCATCTGGTCCTACAGTAGTCATTAAACACCTCTCCATCTGGTCCTACAGTAGTCATTAAACACCTCTCCATCTGGTCCTACAGTAGTCATTAAACACCTCTCCATCTGGTCCCACAGTAGTCATTAAGCATCTCTCCATCTGTCCCTACAGTAGTCATTAAGCACCTCTCCATCTGGTCCTACAGTAGTCATTAAACACCTCCCCATCTGGTCCCACAGTAGTCATTAAACACCTCTCCATCTGGTCCTACAGTAGTCATTAAACACCTCTCCATCTGGTCCCACAGTAGTCATTAAACACCTCTCCATCTGGTACTACAGTAGTCATTAAACACCTCTCCATCTGGTCCCACAGTAGTCATTAAACACCTCTCCATCTGGTCCTACAGTAGTCATTAAACACCACTCCATCTGGTCCTACAGTAGTCATTAAACACCTCTCAATCTGGTCCTACAGTAGTCATTAAGCACCTCTCCATCTGGTCCTACAGTAGTCATTAAACCACTCTCCATCTGGTCCTACAGTAGTCATTAAACACCTCTCCATCTGGTCCTACAGTAGTCATTAAACACCTCCCCATCTGGTCCCACAGTAGTCATTAAACACCTCTCCATCTGGTCCTACAGTAGTCATTAAACACCTCTCCATCTGGTCCTACAGTAGTCATTATACACCTCCCCATCTGGTCCCACAGTAGTCATTAAACACCTCTCCATCTGGTCCTACAGTAGTCATTAAACACCTCTCCATCTAGTCCTACAGTAGTCATTAAACACCTCTCCATCTGGTCCTACAGTAGTCATTAAACACCTCTCCATCTGGTCCTACAGTAGTCATTAAACACCTCTCCATCTGGTCCCACAGTAGTCATTAAGCACCTCTCCATCTGGCCCTACAGTAGTCATTAAGCACCTCTCCATCTGGTCCTACAGTAGTCATTAAGCACCTCTCCATCTGGTCCTACAGTAGTCATTAAACACCTCCCCATCTGGTCCCACAGTAGTCATTAAACACCTCTCCATCTGGTCCTACAGTAGTCATTAAACACCTCTCCATCTGGTCCCACAGTAGTCATTAAACACCTCTCCATCTGGTCCTACAGTAGTCATTAAACACCTCTCCATCTGGTCCTACAGTAGTCATTAAACACCTCCCCATCTGGTCCCACAGAAGTCATTAAACACCTCTCCATCTGGTCCTACAGTAGTCATTAAACACCTCTCCATCTGGTCCTACAGTAGTCATTAAACACCTCTCCATCTGGTCCTACAGTAGTCATTAAACACCTCTCCATCTGGTCCTACAGTAGTCATTAAACACCTCTCCATCTGGTCCCACAGTAGTCATTAAACACCTCTCCATCTGGTCCCACAGTAGTCATTAAACACCTCTCCATCTGGTCCCACAGTAGTCATTAAACACCTCTCCATCTGGTTCTACAGTAGTCATTAAGCACCTCTCCATCTGGTCCTACAGTAGTCATTAAGCACCTCTCCATCTGGTCCCACAGTAGTCATTAAGCACCTCTCCATCTGGTTCTACAGTAGTCATTAAACACCTCCCCATCTGGTCCTACAGTAGTCATTAAACCACTCTCCATCTGGTCCTACAGTAGTCATTAAACCTCTCTCCATCTGGTCCTACAGTAGTCATTAAACACCACCCCATCTGGTCCCACAGTAGTCATTAAACACCTCCCCATCTGGTCCCACAGTAGTCATTAAGCACCTCTCCATCTGGTTCTACAGTAGTCATTAAACACCTCCCCATCTGGTCCTACAGTAGTCATTAAACCACTCTCAATCTGGTCCTACAGTAGTCATTAAGCACCTCTCCATCTGGTCCTACAGTAGTCATTAAACACCTCTCCATCTGGTCCCACAGTAGTCATTAAACACCTCTCCATCTGGTTCTACAGTAGTCATTAAACACCTCTCCATCTGGTCCTACAGTAGTCATTAAACACATCTCCATCTGGTCCTACAGTAGTCATTAAACACCTCTCCATCTGGTCCTACAGTAGTCATTAAGCACCTGTCCATCTGGTCCTACAGTAGTCATTAAACACCTCTCCATCTGGTCCTACAGTAGTCATTAAACACCTCTCCATCTGGTCCTACAGTAGTCATTAAACACCTCTCCATCTGGTCCTACAGTAGTCATTAACACCTCTCCATCTGGTCCCACAGTAGTCATTAAACACCTCTCCATCTGGTCCCACAGTAGTCATTAAACACCTCTCCATCTGGTCCCACAGTAGTCATTAAACACCACTCCATCTGGTCCCACAGTAGTAATTAAACACCTCTCCATCTGGTCCCACAGTAGTCATTAAGCACCTCTCCATCTGGTCCTACAGTAGTCATTAAACACCTCTCCATCTGGTCCTACAGTAGTCATTAAACACCTCCCCATCTGGTCCTACAGTAGTCATTAAACACCTCTCCATCTGGTCCTACAGTAGTCATTAAACACCTCTCCATCTGGTCCTACAGCAGTCATTAAGCACCTCTCCATCTGGTCCCACAGTAGTCATTAAACACCTCTCCATCTGGTCCTACAGTAGTCATTAAGCACCTCTCCATCTGGTCCTACAGTAGTCATTAAGCCCCTCTCCATCTGGTCCTACAGTAGTCATTAAACACCTCTCCATATGGTCCTACAGTAGTCACAAACACCTCCCCATCTGGTCCTACAGTAGTCATTAAACACCTCTCCATCTGGTCCTACAGTAGTCATTAAACACCTCCCCATCTGGTCCCACAGTAGTCATTAAACACCTCTCCATCTGGTCCTACAGTAGTCATTAAACACCTCTCCATCTGGTCCCACAGTAGTCATTAAGCACCTCTCCATCTGGTCCCACAGTAGTCATTAAACACCTCTCCATCTGGTCCTACAGTAGTCATTAAACACCTCTCCATCTGGTCCTACAGTAGTCATTAAACACCTCTCCATCTGGTTCTACAGTAGTCATTAAGCACCTCTCCATCTGGTCCTACAGTAGTCATTAAGCACCTCTCCATCTGGTCCCACAGTAGTCATTAAGCACCTCTCCATCTGGTTCTACAGTAGTCATCTGGTCCTACAGTAGTCATTAAACACCTCTCCATCTGGTCCTACAGTAGTCATTAAACACCTCTCCATCTGGTCCTACAGTAGTCATTAAACACCTCTCCATCTGGTCCTACAGTAGTCATTAAACACCTCTCCATCTGGTCCTACAGTAGTCATTAAACACCTCTCCATCTGGTCCTACAGTAGTCATTAAACACCTCTCCATCTGGTCCTACAGTAGTCATTAAACACCTCTCCATCTGGTCCTACAGTAGTCATTAAACACCTCTCCATCTGGTCCTACAGTAGTCATTAAACACCTCTCCATCTGGTCCTACAGTAGTCATTAAACACCTCTCCATCTGGTCCTACAGTAGTCATTAAACACCTCTCCATCTGGTCCTACAGTAGTCATTAAACCTCTCCATCTGGTCCCACAGTAGTCATTAAACACCTCTCCATCTGGTCCTACAGTAGTCATTAAACACCTCTCCATCTGGTCCTACAGTAGTCATTAAACACCTCATCCTCTCCATCTGGTCCTACAGTAGTCATTAAACACCTCTCCATCTGGTCCTACAGTAGTCATTAAACACCTCTCCATCTGGTCCTACAGTAGTCATTAAACACCTCTCCATCTGGTCCTACAGTAGTCATTAAACACCTCTCCATCTGGTCCCACAGTAGTCATTAAACACCTCTCCATCTGGTCCTACAGTAGTCATTAAACACCTCTCCATCTGGTCCTACAGTAGTCATTAAACACCTCTCCATCTGGTCCTACAGTAGTCATTAAACACCTCTCCATCTGGTCCTACAGTAGTCATTAAACACCTCTCCATCTGGTCCTACAGTAGTCATTAAACACCTCTCCATCTGGTCCTACAGTAGTCATTAAACACCTCTCCATCTGGTCCTACAGTAGTCATTAAACACCTCTCCATCTGGTCCTACAGTAGTCATTAAACACCTCTCCATCTGGTCCTACAGTAGTCATTAAACACCTCTCCATCTGGTCCTACAGTAGTCATTAAACACCTCTCCATCTGGTCCTACAGTAGTCATTAAACACCTCCCCATCTGGTCCCACAGTAGTCATTAAACACCTCTCCATCTGGTCCTACAGTAGTCATTAAACACCTCTCCATCTGGTCCTACAGTAGTCATTAAACACCTCTCCATCTGGTCCTACAGTAGTCATTAAACACCTCTCCATCTGGTCCTACAGTAGTCATTATCTGGTCCCACAGTAGTCACACTCTCCATCTGGTCCTACAGTAGTCATTAAACACCTCTCCATCTGGTCCTACAGTAGTCATTAAACACCTCCCATCTGGTCCTACAGTAGTCATTAAACACCTCTCCATCTGGTCCTACAGTAGTCATTAAACACCTCTCCATCTGGTCCTACAGTAGTCATTAAACACCTCTCCATCTGGTCCTACAGTAGTCATTAAACACCTCTCCATCTGGTCCTACAGTAGTCATTAAACACCTCCCCATCTGGTCCCACAGAAGTCATTAAACACCTCTCCATCTGGTCCTACAGTAGTCATTAAACACCTCTCCATCTGGTCCTACAGTAGTCATTAAACACCTCTCCATCTGGTCCTACAGTAGTCATTAAACACCTCTCCATCTGGTCCTACAGTAGTCATTAAACACCTCTCCATCTGGTCCTACAGTAGTCATTAAACACCTCTCCATCTGGTCCTACAGTAGTCATTAAACACCTCTCCATCTGGTCCCACAGTAGTCATTAAACACCACTCCATCTGGTCCCACAGTAGTCATTAAACACCTCTCCATCTGGTCCCACAGTAGTCATTAAACACCTCTCCATCTGGTCCTACAGTAGTCATTAAACACCTCTCCATCTGGTTCTACAGTAGTCATTAAGCACCTCTCCATCTGGTCCTACAGTAGTCATTAAGCACCTCTCCATCTGGTCCCACAGTAGTCATTAAGTACCTCTCCATCTGGTTCTACAGTAGTCATTAAACACCTCCCCATCTGGTCCTACAGTAGTCATTAAACCACTCTCCATCTGGTCCTACAGTAGTCATTAAACCTCTCTCCATCTGGTCCTACAGTAGTCATTAAACACCACCCCATCTGGTCCCACAGTAGTCATTAAACACCTCTCCATCTGGTCCTACAGTAGTCATTAAACACCTCTCCATCTGGTCCTACAGTAGTCATTAAACACCTCCCCATCTGGTCCCACAGTAGTCATTAAGCACCTCTCCATCTGGTTCTACAGTAGTCATTAAACACCTCCCCATCTGGTCCTACAGTAGTCATTAAACCACTCTCCATCTGGTCCTACAGTAGTCATTAAGCACCTCTCCATCTGGTCCTACAGTAGTCATTAAACACCTCTCCATCTGGTCCCACAGTAGTCATTAAACACCTCTCCATCTGGTTCTACAGTAGTCATTAAACACCTCTCCATCTGGTCCTACAGTAGTCATTAAACACATCTCCATCTGGTCCTACAGTAGTCATTAAACACCTCTCCATCTGGTCCTACAGTAGTCATTAAGCACCTCTCCATCTGGTCCTACAGTAGTCATTAAACACCTCTCCATCTGGTCCTACAGTAGTCATTAAACACCTCTCCATCTGGTCCCACAGTAGTCATTAAGCACCTCTCCATCTGGTCCTACAGTAGTCATTAAGCACCTCTCCATCTGGTCCTACAGTAGTCATTAAGCACCTCTCCATCTGGTCCTACAGTAGTCATTAAACACCTCTCCATCTGGTCCCACAGTAGTCATTAAACACCTCCCCATCTGGTCCCACAGTAGTCATTAAACACCTCTCCATCTGGTCCTACAGTAGTCATTAAACACCTCTCCATCTGGTCCCACAGTGGTCATTAAACACCTCTCCATCTGGTCCTACAGTAGTCATTAAACACCTCTCCATCTGGTCCTACAGTAGTCATTAAACACCTCCCCATCTGGTCCCACAGTAGTCATTAAACACCTCTCCATCTGGTCCTACAGTAGTCATTAAACACCTCTCCATCTAGTCCTACAGTAGTCATTAAACACCTCTCCATCTGGTCCTACAGTAGTCATTAAACACCTCTCCATCTGGTCCTACAGTAGTCATTAAACACCTCTCCATCTGGTCCCACAGTAGTCATTAAGCACCTCTCCATCTGGCCCTACAGTAGTCATTAAGCACCTCTCCATCTGGTCCTACAGTAGTCATTAAGCACCTCTCCATCTGGTCCTACAGTAGTCATTAAACACCTCCCCATCTGGTCCCACAGTAGTCATTAAACACCTCTCCATCTGGTCCTACAGTAGTCATTAAACACCTCTCCATCTGGTCCCACAGTAGTCATTAAACACCTCTCCATCTGGTCCTACAGTAGTCATTAAACACCTCTCCATCTGGTCCTACAGTAGTCATTAAACACCTCCCCATCTGGTCCCACAGAAGTCATTAAACACCTCTCCATCTGGTCCTACAGTAGTCATTAAACACCTCTCCATCTGGTCCTACAGTAGTCATTAAACACCTCTCCATCTGGTCCTACAGTAGTCATTAAACACCTCTCCATCTGGTCCTACAGTAGTCATTAAACACCTCTCCATCTGGTCCTACAGTAGTCATTAAACACCTCTCCATCTGGTCCTACAGTAGTCATTAAACACCTCTCCATCTGGTCCCACAGTAGTCATTAAACACCTCTCCATCTGGTCCCACAGTAGTCATTAAACACCTCTCCATCTGGTCCCACAGTAGTCATTAAACACCTCTCCATCTGGTCCTACAGTAGTCATTAAACACCTCTCCATCTGGTTCTACAGTAGTCATTAAGGACCTCTCCATCTGGTCCTACAGTAGTCATTAAGCACCTCTCCATCTGGTCCCACAGTAGTCATTAAGTACCTCTCCATCTGGTTCTACAGTAGTCATTAAACACCTCCCCATCTGGTCCTACAGTAGTCATTAAACCACTCTCCATCTGGTCCTACAGTAGTCATTAAACCTCTCTCCATCTGGTCCTACAGTAGTCATTAAACACCACCCCATCTGGTCCCACAGTAGTCATTAAACACCTCTCCATCTGGTCCTACAGTAGTCATTAAACACCTCTCCATCTGGTCCTACAGTAGTCATTAAACACCTCCCCATCTGGTCCCACAGTAGTCATTAAGCACCTCTCCATCTGGTTCTACAGTAGTCATTAAACACCTCCCCATCTGGTCCTACAGTAGTCATTAAACCACTCTCCATCTGGTCCTACAGTAGTCATTAAGCACCTCTCCATCTGGTCCTACAGTAGTCATTAAACACCTCTCCATCTGGTCCCACAGTAGTCATTAAACACCTCTCCATCTGGTTCTACAGTAGTCATTAAACACCTCTCCATCTGGTCCTACAGTAGTCATTAAACACATCTCCATCTGGTCCTACAGTAGTCATTAAACACCTCTCCATCTGGTCCTACAGTAGTCATTAAGCACCTCTCCATCTGGTCCTACAGTAGTCATTAAACACCTCTCCATCTGGTCCTACAGTAGTCATTAAACACCTCTCCATCTGGTCCCACAGTAGTCATTAAGCACCTCTCCATCTGGTCCTACAGTAGTCATTAAGCACCTCTCCATCTGGTCCTACAGTAGTCATTAAGCACCTCTCCATCTGGTCCTACAGTAGTCATTAAACACCTCTCCATCTGGTCCCACAGTAGTCATTAAACACCTCTCCATCTGGTTCTACAGTAGTCATTAAACACCTCTCCATCTGGTCCTACAGTAGTCATTAAACACATCTCCATCTGGTCCCACAGTAGTCATTAAACACCTCTCCATCTGGTCCTACAGTAGTCATTAAACACCTCTCCATCTGGTCCCACAGTGGTCATTAAACACCTCTCCATCTGGTCCTACAGTAGTCATTAAACACCTCTCCATCTGGTCCTACAGTAGTCATTAAACACCTCCCCATCTGGTCCCACAGTAGTCATTAAACACCTCTCCATCTGGTCCTACAGTAGTCATTAAACACCTCTCCATCTAGTCCTACAGTAGTCATTAAACACCTCTCCATCTGGTCCTACAGTAGTCATTAAACACCTCTCCATCTGGTCCTACAGTAGTCATTAAACACCTCTCCATCTGGTCCCACAGTAGTCATTAAGCACCTCTCCATCTGGCCCTACAGTAGTCATTAAGCACCTCTCCATCTGGTCCTACAGTAGTCATTAAGCACCTCTCCATCTGGTCCTACAGTAGTCATTAAACACCTCCCCATCTGGTCCCACAGTAGTCATTAAACACCTCTCCATCTGGTCCTACAGTAGTCATTAAACACCTCTCCATCTGGTCCCACAGTAGTCATTAAACACCTCTCCATCTGGTCCTACAGTAGTCATTAAACACCTCTCCATCTGGTCCTACAGTAGTCATTAAACACCTCCCCATCTGGTCCCACAGAAGTCATTAAACACCTCTCCATCTGGTCCTACAGTAGTCATTAAACACCTCTCCATCTGGTCCTACAGTAGTCATTAAACACCTCTCCATCTGGTCCTACAGTAGTCATTAAACACCTCTCCATCTGGTCCTACAGTAGTCATTAAACACCTCTCCATCTGGTCCTACAGTAGTCATTAAACACCTCTCCATCTGGTCCTACAGTAGTCATTAAACACCTCTCCATCTGGTCCCACAGTAGTCATTAAACACCTCTCCATCTGGTCCCACAGTAGTCATTAAACACCTCTCCATCTGGTCCCACAGTAGTCATTAAACACCTCTCCATCTGGTCCTACAGTAGTCATTAAACACCTCTCCATCTGGTTCTACAGTAGTCATTAAGGACCTCTCCATCTGGTCCTACAGTAGTCATTAAGCACCTCTCCATCTGGTCCCACAGTAGTCATTAAGTACCTCTCCATCTGGTTCTACAGTAGTCATTAAACACCTCCCCATCTGGTCCTACAGTAGTCATTAAACCACTCTCCATCTGGTCCTACAGTAGTCATTAAACCTCTCTCCATCTGGTCCTACAGTAGTCATTAAACACCACCCCATCTGGTCCCACAGTAGTCATTAAACACCTCTCCATCTGGTCCTACAGTAGTCATTAAACACCTCTCCATCTGGTCCTACAGTAGTCATTAAACACCTCCCCATCTGGTCCCACAGTAGTCATTAAGCACCTCTCCATCTGGTTCTACAGTAGTCATTAAACACCTCCCCATCTGGTCCTACAGTAGTCATTAAACCACTCTCCATCTGGTCCTACAGTAGTCATTAAGCACCTCTCCATCTGGTCCTACAGTAGTCATTAAACACCTCTCCATCTGGTCCCACAGTAGTCATTAAACACCTCTCCATCTGGTTCTACAGTAGTCATTAAACACCTCTCCATCTGGTCCTACAGTAGTCATTAAACACATCTCCATCTGGTCCTACAGTAGTCATTAAACACCTCTCCATCTGGTCCTACAGTAGTCATTAAGCACCTCTCCATCTGGTCCTACAGTAGTCATTAAACACCTCTCCATCTGGTCCTACAGTAGTCATTAAACACCTCTCCATCTGGTCCCACAGTAGTCATTAAGCACCTCTCCATCTGGTCCTACAGTAGTCATTAAGCACCTCTCCATCTGGTCCTACAGTAGTCATTAAGCACCTCTCCATCTGGTCCTACAGTAGTCATTAAACACCTCTCCATCTGGTCCCACAGTAGTCATTAAACACCTCTCCATCTGGTTCTACAGTAGTCATTAAACACCTCTCCATCTGGTCCTACAGTAGTCATTAAACACATCTCCATCTGGTCCTACAGTAGTCATTAAACACCTCTCCATCTGGTCCTACAGTAGTCATTAAGCACCTCTCCATCTGGTCCTACAGTAGTCATTAAACACCTCTCCATCTGGTCCTACAGTAGTCATTAAGCACCTCTCCATCTGGTCCCACAGTAGTCATTAAGCACCTCTCCATCTGGTCCCACAGTAGTCATTAAACACCTCTCCATCTGGTCCCACAGTAGTCATTAAACACCTCTCCATCTGGTCCTACAGTAGTCATTAAGCACCTCTCCATCTGGTCCTACAGTAGTCATTAAGCACCTCTCCATCTGGTCCTACAGTAGTCATTAAACACCTCTCCATCTGGTCCTACAGTAGTCATTAAGCACCTCTCCATCTGGTCCTACAGTAGTCATTAAACACCTCTCCATCTGGTCCTACAGTAGTCATTAAACACCTCTCCATCTGGTCCTACAGTAGTCATTAAGCACCTCTCCATCTGGTCCTACAGTAGTCATTAAGCACCTCTCCATCTGGTCCTACAGTAGTCATTAAACACCTCCCCATCTGGTCCCACAGTAGTCATTAAACACCTCTCCATCTGGTCCTACAGTAGTCATTAAACACCTCTCCATCTGGTCCCACAGTAGTCATTAAACACCTCTCCATCTGGTCCTACAGTAGTCATTAAACACCTCTCCATCTGGTTCTACAGTAGTCATTAAACACCTCTCCATCTGGTTCTACAGTAGTCATTAAGCACCTCTCCATCTGGTCCTACAGTAGTCATTAAGCACCTCTCCATCTGGTCCCACAGTAGTCATTAAGCACCTCTCCATCTGGTTCTACAGTAGTCATTAAACACCTCCCCATCTGGTCCTACAGTAGTCATTAAACCACTCTCCATCTGGTCCTACAGTAGTCATTAAACCTCTCTCCATCTGGTCCTACAGTAGTCATTAAACACCACCCCATCTGGTCCCACAGTAGTCATTAAACACCTCTCCATCTGGTCCTACAGTAGTCATTAAACACCTCTCCATCTGGTCCTACAGTAGTCATTAAACACCTCCCCATCTGGTCCCACAGTAGTCATTAAGCACCTCTCCATCTGGTTCTACAGTAGTCATTAAACACCTCCCCATCTGGTCCTACAGTAGTCATTAAACCACTCTCCATCTGGTCCTACAGTAGTCATTAAGCACCTCTCCATCTGGTCCTACAGTAGTCATTAAACACCTCTCCATCTGGTCCCACAGTAGTCATTAAACACCTCTCCATCTGGTTCTACAGTAGTCATTAAACACCTCTCCATCTGGTCCTACAGTAGTCATTAAACACATCTCCATCTGGTCCTACAGTAGTCATTAAGCACCTCTCCATCTGGTCCTACAGTAGTCATTAAACACCTCTCCATCTGGTCCTACAGTAGTCATTAAACACCTCTCCATCTGGTCCCACAGTAGTCATTAAGCACCTCTCCATCTGGTCCTACAGTAGTCATTAAGCACCTCTCCATCTGGTCCTACAGTAGTCATTAAGCACCTCTCCATCTGGTCCTAGTAGTCATTAAACACCTCTCCATCTGGTCCCACAGTAGTCATTAAACACCTCTCCATCTGGTTCTACAGTAGTCATTAAACACCTCTCCATCTGGTCCTACAGTAGTCATTAAACACATCTCCCATCTGGTCCTACAGTAGTCATTAAACACCTCTCCATCTGGTCCTACAGTAGTCATTAAACACCTCTCCATCTGGTCCTACAGTAGTCATTAAACACCTCTCCATCTGGTCCTACAGTAGTCATTAAACACCTCTCCATCTGGTCCCACAGTAGTCATTAAGCACCTCTCCATCTGGTCCCACAGTAGTCATTAAACACCTCTCCATCTGGTCCCACAGTAGTCATTAAACACCTCTCCATCTGGTCCTACAGTAGTCATTAAGCACCTCTCCATCTGGTCCTACAGTAGTCATTAAGCACCTCTCCATCTGGTCCTACAGTAGTCATTAAACACCTCTCCATCTGGTCCTACAGTAGTCATTAAGCACCTCTCCATCTGGTCCTACAGTAGTCATTAAACACCTCTCCATCTGGTCCTACAGTAGTCATTAAACACCTCTCCATCTGGTCCTACAGTAGTCATTAAGCACCTCTCCATCTGGTCCTACAGTAGTCATTAAGCACCTCTCCATCTGGTCCTACAGTAGTCATTAAACACCTCCCCATCTGGTCCCACAGTAGTCATTAAACACCTCTCCATCTGGTCCTACAGTAGTCATTAAACACCTCTCCATCTGGTCCCACAGTAGTCATTAAACACCTCTCCATCTGGTCCTACAGTAGTCATTAAACACCTCTCCATCTGGTCCTACAGTAGTCATTAAACACCTCCCCATCTGGTCCCACAGTAGTCATTAAACACCTCTCCATCTGGTCCTACAGTAGTCATTAAACACCTCTCCATCTGGCCTACAGTAGTCATTAAACACCTCTCCATCTGGTCCTACAGTAGTCATTAAACACCTCTCCATCTGGTCCTAAAGTAGTCATTAAACACCTCTCCATCTGGTCCCACAGTAGTCATTAAACACCTCTCCATCTGGTCCTACAGTAGTCATTAAACACCTCTCCATCTGGTCCTACAGTAGTCATTAAACACCTCCCCATCTGGTCCCACAGTAGTCATTAAACACCTCTCCATCTGGTCCTACAGTAGTCATTAAACACCTCTCCATCTGGTCCTACAGTAGTCATTAAACACCTCTCCATCTGGTCCTACAGTAGTCATTAAACACCTCTCCATCTGGTCCTAAAGTAGTCATTAAACACCTCTCCATCTGGTCCCACAGTAGTCATTAAACACCTCTCCATCTGGTCCCACAGTAGTCATTAAACACCTCTCCATCTGGTCCCACAGTAGTCATTAAACACCTCTCCATCTGGTCCTACAGTAGTCATTAAACACCTCCCCATCTGGTCCCACAGTAGTCATTAAACACCTCTCCATCTGGTCCTACAGTAGTCATTAAACACCTCTCCATCTGGTCCCACAGTAGTCATTAAGCACCTCTCCATCTGGCCCTACAGTAGTCATTAAGCACCTCTCCATCTGGTCCTACAGTAGTCATTAAGCACCTCTCCATCTGGTCCTACAGTAGTCATTAAACACCTCCCCATCTGGTCCCACAGTAGTCATTAAACACCTCTCCATCTGGTCCTACAGTAGTCATTAAACACCTCTCCATCTGGTCCCACAGTAGTCATTAAACACCTCTCCATCTGGTCCTACAGTAGTCATTAAACACCTCTCCATCTGGTCCTACAGTAGTCATTAAACACCTCCCCATCTGGTCCCACAGTAGTCATTAAACACCTCTCCATCTGGTCCTACAGTAGTCATTAAACACCTCTCCATCTGGTCCTACAGTAGTCATTAAACACCTCTCCATCTGGTCCTACAATAGTCATTAAACACCTCTCCATCTGGTCCTACAGTAGTCATTAAACACCTCTCCATCTGGTCCTACAGTAGTCATTAAACACCTCTCCATCTGGTCCCACAGTAGTCATTAAACACCTCTCCATCTGGTCCCACAGTAGTCATTAAACACCTCTCCATCTGGTCCCACAATAGTCATTAAACACCTCTCCATCTGGTCCTACAGTAGTCATTAAACACCTCTCCATCTGGTTCTACAGTTGTCATTAAGCACCTCTCCATCTGGTCCTACAGTAGTCATTAAGCACCTCTCCATCTGGTCCCACAGTAGTCATTAAGCACCTCTCCATCTGGTTCTACAGTAGTCATTAAACACCTCCCCATCTGGTCCTACAGTAGTCATTAAACCACTCTCCATCTGGTCCTACAGTAGTCATTAAACCTCTCTCCATCTGGTCCTACAGTAGTCATTAAACACCTCCCCATCTGGTCCCACAGTAGTCATTAAACACCTCTCCATCTGGTCCTACAGTAGTCATTAAACACCTCTCCATCTGGTCCTACAGTAGTCATTAAACACCTCTCCATCTGGTCCTACAGTAGTCATTAAACACCTCTCCATCTGGTCCTACAGTAGTCATTAAACACCTCTCCATCTGGTCCCACAGTAGTCATTAAACACCTCTCCATCTGGTCCCACAGTAGTCATTAAACACCTCTCCATCTGGTTCTACAGTAGTCATTAAGCACCTCTCCATCTGGTCCTACAGTAGTCATTAAGCTCCTCTCCATCTGGTCCCACAGTAGTCATTAAGCACCTCTCCATCTGGTTCTACAGTAGTCATTAAACACCTCCCCATCTGGTCCTACAGTAGTCATTAAACCACTCTCCATCTGGTCCTACAGTAGTCATTAAACCTCTCTCCATCTGGTCCTACAGTAGTCATTAAACACCTCTCCATCTGGTCCTACAGTAGTCATTAAACACCTCCCCATCTGGTCCCACAGTAGTCATTAAACACCTCTCCATCTGGTCCTACAGTAGTCATTAAACACCTCTCCATCTGGTCCTACAGTAGTCATTAAACACCTCTCCATCTGGTCCTACAGTAGTCATTAAACACCTCTCCATCTGGTCCTACAGTAGTCATTACACACCTCTCCATCTGGTCCTACAGTAGTCATTAAACACCTCTCCATCTGGTCCTACAGTAGTCATTAAACACCTCTCCATCTGGTCCTACAGTAGTCATTAAGCACCTCTCCATCTGGTCCTACAGTAGTCATTAAACACCTCTCCATCTGGTCCTACAATAGTCATTAAGCACCTCTCCATCTGGTTCTACAGTAGTCATTAAACACCTCCCCATCTGGTCCTACAGTAGTCATTAAACCACTCTCCATCTGGTCCTACAGTAGTCATTAAACCTCTCTCCATCTGGTCCTACAGTAGTCATTAAACACCTCCCCATCTGGTCCCACAGTAGTCATTAAGCACCTCTCCATCTGGTCCTACAGTAGTCATTAAACACCTCTCCATCTGGTCCTACAGTAGTCATTAAGCACCTCTCCATCTGGTCCTACAGTAGTCATTAAACCTCTCTCCATCTGGTCCTACAGTAGTCATTAAACACCTCTCCATCTGGTCCTACAGTAGTCATTAAACACCTCTCCATCTGGTCCTACAGTAGTCATTAAACACCTCTCCATCTGGTCCTACAGTAGTCATTAAACACCTCTCCATCTGGTCCCACAGTAGTCATTAAACACCTCTCCATCTGGTCCCACAGTAGTCATTAAACACCTCTCCATCTGGTCCCACAGTAGTCATTAAACACCTCTCCATCTGGTCCCACAGTAGTCATTAAACACCTCTCCATCTGGTCCTACAGTAGTCATTAAACACCTCTCCATCTGGTCCTACAGTAGTCATTAAACACCTCCCCATCTGGTCCTACAGTAGTCATTAAGCACCTCTCCATCTGGTCCTACAGTAGTCATTAAGCACCTCTCCATCTGGTCCCACAGTAGTCATTAAGCACCTCTCCATCTGGTTCTACAGTAGTCATTAAACACCTCCCCATCTGGTCCTACAGTAGTCATTAAACCACTCTCCATCTGGTCCTACAGTAGTCATTAAACACCGCCCCATCTGGTCCCACAGTAGTCATTAAACACCTCTCCATCTGGTCCTACAGTAGTCATTAAACACCTCTCCATCTGGTCCTACATTAGTCATTAAACACCTCTCCATCTGGTCCTACAGTAGTCATTAAACACCTCTCCATCTGGTCCTACAGTAGTCATTAAACACCTCTCCATCTGGTCCCACAGTAGTCATTAAACACCTCTCCATCTGGTCCCACAGTAGTCATTAAACACCTCTCCATCTGGTTCTACAGTAGTCATTAAGCACCTCTCCATCTGGTCCCACAGTAGTCATTAAACACCTCTCCATCTGGTCCTACAGTAGTCATTAAACACCTCTCCATCTGGTCCCACAGTAGTCATTAAACACCTCTCCATCTGGTCCTACAGTAGTCATTAAACACCTCTCCATCTGGTCCTACAGTAGTCATTAAACACCTCTCCATCTGGTCCTAGAGTAGTCATTAAACACCTCTCCATCTGGTCCTACAGTAGTCATTAAACACCTCTCCATCTGGTCCTACAGTAGTCATTAAACACCTCTCCATCTGGTCCTACAGTAGTCATTAAGCATCTCCCCTCTCGGACCGAGACGACACATCGAGAGGTCGGAGGAAAATAAAGAGGATCCTAACAAACAAGTCCTATTGTTTTGTAATAAGTCGACGTTGATTAATTCAGTTATGTCAAGATTAATGTGGTGTGATACAGTGGAGTGTTGCTGACCGGGTCTGGTGCTGGAGAGGTCTTAGGAGGACAGGAGAGAGTCTAGCTTAGAGTTTTGATTATCCCAAAATATCATTAAATAAAATATCCACAGGCAGTTAGTATCAGTGTGTGTTTTCTAAGTGTGTGTGTGTGTGTGTGTGTGTGTGTGTGTGTGTGTGTGTGTGTGTGTGTGTGTGTGTGTGTGTGTGTGTGTGTGTGTGTGTGTGCGTGTCTTGTATGGCTTAATATTCTCAATAATATTATTCCCATCGAGCAATGATTCACCTTTTCTCTGTCATTTATTTTGATAACCAACCACATCTCATAAACACTCTCATGGTCAATTACCTTTAAATATAATGAACAAAAAAATACAAATTAAATATTGGTTCAAGGTTTCATGAACTGAAATAAAACATCCCAGAAGTTTTCCAGATGCACAAAAAGCTTATTTCTCTCAAAAGTTGTGCACAAATTGGTTTACATCCCTGTTAGTGAGCAAGATCCAACTGACAGGTGTGGCATTTCAAGAAGCTGATTAAACAGCATGATTTACACAGGTGCACCTTGTGCTGGGGACAATAAAAGGCCACTCTAAAATGTGCAGTTTTGTCATACAACACAATACCACAGATGTCTTGAGTTTTGAGGTAGTTAGCAATTGTCATGCTGACTGCAATTTCCACCAGAGCTGTTGCCAGATAATTGAATGTTAATTTCTCCACCCAAAGCCGAGTCCAACATTGTTTTAGAGAATTTTGCGGTAATTCCAACCGGCCTCACAACCGCAGACCACCTGTAACCACACCGGCCCAGGACCTCCACATACGGCTTCATAACCGCAGACCACCTGTAACCACACTGGCCCAGGACCTCCACATACGGCTTCATAACCGCAGACCACCTGTAACCACACCGGCCCAGGACCTCCACATACGGCTTCATAACCGTAGACCACCTGTAACCACACCGGCCCAGGACCTCCACATACGGCTTCATAACCGTAGACCACCTGTAACCACACCGGCCCAGGACCTCCACATACGGCTTCATAACCGTAAACCACCTGTAACCACACCGGCCCAGGACCTCCACATACGGCTTCATAACCGCAGACCACCTGTAACCACACCGGCCCAGGACCTCCACATACGGCTTCATAACCGTAGACCACCTGTAACCACACCGGCCCAGGACCTCCACATACGGCTTCATAACCGTAGACCACCTGTAACCACACCGGCCCAGGACCTCCACATACGGCTTCATAACCGTAGACCACCTGTAACCACACCGGCCCAGGACCTCCACATACGGCTTCATAACCGTAGACCACCTGTAACCACACCGGCCCAGGACCTCCACATACGGCTTCATAACCGTAGACCACCTGTAACCACACCGGCCCAGGACCTCCACATACGGCTTCATAACCGTAGACCACCTGTAACCACACCGGCCCAGGACCTCCACATACGGCTTCATAACCGTAGACCACCTGTAACCACACCGGCCCAGGACCTCCACATACGGCTTCATAACCGTAGACCACCTGTAACCACACCGGCCCAGGACCTCCACATACGGCTTCATAACCGTAGACCACCTGTAACCACACCGGCCCAGGACCTCCACATACGGCTTCATAACCGTAGACCACCTGTAACCACACCGGCCCAGGACCTCCACATACGGCTTCTTCACCTGTGGGATCATCTGAGACCAGCCATCCGGACAGCTGATGCAACTAAGGAGTATTTCTGTCTGTAATAAATCCCTTTTGTGGGGTAAAACTCATTCTTATTGGCTGGGCCTGGCTCCCCAGTGGGTGGGCATGGCTCCCCAGTGGGTGGGTATGGCTCCCCAGTGGGTGGGCATGGGTCCCCAGTGGGTGGGCATGGGTCCCCAGTGGGTGGGTATGGCTCCCCAGTGGGTGGGTATGGCTCCCCAGTGGGTGGGCATGGCTCCCCAGTGGCTGGGCCTGGCTCCCCAGTGGGTGGGCATGGGTCCCCAGTGGGTGGGCATGGCTCCCCAGTGGGTGGGCATGGCTCCCCAGTGGGTGGGCATGGGTCCCCAGTGGGTGGGCATGGCTCCCAAGTGGGTGGGTATGGCTCCCCAGTGGGTGGGCATGGGTCCCCAGTGGGTGGGTATGGGTCCCCAGTGTGTGGGTATGGCTCCCCAGTGGCTGGGCATGGCTCCCCAGTGGGTGGTCATGGGTCCCCAGTGGGTGGGCATGGCTCCCTAGTGTGTGGGCATGGGTCCCCAGTGGGTGGGCATGGCTCCCCAGTGGGTGGGCATGGGTCCCCAGTGGGTGGGCATGGCTCCCAAGTGGGTGGGTATGGCTCCCAAGTGGGTGGGCATGGGTCCCCAGTGGCTGGGCCTGGCTCCCCAGTGGGTGGGCATGGCTCCCCAGTGGGTGGGTATGGCTCCCCAGTGGCTGGGCATGGCTCCCCAGTGGGTGGGCCTGGCTCCCCAGTGGCTGGGCCTGCCTCCCCAGTGGGTGGGCCTGGCTCCCCAGTGGGTGGGCCTGGCTCCCCAGTGGCTGGGCATGGCTCCCCAGTGGGTGGGCATGGCTCCCCAGTGGCTGGGTATGGCTCCCAAGTGGCTGGGCCTGGCTCCCCAGTGGCTGGGCCTGGCTCCCCAGTGGGTGGGTATGGCTCCCCAGTGGGTGGGCCTATACCCTCCCAGGCGGCCTAATTAATTTATTGAAATTGACTGATTTCCTGATATAAACTGTAATACAGTAAAATCGTGAAATTGTCACATGTTGAGTTGATATTTTTGTTCAGAATAGATTATGATTTCAAACTCCCCCTTCTTGAGTCATATTTAGAGCTCGGCCTCCTGCCCAAACCACAGAGGAGCCACCCACATATTTGTCACACCATGTACACATTTCTCTCCCTCCCTCGTTCCCCCTGTTTCTCACTCCTCCTCTTTCTCTACCTGACCACATTCCATCTTTTTCTCCATCTCTCTATCTCTGTCTGAATGAATCCCCTCTCTTTCTCTATCACTAATCTCTCTATCTCTGTCTGAATGAATCCCCTCTCTTTCTCCATCACTAATCTCTCTATCTCTGTCTGAATGAATCCCCTCTCTTTCTCCATCACTCTAATCTCTCTATCTCTGTCTGAATGAATCCCCTCTCTTTCTCCATCACTAATCTCTCTATATCTGTCTGAATGAACCCCCTCTCTTTCTCCATCACTCTAACCTCTCTATATCTGTCTGAATGAATCCCCTCTCTTTCTCCATCACTAATCTCTCTATCTCTGTCTGAATGAATCCCCTCTCTTTCTCCATCACTCTAATCTCTCTATCTCTGTCTGAATGAATCCCCTCTCTTTCTCCATCACTAATCTCTCTATCTCTGTCTGAATGAATCCCCTCTCTTTCTCCATCACTCTAATCTCCCTATCTCTGTCTGAATGAATCCCATCTCTTTCTCCATCACTCTAATCTCCCTATCTCTGTCTGAATGAATCCCCTCTCTTTCTCCATCACTCTAATCTCCCTATCTCTGTCTGAATGAATCCCCTCTCTTTCTCCATCACACTAATCTCTCTATCTCTGTCTGAATGAATCCCCTCTCTTTCTCCATCACTCTAATCTCTCCATCTCTGTCTGAATGAATCCCCTCTCTTTCTCCATCACTCTAATCTCTCTATCTCTGTCTGAATGAATCCCCTCTCTTTCTCCATCACTCTAATCTCTCTATCTCTCTCTGAATGAATCCCCTCTCTTTCTCCATCACTCTAATCTCTCCATCTCTGTCTGAATGAATCCCCTCTCTTTCTCCATCACTCTAATCTCTCTATCTCTGTCTGAATGAATCCCCTCTCTTTCTCCATCACTCTAATCTCCCTATCTCTGTCTGAATGAATCCCCTCACTTTCTCCATCACACTAATCTCTCTATCTCTGTCTGAATGAATCCCCTCTCTTTCTCCATCACTCTAATCTCCCTATCTCTGTCTGAATGAATCCCCTCTCTTTCTCCATCACACTAATCTCTCTATCTCTGTCTGAATGAATCCCCTCTCTTTCTCCATCACTCTAATCTCTCTATCTCTCTCTGAATGAATCCCCTCTCTTTCTCCATCACTCTAATCTCTCCATCTCTGTCTGAATGAATCCCCTCTCTTTGTCCATCACTCTAATCTCTCTATCTCTGTCTGAATGAATCCCCTCTCTTTCTCCATCACTCTAATCTCCCTATCTCTGTCTGAATGAATCCCCTCACTTTCTCCATCACACTAATCTCTCTATCTCTGTCTGAATGAATCCCCTCTCTTTCTCCATCACACTAATCTCTCTATCTCTGTCTGAATGAATCCCCTCTCTTTCTCCATCACTCTAATCTCCCTATCTCTGTCTGAATGAATCCCCTCTCTTTCTCCATCACTCTAATCTCCCTATCTCTGTCTGAATGAATCCCCTCTCTTTCTCCATCACTCTAATCTCTCCATCTCTGTCTGAATGAATCCCCTCTCTTTCTCCATCACTCTAATCTCTCCATCTCTGTCTGAATGAATCCCCTCTCTTTCTCCATCACTCTAATCTCTCTATCTCTGTCTGAATGAATCCCCTCTCTTTCTCCATCACTCTAATCTCTCTATCTCTCTCTGAATGAATCCCCTCTCTTTCTCCATCACTCTAATCTCTCCATCTCTGTCTGAATGAATCCCCTCTCTTTCTCCATCACTCTAATCTCTCTATCTCTGTCTGAATGAATCCCCTCTCTTTCTCCATCACTCTAATCTCCCTATCTCTGTCTGAATGAATCCCCTCACTTTCTCCATCACACTAATCTCTCTATCTCTGTCTGAATGAATCCCCTCTCTTTCTCCATCACTCTAATCTCCCTATCTCTGTCTGAATGAATCCCCTCTCTTTCTCCATCACTCTAATCTCTCCATCTCTGTCTGAATGAATCCCCTCTCTTTCTCCATCACTCTAATCTCTCCATCTCTGTCTGAATGAATCCCCTCTCTTTCTCCATCAATCTAATCTCTCTATCTCTGTCTGAATTTCTCCTCATTCATTTTGCTTCTTCCCACTCCTCCTTTTCTCTCTCCCTCTCACCATTCTCTCCTTCCTCCTCTCCTCCCCTCAACTCCCCTCTCCCTCCACCTCCCCCTCCTTCCACCTCCCCCTTCTCCCACCTCTCCCCCTCTCCCCACCTCTCCCTCCACCTCTCCTCCCCTCTCCTCCTCCCACCTCTCATCCCCACTCCCTCCCCTCAACTCCCCTCTCCCTCCACCTCCTTCCACCTCCCCCTCCTTCCACCTCCCCTCCCATCTCTCCCTCCACCTCTCCTCCACTCTCCCTCCACTTCTCCTCCCATCTCATCCCCTCTCCCTCCACCCCTCCTCCCCTCTCATCCCCTCTCCTCCCACCTCTCCTCCACCTCTCATCCCAAACTCCCTCCACCTTCAGTTGACTGATTTCCTCATGTAAACTGTAATTCAGTAAAATCGTGAAATTCTCCTCCCCTCTACTCCACCTCTCCTCCCCTCTCCCCCTCTACTCCACCTCTCATCCCCTCTCCCTCCACCTCTCCTCCCCTCTCCTCCCCTCTCATCACCTCTCATCCCCTCTCCATCCACCTCTCCTCCACTCTCCACCCTCTCCTCCCCTCTCATCCCCTCTCCCTCCACCTCTCCTCCCCTCTACTCCCCTCTCATCACCTCTCATCCCCTCTCCCTCCGCCTCTCCTCCCTTATCCTCCCCTCTCATATAAACTGTAATTCAGTCAATCCACCTCTCCTCTCCTCTCCTCTCCTCTCCTCTCCTCTCCTCTCCTCTCCTCTACTCTACTCTACTCTACTCTACTCTACTCTGAATCCCCTCTCTTTCTCCATCACTAATCTCTCAATCTCTGTCTGAATGAATCACCTCTCCTCCCCTCTCCTCCCCTCTCATCCCCTCTCCGTCCAACACTCATCCCCTCTCCCTCCAACTTCAGTTGACTGATTTCCTTATATAAACTGTAATTCAGTCAATCCACCTCTCCTCTCCTCTCCTCTCCTCTCCTCTCCTCTCCTCTCCTCTCCTCTCCTCTCCTCTACTCTACTCTACTCTACTCTACTCTACTCTCATCCACCTTTCCTCCACCTTTCTTCCTCTCCACTCCCCTCTAATCCCTTCTCCTCCCCTTTCAACTCCCCTCCCCTCCACCTCTCCTCTTTCTCTCCCTCCACCTCTCCTCTTTCTCTCCCCTTGCTCTCTCCCCGCCTCTCCTCTCCTCCCCTCTCCCCCTCTACTCCACCTCTCATCCCCTCTCCCTCCACCTCTCCTCCCCTCTCCTCCCCTCTCATCACCTCTCATCCCCTCTCCCTCCACCTCTCCTCCCCTCTCCTCCCCTCTCTTCCCCTCTCATCCCCTCTCCCTCCACCTCTCCTCCCCTCTACTCCCCTCTCATCACCTCTCATCCCCTCTCCTCCGTCTCTCCTCCCTT
The DNA here is from genome assembly GCF_034236695.1 of Oncorhynchus nerka. Taxonomy (NCBI): domain Eukaryota; kingdom Metazoa; phylum Chordata; class Actinopteri; order Salmoniformes; family Salmonidae; genus Oncorhynchus; species Oncorhynchus nerka. Next base: position 12,405,920 of record NC_088401.1, on the reverse strand, counting down.
ATCCTCCCCTCTCATATAAACTGTAATTCAGTCAATCCACCTCTCCTCTCCTCTCCTCTCCTCTACTCTACTCTACTCTACTCTACTCTACTCTGAATCCCCTCTCTTTCTCCATCACTAATCTCTCTATCTCTGTCTGAATGAATCACCTCTCCTCCCCTCTCCTCCCCTCTCATCCCCTCTCCGTCCAACACTCATCCCCTCTCCCTCCAACTTCAGTTGACTGATTTCCTTATATAAACTGTAATTCAGTCAATCCACCTCTCCTCTCTCCTCCTCTCCTCTCCTCTCCTCTCCTCTCCTCTCCTCTCCTCTCCTCTCCTCTCCTCTCCTCTCCTCTCCTCTCCTCTCCTCTCTCTACTCTACTCTACTTTCCATCCACCTTTCCTCCACCTTTCTTCCTCTCCACTCCCCTCTAATCCCTTCTCCTCCCCTTTCAACTCCCCTCCCCTCCACCTCTCCTCTTTCTCTCCCTCCACCTCTCCTCTTTCTCTCCCTCCACCTCTCATCCCCTCTCCCTCCACCTCTCCTCCCTTATCCTCCCCTCTCATATAAACTGTAATTCAGTCAATCCACCTCTCCTCTCCTCTCCTCTCCTCTCCTCTCCTCTCCTCTCCTCTCCTCTCCTCTCCTCTCCTCTCCTCTCCTCTCCTCTCCTCTACTCTACTCTACTCTGAATCCCCTCTCTTTCTCCATCACTAATCTCTCAATCTCTATCTGAATGAATCACTTCTCCTCCCCTCTCATCCCCTCTCCGTCCAACACTCATCCCCTCTCCCTCCAACTTCAGTTGACTGATTTCCTTATATAAACTGTAATTCAGTCAATCCACCTCTCCTCTCCTCTCCTCTCTCCTCTCCTCTCCTCTCCTCTCCTCTCCTCTCCTCTCCTCTCCTCTCCTCTCCTCTCCTCTCCCCTCCCCTCCCCTCCTCTCCCTCTCCTCTCCTCTCCTCTCCTCTCCTCTACTCTCCTCTACTCTACTCTCCATCAACCTTTCCTCCACCTTTCTTCCTCTCCACTCCCCTCTAATCCCTTCTCCTCCCCTTTCAACTCCCCTCCCCTCCACCTCTCCTCTTTCTCTCCCTCCACCTCTCCTCTTTCTCTCCCTCCACCTCTCCTCTTTCTTTCCCTCCACCTCTCCTCTTTCTCTCCCTCCACCTCTCCTCTTTCTCTCCCCTTGCTCTCTCCCACCTCTCCTCTCCCCCTCTACTCCACCTCTCATCCCCTCTCCCTCCACCTCTCCTCCCCTCTCCTCCCCTCTCATCACCTCTCATCCCCTCTCCCTCCACCTCTCCTCCCCTCTCCTCCCCTCTCTTCCCCTCTCATCCCCTCTCCCTCCACCTCTCCTCCCCTCTACTCCCCTCTCATCACCTCTCATCCCCTCTCCCTCCGCCTCTCCTCCCTTATCCTCCCCTCTCATATAAACTGTAATTCAGTCAATCCACCTCTCCTCTCCTCTCCTCTCCTCTCCTCTCCTCTCCTCTCCTCTCCTCTCCTCTCCTCTCCTCTCTACTCCACTCTACTCTACTCTACTCTGAATCCCCTCTCTTTCTCCATCACTAATCTCTCTATCTCTGTCTGAATGAATCACCTCTCTCCCCTCTCCTCCCCTCTCATCCCTCTCCGTCCAACACTCATCCCCTCTCCCTCCAACTTCAGTTGACTGATTTCCTTATATAAACTGTAATTCAGTCAATCCACCTCTCCTCTCCTCTCCTCTCCTCTCCTCTCCTCTCCTCTCCTCTCCTCTCCTCTCCTCTCCTCTCCTCTACTCTACTCTACTCTACTCTACTTTCCATCCACCTTTCCTCCACCTTTCTTCCTCTCCACTCCCCTCTAATCCCTTCTCCTCCCCTTTCAACTCCCCTCCCCTCCACCTCTCCTCTTTCTCTCCCTCCACCTCTCCTCTTTCTCTCCCTCCACCTCTCATCCCCACTCCCTCCACCTCTCATTCTTTCTCTCCCTCCACCTCTCCTTTTTCTCTCCCTTGCTCTCTCCCCACCTCTCCTCTCCTTCCCTCTCCTCCCCTCCCCTCTCCCCTTTCTCTCCATCCACCTCTCCTTCCCTCTCCTCCCCTCCCCTCTCCCCTTTGTCTCCCTCCACCTCTCCTTCCCTCTCCTCCCCTGCCCTCTACTCCAACCAAAATACACAACCCTATTTCCATCATTCCGAGGCTCTAGCCGAGGTTAATCAAACTCAGTCTGTTTAAGTTGGAGATATGCCCGGGCGGCAGGTAGCCTAGTGGTTAGAGTGTAGAGGAGGCAGGTAGCCTAGTGTTTAGATTGTAGAGGAGGCAGGTAGCCTAGTGGTTAGAGTGTAGAGGAGGCAGGTAGTCTAGTGGTTAGAGTGTAGAGGAGGCATGTAGCCTAGTGGTTAGAGTGTAGAGGAGGCAGGTAGCCTAGTGGTTAGAGTGTAGAGGAGGCAGGTAGCCTAGTGGTGAGAGTGGAGAGGCAGCAGGTAGCCTAGTGGTTAGATTGTAGAGGAGGCAGGTAGCCTAGTGGTTAGAGTGTAGAGGAGGCAGGTAGTCTAGTGGTTAGAGTGTAGAGGAGGCATGTAGCCTAGTGGTTAGAGTGTTGAGGAGGCAGGTAGCCTAGTGGTTAGAGTGTAGAGGAGACAGGTAGAATAGTGGTTAGAGTGTAGAGGAGGCAGGTAGCCTAGTGGTTAGAGTGTAGAGGTGGCAGGTAGCCTAGTGGTTAGAGTGTAGAGGAGGCAGGTAGCCTAGTAGTTAAGGTGTAGGGACGGCAGGTAGCTTAGTGGTTAGAGTGTAGAGGAGGCATGTAGCCTAGTGGTTAGAGTGTAGAGGAGGCAGGTAGCCAGGTGGTTAGAGTGTAGAGGAGGCAGGTAGCCTCGTGGTTAGAGTGTAGAGGAGGCAGGTAGCCTCATGGTTAGAGTGGAGAGGCAGCAGGTATCCTGGTGGTTAGAGTGTAGAGGTGACACGTAGCCTTGTGGTTAGAGTGTAGAGGAGGCAGGTAGAATAGTGGTTAGAGTGTAGAGGCGGCAGGTAGCCTGGTGGTTAGAGTGTAGAGGAGGCAGGTAGCCTAGTGGTTAGAGTGTAGGGGAGGCAGGTAGCCTAGTGGTTAGAGTGGAGAGGCAGCAGGTAGCCTGGTGGTTAGAGTGTAGAGGCGGCTGGTAGCCTGGTGGTTAGAGTGTAGAGGCAGCTGGTAGCCTAGTGGTTAGAGTGTAGAGGAGGCAGATAGCCTGGTGGTTAGAGTGTAGAGGAGGCATGTAGCCTAGTTGTTAGAGTGTAGAGGTGGCAGGTAGCCTGGTGGTTAGAGTGTAGAGGAGGCAGGTAGCCTAGTGGTTAGAGTGTATTGGAGGCAGGTAGCCTAGTGGTTAGAGTGAAGAGGCAGCAGGTAGCCTGGTGGTTAAAGTGTAGGGGAGGCTAGTAGCCTAGTGGTTAGAGTGGAGAGGCAGCAGGTAGCCTGGTGGTTAGAGTGTGGAGGAGGCAGGTAGCCTAGTGGTTAGAGTGGAGAGGCAGCAGGTAGCCTGGTGGTTAAAGTGTAGAGGAGGCAGGTAGCCTAGTGGTTAGAGTGTAGAGGAGGCAGGTAGCCTAGTAGTTAAGGTGTAGGGACGGCAGGTAGCTTAGTGGTTAGAGTGTAGAGGAGGCATGTAGCCTAGTGGTTAGAGTGTAGAGGAGGCAGGTAGCCTGGTGGTTAGAGTGTAGAGGAGGCAGGTAGCCTGGTGGTTAGAGTGTAGGGGAGGCAGGTAGCCTGGTGGTTAGAGTGTAGAGGCGGCAGGTAGCCTAGTGGTTCGAGTGTAGAGGAGGCATGTAGCCTAGTGGTTAGAGTGTAGAGGAAGCAGGTATAGTGGTTAGAGTGTAGAGGAGGCAGGTAGCCTGGTGGTTAGAGTGTAGGGGAGGCAGGTAGCCTGGTGGTTAGAGTGTAGAGGCGGCAGGTAGCCTAGTGGTTAGAGTGTAGAGGAGGCAGGTAGCCTAGTGGTTAGAGTGTAAAGGAGGCAGGTAGCCTGGTGGTTAGATTGTAGAGGTGACAGGTAGCCTGGTGGTTAGAATTTAGAGGAAGCAGGTAGCCTGCTGGTTAGAGTGTAGAGGCGGCAGTTAGCCTAGTGGTTAGAGTGTAGGGGAGGCAGGTAGCCTAGTGGTTAGAGTGTAGGGGAGGCAGGTAGCCTGGTGGTTAGAGTGTAAAGGAGGCTGGTAGCCTGGTGGTTAGAGCGTAGAGGAGGCAGGTAGCCTGGTGGTTAGAGCGTAGAGGAGGCAGGTAGCCTGGTGGTTAGAGTGTAGAGGCAGCAGGTAGCCTGGTGGTTAGAGTGTAGAGGCAGCAGGTAGCCTGGTTAGAGTGCAGAGGAGGCAGGTAGCCTAGTGGTTAGAGTGTAGAGGAGGCAGGTAGCCTAGTGGTTAGAGTGGAGAGGCAGCAGGTAGCCTGGTGGTTAGAGTGTATTGGAGGCAGGTATCCTGGTGGTTAGAGTGTAGAGGCGACAGGTAGCCAGGTGGTTAGAGTGTGGAGGAGGCAGGTAGCCTCGTGGTTAGAGTGGAGATGCAGCAGGTATCCTGGTGGTTAGATTGTAGAGGTGACAGGTAGCCTGGTGGTTAGATTGTAGAGGAGGCAGGTAGCCTGGTGGTTAGAGTGTAGAGGCGGCAGTTAGCCTAGTGGTTAGAGTGTAGGGGAGGCAGGTAGCCTAGTGGTTCGAGTGTAGAGGAGGCATGTAGCCTAGTGGTTAGAGTGTAGAGGAAGCAGGTATAGTGGTTAGAGTGTAAAGGAGGCAGGTAGCCTGGTGGTGAGATTGTAGAGGTGGCAGGTAGCCTGGTGGTGAGATTGTAGAGGCGGCAGGTAGCCTAGTGGTTAGAGTGTGGAGGAGGCAGGTAGCCTAGTGGTTAGAGTGGAAAGGCAGCAGGTAGCCTGGTGGTTAAAGTGTAGAGGAGGCAGGTAGCCTAGTGGTTAGAGTGTAGGGGAGGCAGGTAGCCTAGTGGTTCGAGTGTAGAGGAGGCATGTAGCCTAGTGGTTAGAGTGGAGAGGCAGCAGGTAGCCTGGTGGTTAGAGTCTAGAGGAGGCAGGTATCCTGGTGGTTAGAGTGTAGAGGCGGCAGGAAGCCTGGCGGTTAGAGTGTAGAGGCGACAGGTAGCCAGGTGGTTAGAGTGTGGAGGAGGAAGGTAGCCTCGTGGTTAGAGTGGAGAGGCAGCAGGTATCCTGGTGGTTAGATTGTAGAGGTGACAGGTAGCCTGGTGGTTAGATTGTAGAGGAGGCAGGTAGTGTTACGTTCCCCAGTTTATGTGTTGTAGTTTGTGTTTGTGCATGTGTTTATTTCAGGAAATGGCTTCCGGAAATCCTTCAAGCAGCTGATTGGTTGACTCCAGGGCTAATTGGAGAGCTGACCCCGCCCCCTCGTCAAGACAGCTGTCTCCAATTACCCATTCCATCTGAAGATATATAAATGCCAGTGTTCTGTTCAGGAGGGAGAGATTTTCTGAGAGCTTTTTGTAGAGAGATTTTGCTAGAGGTTGATTTTGCTAGAGGTTGATTTTGCTGAGAGTTGGTATATTTTGTGAGTTTGTTGCTCAGATAGAGCTTATTTGATGTCGTTTGTTAGTTTGTTTGAAAATGGTTTAATATTCTGTTTCATTTGTTCCCAGGGGGAGAAGGGGAAGGCACCTTGGGAGTGGTTAGGCAAGAGGCCCGCAGGCATAGCCTAGTGGTTAGCATGTTCGCTGTCTAGGCACACTAGGTGGTTGGGCGGACCACCCCTGTATTTTGGTTAGGGCACCAGGTGGTGCTAAATTAGGTAAGTAGTGGGTAGGCAGGTAAGATAGGAGAGGGGGGGCTTTGAGATTTACTTTCTTTGCTTTGGTTCCGTCCAGACCCTTTTCCCCATATTACCGTGTAAAGGAATAAAGTCCTTGTAAACGGTACCACATTCTGCATGTTGTCATTCTTACTTGCACCTACAGTCCATACCTTTTTCTCTTCACGGAGAGTTTAGTTGTAGCAGGGTGTTGCGTTCCCTCTTCATAGAGGCATGCGTAACAGGTAGCCTGGTGGTTAGAGTGTAGAGGTGGCAATTAGCCTAGTGGTTAGAGTGTAGGGGAGGCATGTAGCCTAGTGGGTAGAGTGTAGGGGAGGCATGTAGCCTAGTGGGTAGAGTGTAGAGGAAGCAGGTATAGTGGTTAGAGTGTAGAGGAGGCAGGTAGCCTAGTGGTTACAGTGTAGAGGAAGCAGGTATAGTGGTTAGAGTGTAGAGGAGGCAGGTAGCCTGGTGGTTAGAGTGTGGAGGAGGCAGGTAGCCTCGTGGTTAGAGTGGAGAGGAAGCAGATATCCTGGTGGTTAGATTGCAGAGGTGACAGGTAGCCTGGTGGTTAGAATTTAGAGGAAGCAGGTAGCCTGCTGGTTAGAGTGTAGGGGAGGCAGGTAGCCTAGTGGTTAGAGTGTAGGGGAGGCAGGTAGCCTAGTGGTTAGAGTGTAGGGGAGGCAGGTAGCCTAGTGGTTTGAGTGTTGAGGAGGCATGTAGCCTAGTTGTTAGAGTGTAGAGGAAGCAGGTAGCCTAGTGGTTAGAGTGTAGGGGAGGCAGGTAGCCTAGTGCTTCGAGTGTAAAGGAGGCTGGTAGCCTGGTGGTTAGAGCGTAGAGGAGGCAGGTAGCCTGGTGGTTAGAGCATAGAAGAGGCAGGTAGCCTGGGGGTTAGAGTGTAGAGGAGGCAGGTAGCCTGGTGGTTAGAGTGTAGAGGCAGCAGGTATAGTGGTTAGAGTGCAGAGGAGGCAGGTAGCCTAGTGGTTAGAGTGTAGAGGAGGCATGTAGCCTAGTGGTTAGAGTGTAGAGGAAGCAGGTATAGTGGTTAGAGTGTAAAGGAGGCAGGTAGCCTGGTGGTGAGATTGTAGAGGCGGCAGGTAGCCTGGTGGTGAGATTGTAGAGGCGGCAGGTAGCCTAGTGGTTAGAGTGTAGGGGAGGCAGGTAGCCTAGTGGTTCGAGTGTAGAGGAGGCATGTAGCCTAGTGGTTCGAGTGTAGAGGAAGCAGGTATAGTGGTTAGAGTGTAAAGGAGGCAGGTAGCCTGGTGGTTAGAGTGTAGAGGCGGCAGGTAGCCTGGTGGTGAGATTGTAGAGGAGGCAGGTAGCCTGGTGGTTAGAGTGTAGAGGAGGCAGGTAGCCTGGTGGTTAGAGTGTAGAGGAGGCAGGTAGCCTGGTGGTTAGAGTGTAGAGGAGGCAGGTAGCCTGGTGGTTAGAGTGTAGGAGAGGCAGGTAGCCTAGTGGTTAGGGTGTAGGGGAGGCAGGTAGCCTAGTGGTTAGAGTGTAGGGGAGGCAGGTAGCCTAGTGGTTCGAGTGTAGAGGAGGCATGTAGCCTAGTGGTTAGAGTGTAGAGGAAGCAGGTATAGTGGAAAGAGTGTAGAGGAGGCGGGTAGCCTAGTGGTTAGAGTGTAGAGGAGGCAGGTAGCCTAGTGGTTAGAGTGGAGAGGCAGCAGGTAGCCTGGTGGTTAGAGTGTAGAGGCAGCAGGTATCCTGGTGGTTAGAGTGTAGAGGCGGCAGGTAGCCTAGTGGTTAGAGTGTAGGGGAGGCAGGTAGCCTAGTGGTTAGAGTGTAGAGGCAGCAGGTATCCTGGTGGTTAGAGTGTAGAGGAGGCAGGTAGCCTAGTGGTTAGAGTGTAGGGGAGGCAGGTAGCCTAGTGGTTAGAGTGTAGAGGCAGCAGGTATCCTGGTGGTTAGAGTGTAGAGGCGGCAGGGTCCCTAGTGGTTAGAGTGTAGGGGAGGCAGGTAGCCTGGTGGTTAGAGTGTAGAGGCGGCAGGTAGCCTAGTGGTTAGAGTGTAGGGGAGGCAGGTAGCCTAGTGGTTAGAGTGTAGGGGAGGCAGGTAGCCTAGTGGTTCGAGTGTAGAGGAGGCATGTAGCCTAGTGGTTAGAGTGTAGGGGAGGCAGGTAGCCTAGTGGTTAGAGTGTAGACGAAGCAGGTATAGTGGTTAGAGTGGAGAGGAGGCAGGTAGCCTAGTGGTTAGAGTGTAGAGGAGGCAGGTAGCCTAGTGGTTAGAGTGTAGGGGAGGCAGGTAGCCTTGTGGTTAGAGTGTAGGGGAGGCAGGTAGCCTAGTGGTTAGAGTGTAGAGGCAGCAGGTATCCTGGTGGTTAGAGTGTAGAGGCGGCAGGGTGCCTAGTGGTTAGAGTGTAGGGGAGGCAGGTAGCCTGGTGGTTAGAGTGTAGAGGCGGCAGGTAGCCTAGTGGTTAGAGTGTAGGGGAGGCAGGTAGCCTAGTGGTTCGAGTGTAGAGGAGGCATGTAGCCTAGTGGTTAGAGTGTAGGGGAGGCAGGTAGCCTAGTGGTTAGAGTGTAGACGAAGCAGGTATAGTGGTTAGAGTGGAGAGGAGGCAGGTAGCCTAGTGGTTAGAGTGTAGAGGAGGCAGGTAGCCTAGTGGTTAAGAGTGTAGGGGAGGCAGGTAGCCTAGTGGTTAGTGTGTAGAGGCAGCAGGTATCCTGGTGGTTAGAGTGTAGAGGCGGCAGGTAGCCTAGTGGTTAGAGTGTAGGGGAGGCAGGTAGCCTAGTGGTTCGAGTGTAGAGGAGGCATGTAGCCTAGTGGTTCGAGTGTAGAGGAAGCAGGTATAGTGGTTAGAGTGTAAAGGAGGCAGGTAGCCTGGTGGTTAGAGTGTAGAGGCGGCAGGTAGCCTGGTGGTGAGATTGTAGAGGAGGCAGGTAGCCTGGTGGTTAGAGTGTAGAGGCAGCAGGTATCCTGGTGGTTAGAGTGTAGAGGCGGCAGGGTGCCTAGTGGTTAGAGTGTAGGGGAGGCAGGTAGCCTGGTGGTTAGAGTGTAGAGGCGGCAGGTAGCCTAGTGGTTAGAGTGTAGGGGAGGCAGGTAGCCTGGTGGTTAGAGTGTAGAGGCAGCAGGTATCCTGGTGGTTAGAGTGTAGGGGAGGCAGGTAGCCTGGTGGTTAGAGTGTAGAGGAGGCAGGTAGCCTAGTGGTTAGAGTGTAGGGGAGGCAGTTAGCCTAGTGGTTCGAGTGTAGAGGAGGCATGTAGCCTAGTGGTTAGAGTGTAGAGGAAGCAGGTATAGTGGAAAGAGTGTAGAGGAGGCGGGTAGCCTAGTGGTTAGAGTGTAGAGGAGGCAGGTAGCCTAGTGGTTAGAGTGGAGAGGCAGCAGGTAGCCTGGTGGTTAGAGTGTAGAGGCAGCAGGTATCCTGGTGGTTAGAGTGTAGAGGCGGCAGGTAGCCTAGTGGTTAGAGTGTAGGGGAGGCAGGTAGCCTAGTGGTTAGAGTGTAGAGGCAGCAGGTATAGTGGTTAGAGTGTAAAGGAGGCAGGTAGCCTGGTGGTGAGATTGTAGAGGCGGCAGGTAGCCTGGTGGTGAGATTGTAGAGGCGGCAGGTAGCCTAGTGGTTAGAGTGTAGGGGAGGCAGGTAGCCTAGTGGTTAGAGTGTAGACAAAGCAGGTATAGTGGTTAGAGTGGAGAGGAGGCAGGTAGCCTAGTGGTTAGAGTGTAGAGGAGGCAGGTAGCCTAGTGGTTAGAGTGTAGGGGAGGCAGGTAGCCTTGTGGTTAGAGTGTAGAGGCAGCAGGTATCCTGGTGGTTAGAGTGTAGAGGCGGCAGGTAGCCTAGTGGTTAGAGTGTAGGGGAGGCAGGTAGCCTAGTGGTTAGAGTGTAGAGGCAGCAGGTATCCTGGTGGTTAGAGTGTAGAGGCGGCAGGGTGCCTAGTGGTTAGAGTGTAGGGGAGGCAGGTAGCCTGGTGGTTAGAGTGTAGAGGCGGCAGGTAGCCTAGTGGTTAGAGTGTAGGGGAGGCAGGTAGCCTAGTGGTTCGAGTGTAGAGGAGGCATGTAGCCTAGTGGTTAGAGTGTAGGGGAGGCAGGTAGCCTAGTGGTTAGAGTGTAGACGAAGCAGGTATAGTGGTTAGAGTGGAGAGGAGGCAGGTAGCCTAGTGGTTAGAGTGTAGAGGAGGCAGGTAGCCTAGTGGTTAGTGTGTAGAGGCAGCAGGTATCCTGGTGGTTAGAGTGTAGAGGCGGCAGGTAGCCTAGTGGTTAGAGTGTAGGGGAGGCAGGTAGCCTAGTGGTTCGAGTGTAGAGGAGGCATGTAGCCTAGTGGTTCGAGTGTAGAGGAAGCAGGTATAGTGGTTAGAGTGTAAAGGAGGCAGGTAGCCTGGTGGTTAGAGTGTAGAGGCGGCAGGTAGCCTGGTGGTGAGATTGTAGAGGCGGCAGGTAGCCTGGTGGTTAGAGTGTAGAGGCAGCAGGTATCCTGGTGGTTAGAGTGTAGAGGCGGCAGGGTGCCTAGTGGTTAGAGTGTAGGGGAGGCAGGTAGCCTGGTGGTTAGAGTGTAGAGGCGGCAGGTAGCCTAGTGGTTAGAGTGTAGGGGAGGCAGGTAGCCTGGTGGTTAGAGTGTAGAGGCAGCAGGTATCCTGGTGGTTAGAGTGTAGAGGCTGCAGGGTGCCTAGTGGTTAGAGTGTAGGGGAGGCAGGTAGCCTGGTGGTTAGAGTGTAGAGGAGGCAGGTAGCCTAGTGGTTAGAGTGTAGGGGAGGCAGTTAGCCTAGTGGTTCGAGTGTAGAGGAGGCATGTAGCCTAGTGGTTAGAGTGTAGAGGAAGCAGGTATAGTGGAAAGAGTGTAGAGGAGGCGGGTAGCCTAGTGGTTAGAGTGTAGAGGAGGCAGGTAGCCTAGTGGTTAGAGTGGAGAGGCAGCAGGTAGCCTGGTGGTTAGAGTGTAGAGGCAGGAAGTATCCTGGTGGTTAGAGTGTAGAGGCGGCAGGTAGCCTAGTGGTTAGAGTGTAGGGGAGGCAGGTAGCCTAGTGGTTAGAGTGTAGAGGCAGCAGGTATAGTGGTTAGAGTGTAAAGGAGGCAGGTAGCCTGGTGGTGAGATTGTAGAGGCGGCAGGTAGCCTGGTGGTGAGATTGTAGAGGCGGCAGGTAGCCTAGTGGTTAGAGTGTAGGGGAGGCAGGTAGCCTAGTGGTTTGAGTGTAGAGGAGGCATGTAGCCTGGTGGTGAGATAGTAGAGGCGGCAGGTAGCCTGGTGGTGAGATTGTAGAGGAGGCAGGTTGCCTGGTGGTTAGAGTGTAGAGGAGGCTGGTAGCCTGGCTGTTAGAGTGTAGAGGAGGCAGGTAGCCTGGTGGTTAGAGTGTAGGAGAGGCAGGTAGCCTAGTGGTTAGGGTGTAGGGGAGGCAGGTAGCCTAGTGGTTCGAGTGTAGAGGTGGCAGGTAGCCTAGTGGTTAGAGTGTAGGGGAGGCAGGTAGTCTGGTGGTTAGAGTGTAGAGGTGGCAGGTAGCCTAGTGGTTAGAGTGTAGAGGCAGCAGGTATCCTGGTGGTTAGAGTGTAGAGGCGGCAGGGTGCCTAGTGGTTAGAGTGTAGGGGAGCCAGGTAGCCTGGTGGTTAGAGTGTAGAGGCGGCAGGTAGCCTAGTGGTTAGAGTGTAGGGGAGGCAGGTAGCCTGGTGGTTAGAGTGTAGAGGCGGCAGGTAGCCTAGTGGTTAGAGTGTAGGGGAGGCAGGTAGCCTAGTGGTTCGAGTGTAGAGGAGGCATGTAGCCTAGTGGTTAGAGTGTAGAGGAAGCAGGTATAGTGGAAAGAGTGTAGAGGAGGCGGGTAGCCTAGTGGTTAGAGTGTAGAGGAGGCAGGTAGCCTAGTGGTTAGAGTGGAGAGGCAGCAGGTAGCCTGGTGGTTAGAGTGTAGAGGCGGCAGGTATCCTGGTGGTTAGAGTTTAGAGGCGGCAGGTAGCCTAGTGGTTTGAGTGTAGGGGAGGCAGGTAGCCTAGTGGTTAGAGTGTAGAGGCGGCAGGTAGCCTAGTGGTTAGAGTGTAGAGGAGGCAGGTAGCCTAGTGGTTAGAGTGTAGGGGAGGCAGGTAGCCTAGTGGTTAGAGTGTAGAGGCAGCAGGTATCCTGGTGGATAGAGTGTAGAGGCGGCAGGGTCCCTAGTGGTTAGAGTGTAGGGGAGGCAGGTAGCCTAGTGGTTAGAGTGTAGGGGAGGCAGGTAGCCTAGTGGTTCGAGTGTAGAGGAGGCATGTAGCCTAGTGGTTAGAGTGTAGGGGAGGCAGGTCGCCTAGTGGTTAGAGTGTAGACGAAGCAGGTATAGTGGTTAGAGTGTAGAGGAGGCAGGTAGCCTAGTGGTTAGAGTGTAGAGGAGGCAGGTAGCCTAGTGGTTAGAGTGTAGGGGAGGCAGGTAGCCTAGTGGTTAGAGTGTAGAGGCAGCAGGTATCCTGGTGGTTAGAGTGTAGAAGCGGCAGGTAGCCTAGTGGTTAGAGTGTAGGGGAGGCAGGTAGCCTAGTGGTTAGAGTGTAGAGGAAGCAGGTATAGTGGAAAGAGTGTAGAGGAGGCAGGTAGCCTAGTGGTTAGAGTGGAGAGGCAGCAGGTAGCCTGGTGGTTAGAGTGTAGAGGCAGCAGGTATCCTGGTGGTTAGAGTGTAAAGGAGGCAGGTAGCCTGGTGGTTAGAGTGTAGAGGAGGCAGGTAGCCTGGTGGTTAGAGTGTAGAGGCGGCAGGTAGCCTGGTGGTGAGATTGTAGAGGAGGCAGGTAGCCTGGTGGTTAGAGTGTAGAGGCAGCAGGTATCCTGGTGGTTAGAGTGTAGAGGCGGCAGGTAGCCTAGTGGTTAGAGTGTAGAGGAGGCAGGTAGCCTAGTGGTTAGAGTGTAGGGGAGGCAGGTAGCCTAGTGGTTAGAGTGTAGAGGCAGCAGGTAGCCTAGTGGTTCGAGGGTAGAGGAGGCATGTAGCCTAGTTGTTAGAGTGTAGAGGAAGCAGGTATAGTGGTTAGAGTGTAAAGGAGGCAGGTAGCCTGGTGGTTCGAGTGTAGGGGAGGCATGTAGCCTAGTGGTTCGAGTGTAGAGGAGGCGTGTAGCCTAGTGGTTAGAGTGTAGAGGAAGCAGGTATAGTGGTTAGAGTGTAAAGGAGGCAGTTAGCCTGGTGGTTAGAGTGTAGGGGAGGCAGGTAGCCTAGTGGTTCGAGTGTAGGGGAGGCAGGTAGCCTAGTGGTTCGAGTGTAGAGGAGGCATGTAGCCTAGTGGTTCGAGTGTAGAGGAAGCAGGTATAGTGGTTAGAGTGTAGAGGCGGCAGGTAGCCTAGTGGTTAGAGTGTAGGGGAGGCAGGTAGCCTAGTGGTTCGAGTGTAGAGGCGGCATGTAGCCTAGTGGTTAGAGTGTAGGGGAGGCAGGTAGCCTAGTGGTTTGAGTGTTGAGGAGGCATGTAGCCTAGTGGTTAGAGTGTAGAGGAAGCAGGTATAGTGGTTAGAGTGTAGAGGAGGCAGGTAGCCTGGTGGTTAGAGTGTAGAGGCGGCAGGTAGCCTGGTGGTGAGATTGTAGAAGAGGCAGGTAGCCTGGTGGTTAGAGTGTAGAGGAGGCAGGTAGCCTGGTGGTTAGAGTGTAGAGGCGGCAGGTAGCCTAGTGGTTAGAGTGTAGGGGAGGCAGTTAGCCTAGTGGTTCGAGTGTAGAGGAGGCATGTAGCCTAGTGGTTAGAGTGTAGAGGAAGCAGGTATAGTGGTTAGATTGTAAAGGAGGCAGGTAGCCTGGTGGTTAGAGTGTAGAGGCAGGTATCCTGGTGGTTAGAGTGTAGAGGAGGCTGGTATCCTAGTGGTTAGAGTGTAGAGGAGGCAGGTAGCCTGGTGGTTAGAGTGTAGAGGCGGCAGGTAGCCTAGTGGTTAGAGTGTAGGGGAGGCAGGTAGCCTGGTGGTTAGAGTGTAGAGGCGGCATGTAGCCTAGTGGTTAGAGTGTAGAGGAGGCATGTAGCCTAGTGGTTAGAGTGTAGAGGAAGCAGGTATAGTGGTTAGAGAGTAAAGGAGGCAGGTAGCCTGGTGGTTAGAGTGTGGAGGAGGCAGGTATCCTGGTGGTTAGAGTGTAGAGGCGGCAGGTATCCTGGTGGTTAGAGTGTAGAGGAGGCAGGTATCCTGGTGGTTAGAGTGTAGAGGAGGCAGGTATCCTGGTGGTTAGAGTGTAGAGGAGGCAGGTATCCTGGTGGTTAGAGTGTAGAGGCGGCAGGTAGCCTGGTGTTTAGAGCGTTGGACTAGAAATCAATAGGTTGCTCGATCGATTCCCCCGAGCTGACAAGGTAAAAACGTCTTGTTCTGCCCCTGAACAGGCAGTTAAGCCACTGTTCCTAGGCTGTCAATGAAAATAAGAATTTGTTCTTAACTGACTTGACTAATTTAAAAAAAGGTTCAAAAAATATTTCTGTCCACATCATCCACCAATGACGGCCTTCCACATCTGTGCTGGAAGTTTGCCGAGCTACAGCGGCCTTTCTCAGACCAGGAGACGTCCCAAACATGGATCTTCTCACGAAAACATCTGTAACATCCGAACGGGATGGCTTAAAACTAATATCACCAATTTATGAAAAGGTGAGACTCTCACAAACACATACAAGCCTCACAAGACTCGTCTGAAGGTAGCCCGTTACCAGTTACCTCGTCTGAAGGTAGCCTGTTACCTCGTCTGAAGGTAGCCCATTACCAGTTACCTCGTCTGAAGGTAGCCCGTTACCAGTTACCTCGTCTGAAGGTAGCCCGTTACCAGTTACCTCGTCTGAAGGTAGCCCGTTACCAGTTACCTCGTCTGAAGGTAGCCCGTTACCAGTTACCTCGTCTGAAGTTAGCCTGTTACCTCGTCTGAAGGTAGTCCGTTACCCGTTACCTCGTCTGAAGGTAGCCCGTTACCCGTTACCTCGTCTGAAGGTAGCCCGTTACCAGTTACCTCGTCTGAAGGTAGCCCGTTACCAGTTACCTCGTCTGAAGGTAGCCCGTTACCAGTTACCTCGTCTGAAGGTAGCCCGTTACCAGTTACATCATCTGAAGGTAGCCTGTTCCCTCGTCTGAAGGTAGCCCGTTACCAGTTACCTCTTTTGAAGGTAGCCCGTTACCAGTTACCTCGTCTGAAGGTAGCCCGTTACCAGTTACCTCATCTGAAGGTAGCCTGTTCCCTCGTCTGAAGGTAGCCAGTTACCTCGTCTGAAGGTAGCCCGTTACCTGTTACCTCGTGTGAAGGTAGCCCATTACCAGTTACCTCATCTGAAGTTAGCCTGTTACCAGTTACCTCATCTGAAGGTAGCCCGTTACCAGTTACCTCTTTTGAAGGTAGCCGGTTACCAGTTACCTCGTCTGAAGGTAGCCCATTACCAGTTACCTCGCCTGAAGGTAGCCCGTTACTAGTTACCTCATCTGAAGGAGCCTGTTCCCTCGTCTGAAGGTAGCCCGTTACCAGTTACCTCGTCTGAAGGTAGCCCGTTACCAGTTACCTCTTTTGAAGGTTACCAGTTACCTCGTCTGAAGGTAGCCCGTTACCTGTTACCTCATCTGAAGTTAGCTCGTTACCAGTTACCTCATCTGAAGGTAGACTGTTCCCTCGTCTGAAGGTAGCCCGTTACCAGTTACCTCGTCTGAAGGTAGCCCGTTACCAGTTACCTCGTCTGAAGGTAGCCCGTTACCTGTTACCTCATCTGAAGTTAGCTCGTTACCAGTTACCTCATCTGAAGGTAGACTGTTACCTTGTCTGAAGGTAGCCAGTTACCTCGTCTGAAGGTAGCCCGTTACCTGTTACCTCGTGTGAAGATAGCCCGTTACCAGTTACCTCATCTGAAGTTAGCTCGTTACCAGTTACCTCATCTGAAGGTAGACTGTTACCTCGTCTGAAGGTAGCAACTTACCTCGTCTGAATGTAGCCCATTACCAGTTACCTCGTCTGAAGGTAGCCCGTTACCAGTTACCTCGTCTGAAGGTAGCCCGTTACCAGTTACCTCGTCTGAAGGTAGCCCGTTACCAGTTACCTCATCTGAAGGTAGCCTGTTCCCTCGTCTGAAGGTAGCCCGTTACCAGTTACCTCGTCTGAAGGTAGCCCGTTACCAGTTACCTCGTCTGAAGGTAGCCCGTTACCAGTTACCTCGTCTGAAGGTAGCCCGTTACCAGTTACCTCGTCTGAAGGTATCCCGTTACCAGTTACCTCGTCTGAAGGTAGCCCGTTACCAGTTACCTCGTCTGAAGGTAGCCCGTTACCAGTTACCTCGTCTGAAGTTAGCCTGTTACCTCGTCTGAAGGTAGTCCGTTACCCGTTACCTCGTCTGAAGGTAGCCCGTTACCAGTTACCTCGTCTGAAGGTAGCCCGTTACCAGTTACCTCGTCTGAAGGTAGCCCGTTACCAGTTACCTCGTCTGAAGGTAGTCTGTTCCCTCGTCTGAAGGTAGCCCGTTACCAGTTACCTTTTTTGAAGGTAGCCCGTTACCAGTTACCTCATCTGAAGGTAGCCCGTTACCAGTTACCTCTTTTGAAGGTAGCCCGTTACCAGTTACCTCGTCTGAAGGTAGCCCGTTACTAGTTACCTCATCTGAAGGTAGTCTGTTCCCTTCGTCTGAAGGTAGCCCGTTACCAGTTACCTCGTTTGAAGGTAGCCCGTTACCAGTTACCTCATCTGAAGGTAGCCCGTTACCAGTTACCTCTTTTGAAGGTAGCCCGTTACCAGTTACCTCGTCTGAAGGTAGCCCGTTACTAGTTACCTCATCTGAAGGTAGTCTGTTCCCTCGTCTGAAGGTAGCCCGTTACCAGTTACCTCGTCTGAAGGTAGCCCGTTACCTGTTACCTCATCTGAAGTTAGCTCGTTACCAGTTACCTCATCTGAAGGTAGACTGTTACCTCGTCTGAAGGTAGCCAGTTACCTCGTCTGAAGGTAGCCCGTTACCTGTTACCTCGTGTGAAGGTAGGCCGTTACCAGTTACCTCATCTGAAGTTAGCCCGTTACCAGTTACCTCGTCTGAAGGTAGCCCGTTACCAGTTACCTCGTCTGAAGGTAGCCCGTTACCAGTTACCTCGTCTGAAGGTAGCCCGTTACCAGTTACCTCGTCTGAAGGTATCCCGTTACCAGTTACCTCGTCTGAAGGTAGCCCGTTACCAGTTACCTCGTCTGAAGGTAGCCCGTTACCAGTTACCTCGTCTGAAGTTAGCCTGTTACCTCGTCTGAAGGTAGTCCGTTACCCGTTACCTCGTCTGAAGGTAGCCCGTTACCAGTTACCTCGTCTGAAGGTAGCCGGTTACCAGTTACCTCGTCTGAAGGTAGCCCGTTACCAGTTACCTCGTCTGAAGGTAGTCTGTTCCCTCGTCTGAAGGTAGCCCGTTACCAGTTACCTTTTTTGAACGTAGCCCGTTACCAGTTACCTCATCTGAAGGTAGCCCGTTACCAGTTACCTCTTTTGAAGGTAGCCCGTTACCAGTTGCCTCGTCTGAAGGTAGCCCGTTACTAGTTACCTCATCTGAAGGTAGTCTGTTCCCTCGTCTGAAGGTAGCCCGTTACCAGTTACCTCGTTTGAAGGTAGCCCGTTACCAGTTACCTCTTTTGAAGGTAGCCCGTTACCAGTTACCTCGTCTGAAGGTAGCCCGTTACCTGTTACCTCATCTGAAGTTAGCTCGTTACCAGTTACCTCATCTGAAGGTAGACTGTTACCTCGTCTGAAGGTAGCCAGTTACCTCGTCTGAAGGTAGCCCGTTACCTGTTACCTCGTGTGAAGGTAGGCCGTTACCAGTTACCTCATCTGAAGTTAGCTCGTTACCAGTTACCTCATCTGAAGGTAGCCCGTTACCAGTTACCTCTTTTGAAGGTAGCCGGTTACCAGTTACCTCGTCTGAAGGTAGCCCATTACCAGTTACCTCGTCTGAAGGTAGCCCGTTACCAGTTACCTCATCTGCAGGAGCCTGTTCCCTCGTCTGAAGGTAGCCCGTTACCAGTTACCTCGTCTGAAGGTAGCCCGTTACCAGTTACCTCTTTTGAAGGTAGCCCGTTACCAGTTACCTCTTTTGAAGGTAGCCCGTTACCTGTTACCTCGTGTGAAGGTAGCCCGTTACCTGTTACCTCATCTGAAGTTAGCTCGTTACCAGTTACCTCATCTGAAGGTAGACTGTTACCTCGTCTGAAGGTAGCCAGTTACCTCGTCTGAAGGTAGCCCGTTACCAGTTACCTCGTCTGAAGGTACCCGTTACCTGTTACCTCGTCTGAAGGTAGCCCGTTACCAGTTACCTCGTCTGAAGTTAGCCCGTTACCAGTTACCTCGTCTGAAGGTAGCCCGTTACCTGTTACCTCGTCTGAAGGTAGCCCGTTACCAGTTACCTCGTCTGAAGGTAGCCAGTTACCAGTTACCTCGTCTGAAGGTAGCCCGTTACCAGTTACCTCGTCTGCTCTTTCCATGACATACTGTAGACTGACCGGGTGAATTGAGGTGAAAGCTATGATCCCTTACTGATGTCACTTGTTAAATCCACTTCAATCCGTGTAGATGAAGGGGAGGAGACAGGTTAAATAAGGATTTTTAAGCCTTGAGACAATTGTGACATGGATTGTGTGTGTGCCATTCAGAGGGTGAATAAGCAAGACAACATATTTAAGTGCCTTTGAATGGAATATGGTAGTAGGTGCCAGGGGCACCGTTTTGTAATCAAGAATTGCAACTCTTTTGGGTTTTTCCACACAACAGTGTCCTGTGTTTTTCAGGAATGGTCCACCACCCAAAGGACATCCTGCCAACTTCACACAACTGTGCGGAGGATATGAGTCAACATGGGCCAGCGTCCCTGTGGAACACTTTCAACCCCTTCTAGAGTACATGCATTGACACATTGTGTCAATAACTGTGGAGTTATCACGACTCATATGAGACTCTTAAGGATTATCACTGGCTGTGGAGTTATCACGACTCATATGAGACTCTTAAGGATTATCACTGGCTGTGAAGGTATCACGACTCGTATGAGACTCTTAAGGATTATCACTGGCTGTGGAGTTATCACGACTCGTATGAGACTCTTAAGGATTATCACTGGCTGTGAAGGTATCACGACTCGTATGAGACTCTTAAGGATTATCACTGGCTGTGGAGTTATCACGACTCGTATGAGACTCTTAAGGATTATCACTGGCTGTGAAGGTATCACGACTCGTATGAGACTCTTAAGGATTATCACTGGCTGTGGAGTTATCACGACTCGTATGAGACTCTTAAGGAGTATCACTGGCTGTGGAGTTATGACGACTCATATGAGACTCTTAAGGATTATCACTGGCTGTGGAGTTATCACGCTGTCTTTCCCAGCTGGATAATAGCTTCAGGAAGTCATGTGTTACTTATAGAGCCATATCGGTTTCTGCACACCTCCTGCCTGCTGACAAGTACCAAGGCTGGGAAGTGACAGATAATTCTGAAGGATATCTGTAGTAATATGATCGATGTCTTTCTTTTCACCTCCTTGCTTCTTCTTTGGGGTGCGTCTGTGTTTCTGCCTCCTGTTTGACGGACGGTGTCGGGGTTTGAAATGATCTAAATTAGAGGAGGAAGATGGATTGCTACAATAGGGGGCTCACAGATTGCTACAATAGGGGGCTCACAGATTGCTACAATAGGGGGCTCACAGATTGCTACAATAGAAGGCTCACAGATTGCTACAATAGGGGGCTCACAGATTGCTACAATAGGGGGCTCACAGATTGCTACAATAGAAGGCTCACAGATTGCTACAATAGGGGGCTCACAGATTGCTACAATAGGGGGCTCACAGATTGCTACAATAGGGGGCTCACAGATTGCTACAATAGGGGGCTCACAGATTGCTACAATAGGGTAATGTGGTAGACCTTGTTGTGATATGGATAACACACCGAATAATTGTCTTGACTTCTCTCAATGTGAATATATGCTGTTCTGTGTGGCAACAACTTTACAGTAATGACAAAATATAATATATGATGAAATATCTCGGGGTGT
Organism: Oncorhynchus nerka; assembly: GCF_034236695.1. Lineage (NCBI taxonomy): Eukaryota > Metazoa > Chordata > Actinopteri > Salmoniformes > Salmonidae > Oncorhynchus > Oncorhynchus nerka. The sequence goes on along the minus strand of NC_088401.1, from coordinate 12,386,328 downwards.
GAATTGTTTTAAGAGTTAGTCTGCATTGTAATAGTACAGTCTAAAAGTTAATCAGAGATTCAGAGCTAATCTCCACGAGTTAACAACACAACAAACATCAACACTCTTCTTCCCATATAAATGGACCAGTCCAAGTCTCCTGACTCTCATTATGCGGTCCATTCTCTTGTATTGTACTGTGGGGGGACTGAGGGCTCAGTAGCATTTAGTCTCTGTAAAGGCCACAGGCTGCTATCTCAGTCGCAGCACTAATCCTTGATCCCAGATTCCGGGATTACAGTCTAATGTCAGGGGTAGAGAGGGGATCACTGATCTAATACACACCGTTAAGTGTGTGTGTGTGTGTTTAGATAGAGATAAAGATAGCCTCGTGTATTTGATATTGCTCTATCCCAGGTCTACCCGGGAATGCATACATACTGCACATACTGTCAGAACAGTGTGAATGTGTTAATCTAACCTTAATCTTCCTCAGATCTCACAGACACACTCACAACACCAACCAACCAACCCATGGCAGCCATCTTGCTTTTCCAGGGAATATAAAATTACAAACACATTCAGGGAAATCAAAGTCTTGTTGGGCTGCTGTCCTCTGGGCTACATTGTGGAGTATTGCTTTGGAAACTTGCCTAATTGGTTTGTGTGGGCCAAAGTCCCTCACAATGCCTGCAGCTCGCTGGCTCCATTTTCACAACAATTGGATTTGAAATAGCTTGCTTAGATTGGTTATATTCCAGGACTGGAGACACCTCTTGTAAATGGGGTCTAAGGACTAAGGGCCCGGGCTGGGTTTCTACTCAGATAACATATGGGCTCGTTTGATGATGGTCATACCAAGGATAATTTCGCTATTTCAAATATTAGAACTCCTTTAGGTATAAAAAAATATATTTAAATCAATTATTTGAAGAAACATTGAATTTAGCCTTAATGCTGTTAGCCTATAGAAACTAAGTGAAAAACATTCCCAAATATTGTGAAACAGTCCTAAATGAATCAAAAGGAAGTATGTTTTTAAGTCTGAGAGGAAACTATACACAGTTGAAGTCGGAAGTTTACATGCACTTTAGCCAAACACATTTAAACTCAGTTTTTCACAATTCCTGACATTTAATCCTAGTCAAAAGTCCCTGTTGTAGGTCAGTTAGGATCACCACTTCATTTTAAGAATGTGAAGTGTCGGAATAATAACAGCGATAATGATTTATTCAGCTTTTATTTCTTTCATCACATTCCCAGTGGGCCAGACGTTTACGTACACTCAATTAGTATTTGGTAGCATTTCCTTTAAATTGCTTAACTTGGGTCAAACGTTTCAGGTAGCCTTCCACAAGCTTCCCACAATAAATTTGGTGAATTGTGGCCCATTCCTCTTGACAGAGCTAGTGTAATTGAGTCAGGATTGTTGGCCTCCTTGCTCACACATGCTTTTTCAGTTCTACTCACACATTTTCTGTGGGATTGAGGTCAGGGCTTTCTGTGACCAAGCTTTAACTTCCTGACTGGTTTCTTGAGATGTTGCTTCAATATAGCCACATCATTTTCCTGCCTCATGATGCATTCTATTTTGTGAAGTGCAACAGTCCCTCCTGCAGCAAAGCACCCCCACAACATGATGCTGTCAACCGTGCTTCACGGTTGGGATGATGTTCTTCAGCTTGCAAGCCTCCCCATTTTTTCCTTCAAACATAACGATGGTCATTATGGCCAAACAGCTCTATTTTTGTTTCATCAGACCAGAGGACATTTCTCCAAAAAGTATGATCTTTGTCTCCATGTGCAGTTGCAAACCGTAGTCTGGCTTTTTTATGGCGGTTTTGGAGCAGTGGCTTCTTCCTTTCAGGTTATGTCGATATAGGACTCGTTTTACTGTGGATACAGATACTTTTGTACCTGTTTCCTCCAGAATCTTCAAGGTCCTTTGCTGTTATTCTGGGATTGATTTGCACTTCTCGTACCGAAGTATCTCTAGGAGACAGAATATGTCCCCTGCCTGAGCGGTATGACGGCTGCGTGGGCGCACGGTGGTTATACTTGCGTACTATTGTTTGTACAGTTGAACGTGGTACCTTCAGGCGTTTGGAAATTGCTCCCAATGATGAAACAGACTTGTGGAGGTCTACAATTCTTTTTCTGAGGTTTTGGCTGATTTTTTTTATTTTCCCATGATGCCAAGCACAGAGGCACTGAGTTTGAAGGTAGGCCTTGAAATACATCCACAGGTACACCTCCAATTGACTCAAAGGATGTCAATCAGAAGCTTCTAAAGCCATGACATCATTTTCTGGAATTTTCCAAGCTGTTTAAAGGCACAGGCAACTTTGTGTATGTAAACTTCTGACCCACTGGAATTGTGATACAGTGAATTATAAGTGAAATAATCTGTCTGCAAACAATTGTTGGAAAAATTACTTGTGTCATGCACGAAGTAGATATCCTAACCGACTTGCCAAAACTATAGTTTGTTAACAAGAAATTTGTGGAGTGGTTGAAAAACAAGTTTAAGTTCAACCTGGGGCGGCAGCCTAGCCTAGTGGTTAGAGCGTTGGACTAGTAACCGGAAGGTTGCAAGTTCAAACCCCCGAGCTGACAAGGTACAAATCTGTCGTTCTGCCCCTGAACAGGCAGTTAACCCACTGTTCCCAGGCCGTCATTGAAAATAAGAATGTGTTCTTAACTGACTTGCCTGGTTAAATAAAGGTAAAATAAAAACCTAAGTGTATGTAATCATATTTTCTCTCGTATTGGCTGTAAAGTACTTCCATTCATTTTTTAAACTGGTACCGGGTTAAAGAACCAGACGGGTCATGTGAGTCTTGCATCGTAGAGAAAAACAAACAACATGTACGTGAGAGTCTCAGCTTTCGATGGTCTGTAACCCAAACCGTTCGTACAGACGTTTTTGTGAAAATACCAATATTCAGGATGTCTCCCTGGCTGACAAACACTGCTCTAGCTCTGCCACCTTCCATCGCAGATATAGAAGGCCGACATCGGCAGATGCAGCAGGCCGACATCGGCAGATGCAGAAGGCCGACATCGGCAGATGCAGCAGGCCGACATCGGCAGATGCAGAAGGCCGACATCGGCAGATGCAGAAGGCCGACATCGGCAGATGCAGAAGGCCGACATCGGCAGATGCATAAGGCCGACTTCGGCAGATGCAGAAGGCCGACATCGGCAGATGCGGTGCATTGAGACACAACCCATGCTAAACAGATATCTTTATCTTAAACCATCATTCTTAATTTCCTAATTAGACAGACGCTGGGGCGCTGACATCAACTCTGGGGGGACCTGTTAGGGAAGTTGCGAATTTTCGCAGCTTTTTGTTAAAAATCGCACAACATTTCAGCGCCCTGCTATTCATGCCAGGAATATAGTATATGCATATGATTAGTATGTGTGGATAGAAAACACTCAGACGTTTCTAAAACTGGTTAAATCACGGCTGTGACTATAACAGAACGTGCGTTTCATCGAAAAGTGCAGGAAAATCTGATCACTGAAAATGGAAATAAATATCCATGCGCCACTTCCAGGAATTGTTAAAGGTGAACCGGATTAAATGAGGCCGAGGTTGCAGTACCTACAGCTTCCACACGATGTCTAGAGTTTTGTCATTTGCTTCGGCTTTGTTTCTTGGTCAAACCGACATAAGGGAACCGATTCCCTCCGGTCTCCGACCGGATGTTTTGGTTGAGATTTCTCCGGACATTATTTCCAGACGGACACCTATAGAATTTACATTGCCTCCTGATGAATTTTATCGCTTATTAACGTGTACTAATACCTAAAGTTGCATTACAAAAGTATTTCGAAGTGTTTTGTGAAAGTTTATCGTCGACTTTTTTAATAAAAAAAAAATGACGTTACGTTAGGAAACGCTATTTTTTTCCGTTGTTCACACAGTATTCATAGATCGATATCTAGGCTATATATGGACCGATTTAATCGAAACAAGACCCAAAATGATGTTTATGGGACATCTAGGAGTGCCAAGAAAGAAGCTCGTCAAAGGTAATGAATGTTTTATATTTTATTTCTGCGTTTTGAGTAGCCCCCGGCTATCGCAAAATCTGTCGTTAGGTGACGTTGCTGTATTCTGGGGGATACATGCTATCAGATAATAGCTTCTCATGCTTTTGCCGAAAAGCATTTTACAAATCTGACTTGGTGGATAGATTCACAACGAGTGTAGCTTTAATTCAGTACATTGTATGTCCATTTTAATGAAAGTTTGAGTTTTATCAACCACTATAGGTGGCGCTCTTGAACATTTCCGCTGATTGATGTTCCCACCACGGGACCACGGCCCTAACAAGTTGAGCAGTGTTTCTTAAGATGTATAAAATAAAAACTTCAATTACATTTTTAAACAAGGAACATGTTATAAAGGTTTTATGGACCCTTCATAAAGGCTTTACAGGCACTACATATATGCTTCTCATTTAAAAGCAAAGTCCTACCATATAAAGGGGAAGTGAATAAGTGAACCACAAAGAGGAAAGCTGAGTGATTATGAGTGACTACCGCATGACAGCCAGGTTCAATCTGTGTGTGTGTGTGAACTCTGTGTACAGCCTGGCCATGTGCCCAAGTACCCAGAGAGGAACAGAACATGAAGTCCCCTATAATAATCTTAAATTCCAAACAGTCAAAATATGGAACAGACAGCTGAGTCATCCAGTACCAGCTAGCGCCATCCGCCATGTTTGTCTCTCTGACGTAGACATATCAGAGTTTACATGGAGGTGACTTAGAGATAAACAACATGTTTATTTCATTCTGTGCCATTTGAATCTGAACACAGGAGAAACATGAAAAACATGTCACCTTTCCAATCGTATCCAACCAGTTGTACATTTCCTCTAATGGAAATATTAATGTCCTTAGTCTACGGAATCTCATTTTTTTCTGTATGCGTCGGCATTCCGTAGGCAGCCTCCACATAACGCAACTGTTTAACAATGGAGGGAAAGAGGAAGGGATTGGGCGGGACTCCACCTCCTACCTCTCCATTTCCTCCCTCCATCCCTCCTTCCCACCGGAGGCAATAAAGGCACGAAGTGGAAATAATTGGCGAACATATTAACTCTCCTTCTGTTCCTCCCCAGGACCGTAAGGAACATCGTTATGCCGGGTAATGTGCGTTGTTGCTCACCTCACCACCAACGTGTGTATCCGAATTAGCTTGCGGCGGTACGATTTTCACAAAAATCACACCTTGGGGGAATATCGCCCCGACGCTTGGAATGCGATTTCAAACAGTAAGTTATCGCCATGGGCACAATTAAAAACTTTGCCCGACGTGTGTTGTCTTATTGCAAATTGAATCAGGTATTTCGATGGCAGGGGGTTGTTACTTGTTAATTACTGAGGAAGGCTTCCTAAACAAGCATTAACAGGACTATCTGTTTAGAAAGAATCCATTCCCTTGTTGCCCCCTGTGCATTCGGGATGGGGGATCAGCACATCATCTTATATTTCTCAGTGTTCATGTCACGTACGAGAGTAAGGTAGACTCTATACAAAAAAAATTGGATTCATTAGTTGCCATAGCAGCAGAGGCAGTTGGGTGCAGAATATTCAAAAGATTGGTAGTTGACAATCCGAGAATACACTGCTTTGTGTACAGTAAACAACAACAACAATAATGACAGGAAGGAAACAGGAGTTCAGAAGCAACCCAAAGATCTTCATAATTGCCTCTTCAGGATATTCTAAGAACACACCAAACATTAAATATACATTTTAAAAATGTACAATTTAAAATATTATGATTTTTTAATAAAACCTTTCAACAAACCTAGTCCAAGGGGTGCAAAGTGCACAACAGCACCAGTGACCAGTGACTTCAACGCCATGTCTTGCAGCTGTATAGTTTCTCACCATGTTTCTGTCCCAGCCATGACAGGAGAAAACATCCCAAGTTAGCTACCTCACAGCCTACCAGTCTTACTCTCCCCGAAACATGTTTTGTTGGGCTGTTAGTCAATGCCCTCCTTAGTAAGACACACAGGTCATAATCAGAGCTAACCCGGTCGGTGTTCTGTGTTGTCTGAGTAAATCCAGTGTTTCGTGAGTGTCTGCGACTGTGTGAGGCACTGATTAAAGCAACGTCAAGGGCCACAAGGGCCACTAGCTGTCCACTTCTCTCTACTAGCTGCTTTTCTGATATTTCTTTCAGCAAAGCTTCCTGAGACTGAAGACCCTGACAAAACACGGCATGTTGCCAGGTCACTAAACATGTTACTGGTTGTAAAAGGAAAGAAAGAAGAGTCGCTCACTGAGATGCATCGTGTGATTTGACCAACTACAATACATGTTACTTTACCGATTGTGTTTGACTTGGTGCTCTACAAACACTACACAGATCTACACGGATTCTTGACCAGCTAGATACTGGATGGAACACTGACCAGCTAGTTGCTGGATGGAACACTGACCAGCTAGTTCTGGATGGAACACTGACCAGCTAGTTACTGGATGGAACACTGACCAGCTAGTTCTGGATGGAACACTGACCAGCTAGTTACTGGATGGAACCCTGACCAGCTAGCTACTGGATGGAACACTGACCAGCTATTTGCCGGATAGAACACTGACCAGCTAGTTGCTGGATGGAACACTGACCAGCTAGTTGCTGGATGGAACACTGACCAGCTAGTTCTGGATGGAACCCTGACCAGCTAGCTACTGGATGGAACCATGACCAGCTAGTTACTGGATCGAACCCTGACCAGCTAGTTACTGGATGGAACCCTGACCAGCTAGTTACTGGATGGAACCCTGACCAGCTAGCTACTGGATGGAACCCTGACCAGCTAGTTACTGGATGGAACCCTGACCAGCTAGTTACTGGATGGAACCCTGACCAGCTAGCTACTGGATGGAACACTGACCAGCTAGTTGCTGGATGGAACACTGACCATTTAGTTGCTGGATGGAACACTGACCAGCTAGTAGCTGGATGGAACACTGACCAGCTAGTTCTGGATGGAACACTGACCAGCTAGTTCTGGATGGAACCCTGACCAGCTAGTTACTGGATGCAACCCTGACCAGCTAGCTACTGGATGGAACCATGACCAGCTAGTTACTGGATCGAACCCTGACCAGCTAGTTACTGGATGGTATCCTGACCAGCTAGCTACTGGATGGAACCCTGACCAGCTAGTTGCTGGATGGAACCCTGACCAGCTAGCTACTGGATGGAACCCTGACCAGCTAGCTACTGGATGGAACCCTGACCAGCTCCTTCATTGCAGAATTTGATAAATAAAGAAGCATATCCAATCTTTGGAGTGTGTCACATTTTTTTTTACAGTATAATTGTTTCCTTGAAATGTTTGAAAAACCTCTGTTTTCATTTCCTGTTGAAAGCCTGGCATACAGTGTTTACAGAGCTTGTCACAACAATTGCGTGATAACGCTTACGTAATGATCTCCTCTCACAGGCAATGTGTAAAACTCAATTATATTATCCCTGTATTAACACAGACACCAAAACAAAGCATAGTATTCACCACACAGACAAATGAATGCTTAAACTACTGCAATAACTCTCTCAGTCACTCACTCACTCACTCACCTCACTCGGTCTAACACTTTCTCTCTTTCTTTCCCTCCATCTCGCTCTCTCACCCTCTCTTTAACACAAGCAGTTCATGCAACACTTGTGCAAACAAACAAAATGAGGTTGAGGGTGCAGAGTGAGTGAGACACCAAACAACATAGCTCTCAATTACAGCTGAAGTTAAAAAAGATCTCTCACTCTTTTTTTTAATACTATTTGTCTTTGTTTCTCTCTGCATTGCTGGGAAGGAACGTAAGTAAACATTTAACTGTTAGTCTACACCTGTTGTTCACTAATCAAATTACATTTGCTTTTATACACAACAACACCAACCTCACCACCACCTCCACCACCACCTTCACCATCTCCACTACCTCCTCCACTAACAACACCACCTCCACCTTCAACATCTCCACTACCTCCTCCACTACCATCACCACCTCCACCTTCACCATCTCCACTACCATCACCACCTCCACCACCACCTTCACCATCTTCACTACCTCCTTCTCTACCAACACCACCTCCACCACCATCTTCAACATCTCCACTACCTCCTCCACTACCAATACCATCTCCACCACCACCACCTTCACCATCTCCACTACCTCCTCCACTATCATCACCATCTCCACTACCTCCTCCTCCACCACTTCCACCACCACCATCTCCACTACCTCCACCACCACCACCTCCACCGCCACCACCACCACAACAACCATCACCACCTCCACCACCATCACCACCACCTCCTCCACCACCTCCAAAACCACCTCCTACACCACTTCCACCTCCTCCACCACCACCACCACCTCCACAACCACCTCATACACCACTACCACCACCACAACCACCATCACCATCTCCACTACCTCCTCCACCACCACCACCTCCTCCACCACTTCCACCACCACCTCCACCTCCACCACCACCATATCCACGACCTCCTTCACCACCAACACCACCACCACCTCCACCATATCCACTACCTCCTCCACTAACAACACCACCTCCACCTTCAACATCTCCACTACCTCCTCCACTACCATCACCACCTCCACCTTCACCATCTCCACTACCATCACCACCTCCACCACCACCTTCACCATCTTCACTACCTCCTTCTCTACCAACACCACCTCCACCACCATCTTCAACATCTCCACTACCTCCTCCACTACCAATACCATCTCCACCACCACCACCTTCACCATCTCCACTACCTCCTCCACTATCATCACCATCTCCACTACCTCCTCCTCCACCACTTCCACCACCACCATCTCCACTACCTCCACCACCACCACCTCCACCGCCACCACCACCACAACAACCATCACCACCTCCACCACCATCACCACCACCTCCTCCACCACCTCCAAAACCTCCTCCACTAACAACACCACCTCCACCTTCAACATCTCCACTACCTCCTCCACTACCATCACCACCTCCACCTTCACCATCTCCACTACCATCACCACCTCCACCACCACCTTCACCATCTTCACTACCTCCTTCTCTACCAACACCACCTCCACCACCATCTTCAACATCTCCACTACCTCCTCCACTACCAATACCATCTCCACCACCACCACCTTCACCATCTCCACTACCTCCTCCACTATCATCACCATCTCCACTACCTCCTCCTCCACCACTTCCACCACCACCATCTCCACTACCTCCACCACCACCACCTCCACCGCCACCACCACCACAACAACCATCACCACCTCCACCACCATCACCACCACCTCCTCCACCACCTCCAAAACCACCTCCTACACCACTTCCACCTCCTCCACCACCACCACCACCTCCACAACCACCTCATACACCACTACCACCACCACAACCACCATCACCATCTCCACTACCTCCTCCACCACCACCACCTCCTCCACCACTTCCACCACCACCTCCACCTCCACCACCACCATATCCACGACCTCCTTCACCACCAACACCACCACCACCTCCACCATATCCACTACCTCCTTCACCACCATCTCCACCACCTCCACCAACACCACCTCCACCATCCCCTCCACCACCACCTCCACCAACACCACTTCCACCATCCCCTCCACCATCACCTCCACCAACACCACCTCCACCACTATCACCTCCACCACAATGTCCTAGAGATGCGATGTGTTTCGTTTGTCAACTCCCAATCTCTGCACAGAGACACTTGTGTATTTATCATTGTGCTGCAAGTAGCCGACATGAACTGAGCTGAGAGTTTGGAGTGACTCGTCTGAAGCACTGAGGTCTGAACAAGTCTCTCTTTCATCACGTGTCCTGTCTGTGTGTGCCCACGGTTTTACCTCAGTTTTCAAATGTATGTAGCCTACTCTCTTGTCAGTGTTATCTCTGGGAGATGGAGAGCGGGAGATAGCTGTCTAATAAAATATGTTTCTACAAGCGCTGAAAGCTGGCCAGGCACCAGGAAAGTGCTGCATACGTCCACCACTATCACCCAACCTTGAACCAGCTGCTAAAAAGGCAGCATATGAGGAGAAAAGGATAACATTTTTTATTTATTTCACCATTCTTCAAATTTTATTCAACTTGGCAAGTCAGTTAAGAACAAATTGTTATTTACGATGATGGCCTACCCCAGCCAAACCTTAACCCAGACTACACTGTGCCAATTGTGTGCAGTCCTGTGGGACCCCCAATCACGGCCGGTTTTGACACAGCCTGGAATCAAACCAGGGTCTGTAGTGACACCTCTACCACTGAGATGCCATGCCTTAGACTGCTGCGCCACTCAGGAGTCCAAGAAAGATCATAGGTTCAAAATGACACAGAGGGGGATGTCATGGACCGTTCAGCAAATGTGTAAGTTAATCAAAATAGTTATGGCGAACTGTTCTAGCTAATGTTAGGTTTAACAACCCGTTACCAACTGACAGCTTCACCGGCTGACTAGCTATACAGCTAAGTTCGGTAGTCGTTAACTAGTGTTAGCACAATTGCCAGCTAGCAATATTGTGTCAATGGTAGTTAGCATTGGCTCGCAAAACTACGACTAACTTCTAGACTAGAGTAACCAAATGTGACAGATAGTGGTCGGCCTACGTATTGTACTGTAGAATTGTATGGGTTTATTTTCTTACTTACTTAAATAAATCACCTTTCTTTAACTAGGCAAGTCAGTTGAGAACAAATTCTTATTTACAATGATGGCCTATACCTGCCAAACCCGGACGATGCTGGGCCAATTGTGCTTCGCCCTATGGGACTCCCAATCACGGTCGGTTGTGGTACAGCCTTGATTTAGCGTAAGCTAAACTCGACAGGCTAAACTTGGGCTTGAAATTTAAATGGGGCCTGAGAAAAACTGTCATTGTTTCAAACAAATTAAGTGATTTGAGAATACAACCTTTAATGTCAATTAACATACTTTTAAACTATGAGAATTTGCTCCACAAGAGGCTGCTGATGGGAGGACGACTAATGGAATGGCATCAACTATATGGAAACCATGGAAACCATGTGTTTGATGTATCTGATACCATTCCACCAATTCCACTCCAGCCATTACCACGAGCCCGTCCTCCCCAATTAAGATGCCACCAACCTCCCGTGGAACACATTGCCAGTGTTAAGGGAATATGGGGTCCCCTACGTAGTCTATTGTCAATTTGGAGTGATGCAGAAAATGTTTGGGGACATTTTGATCTCTTTGTTTTAGACATGTATCTATGCATGTCACAATTGTGAGGTAAACAGATGTCAAACAGCTTTAATTAGCCTGGAATAGGTTGGCAAGGTTATTAATCTATCCAGTATTAAATGGTAATTAATCAATTCTGCCCCACAGGGGAAAATGTCAATGAATTCACTGATGTCGCTGATGTACTTTATTGTGTTGTATGCAGATTCAGTTCGTTATGCACTGAGTGCACAAAACATTAGGGACACCTGCTCTTTCCATGACATAGACTGTCCAGGTGAATCCAGGTGAAAGCTATGCTCCCTTATTGATTTAACTTATTAAATCCACTTCAATCAGTGAAGATGAAGATTAAAAATGATTTTTAAGACTTCAGACAATTGAGATATGGATTGTGTATGTGTGCCATTCAGGGGGTGAATGGGCAAGACAACATATTTAAGTTGATTTTAATGGGGTATGGTAGTAGGTACCAGGCACACCAGTTTCAGTGTGTCAAGAACTGCAATCCTGCATGGTTTTTCACACTCAACAGTGTCATGACTTTAACATGAATCTGAAGACTGTTATTTACCTAATCAACTAACTATGTTTATTTGTTACTAATTGTTATTAAATGAATCATGTAACAATTAACTCATTAAAATCTGGGGCACCACGGGAGAGGTTCTTTAAAGAGTTATCATCTCCTGAATTAAACTCTAACAGGTCTTTACCTATCACATCTATAAAACATCTATAAAAAGTAACCTTATTAATCGTATCCTCGTATCATATCATCAATCTGAACAGTCGTAACCTCCTGCATCTGCACAAATCTGAGCCTTACTTATGATTCAGTACTACATAAATTGGTTCAATTATTTATTTACTAGCCAATTAAATTGTAACTCAACTCATTAAAATGCAAATCAATTTATAACATTTTTGACGTGCGTTTTTCTGTATTTTTTGTTGTTGTTATTCTGTCTCTCGCTGTTCAAATAAACCCAAAATTACAATTATAGACTGATCAATTCTTTGTCAGTGGGCAAACGTGCAGGGGATCAAATACTTTTTTTCCCCTCACTGTATGTTAATTCTTAACCCATCAATTTATACAGTTTGTTTGAAAGGGGCTGTTCCGTCAGGCGACAACGTTCTCTGACCTCACTCAGAGTCGGTGGTTATGTAAAGCAATTATCTCTTGTAGTTTTCAAATCACATTCTTCCCTTAACAAAAGCACATTCATCATTTTTCATATTACAAGCACAACACATAGGATGGACTCTTCATCCGTGTAGTGGTTATACTTTCTAAGTTACAGTATTTCCTTCATAACAGTTTAAATGACATCACAAAATAACAAACATGACATTTGTGTTCTATAGATTGCCTCTGACCATTCCCCCCATTCTATGTTAGAAATATTGTTCCAGTAGTTGCTTTTGAATGTGTTAGAGTTTGGTGGGAAAAAGACTCTTGAAACAAAGGACATTCCTTCCGCGGCTGAGATGGGGTCTGAGTGAAGTTATTCATTGCAGAACCTGACCTATTTGGATTCTTGTGGACAGTCATAACAACAGTTTCCCATGTGAATCAAGAATGGTCCATCTCCCAAAATACATCCAGTCAAGTTTTAACAACAGTGGGAAGCATTGGAGTCAACATGGGCCAGCATTACTAATGTTTTGTACACTCAGTGTAGTTTCCATATTGTTAGGGGGTCAGAGGTTGTCCAATGTTACTAAAATTACAATAATGATCATATAGCATCTGTCAAAAGTATTCATTTTTTAAAATATGACAGGTATTTCACTTTCTGACAAGTATTTTTTAGCTATTGGACAAGTCAAAGAATATGTCCCATTTGTCCGAATCAGTCCCATCTGCCTGGCTGGGTGTCCACTTGGCACTTCCTTCTCAATGGTCCCAGATGTCCAGATCTGGCACTGCCGAGACTACGAGGTGTAATGGTTTCTATGTGCAGGTACATTCTGCATGTTTTCAAAGGTCTGCATTACAGTACACAAAATAGTAGAAGGATTGTATAATTCTGTAAAGTATCATATCAAGTTTTTTCATTGAGTAAGTTGATCATAAATGATAATCATAGTGCATTGTTCAGAGGGTCACAGAATGTTTCAAAGTCTGGCAACATCATGATTCAACACACAGTGTGGGTGTTCTCCCTTCATAGGGCAAGCCAAAACTCCCACCCACACTCCACACCTGTACTGTTATTGTTGGCCCCCCCAAAGTCAGGTAACTTTGGGGTGAACGGGTTCTACTGACCCACGGCCTCTTCCACACTGTACATACCACTGAGACGTCATCTATACTGTATAACCACTGAGACGTCATCTATGCTGAAGAACCACTGAGATGTGATAAGCAGGACGTTCATGGAATTAAATTAAATACACAGAGAGAGAGAGTGAGAGAGAGAGAGAGAGAGAGAAAGAGAGAGGATGAGAGAGAGCGTTGGCAGCTATTTTTTATTTGATCTGTGAACAATCATTTCTCTTGTCTCCATCTCCTCCGAAACAGTCCCAAAACAATATCCCACACTTTCCTGCATTTCAGACAACATAAAGCTCTGTGTTGGAACAGCTGAGTGTGCAGGCTCTATTGTAGCATTATCTTGGCCCCTGCTACATTCTCATCCATCGTGTATTAGGTCATCCGGAGGTGCCAAGGAGCGCAGAGAAACAGATGGCGCTGAGAGACAGGATAAAACAGACACAGGTAATGAAAGAGATTTTTTTTTAAACAGCCCATCAGAGGAGAGACAGATAGATGGCTGCATCCTCCTGGTGAGACCAAGTTCTTAGAACAGATCAGACTTCTCATCTCGCGTCCAGAGAACAGTTTCATAATGCAACAGGGATGGCAACAATGGCCGCCAAGTCCCAGAATTAGGCAAATCCTTTGTTTTGTTTTCAACATAACTGTCATGGAGTTTTCAGAGACTTTGTTATAATGGTCAGTAAATGTGTCCAGTCTTGTTTGTACCCAAGCCAAACAACAGAACACACATAATAAACATTCATATTATAATATAGTCATGAAATTCATTTTCAGCATCAACTATAAAGGTTTAGACACCTCTAAGTTGATTGTATGAAATAAAAACACATGTATCACCAAAACACTTCTTAAATACATATACGGTAATAATAGAGAATGTAAGCACTCTAATCAGTCCCAGGTCAGCTGAAGCACATCGGTCAACTCCACTACCCACTAATGGTTGTGTTTGAATTCAACAGCCAATACAAGGTCCCTGTCTAGCCCACAAGGGTTGTGTGCGCTGTTATAGCCTACTGAGATCCACTAAGGTCTACTGAGATGCACTAAGGTCTACTGAGATCTACTAAGGCATACTGAGATCTACTAAGGTCTACTGAGATGCACTAAGGTCTACTGAGATCCACTAAGACCTACTGATTTCCATTAAGGTCTACTGAGATGCACTAAGGTCTACTGGGATCCACTATGGCATACTGAGATCTACTAAGGTCTACTGAGATGCACTAAGGTCTACTGAGATCTGGTACGGTCTACTGAGATTCATGCAGGCATACTGAGATCTACTAAGGTCTACTAAGATCCACTAAGGTCTAGTGAGATGCACTAAGGTCTAGTGAGATGCACTAAGGTGTAGTGAGATGCACTAAGGTCTACTGAGATCCACTAAGGTCTACTGTCCACTAAGGTCTCCTAAGATCCACTAAGATCTAATGAGATCCAATAAGGTCCACTGAGATCCACTAAGGTCTACTGAGATCCACTAAGATCTAATGAGATCCACTAAGATCTACTGAGATCCACTAAGTTCTACTGAGATGCACTAAGGTCTACTGAGATCCACTAAGATCTAATGAGATCCACTAAGATCTACTGATATCCACTAAGATCTACTGAGATCCACTAAGACCTACTGATTTCCAATAAGGTCTAGTGAGATCCACTAAGATCTACTGAGATCCACTAAGGTATACTGAGATACACTATGGTCTACTAAGATCTACTAAGGTCTACTGAGATCTACTAAGGTCTACTGAGATCCACTAAGGCATACTGAGATCTACTAAGGTCTACTGAGAAGCACTAAGGTCTACTGAGATCTGGTACGGTCTACTAAGATCCACTAAGGTCTAGTGAGATGCATTAAGGTCTAGTGAGATGCACTAAGGTGTAGTGAGATGTACTAAGGTCTACTGAGATCCACTAAGGTCTACTGAGATCCAATAAGGTCTACTGAGATCCACTAAGGTCTACTGAGATCCACTAAGGTCTACTGAGATCCACTAAGGTCTACTGAGATCCACTAAGGTCTACTGAGATCCACTAAGGTCTACTGAGATCCACTAAGGTCTACTGAGATCCACTAAGATCTAATGAGATCCACTAAGATCTAATGAGATCCACTAAGATCTAATGAGATCCACTAAGATCTACTGAGATCCACTAAGTTCTACTGAGATTCACTTTATTTTTTTTATTTTATTTTACCTTTATTTAACCAGGCAAGTCAGTTAAGAACACATTCTTATTTTCAATGACGGCCTGGGAACAGTGGGTTAACTGCCTGTTCAGGGGCAGAACGACAGCTCGGGGGTTTGAACTTGCAACCTTCCGGTTACTAGTCCAATACTCTAACCACTAGGCTACGCTGCCGCCCCACTAAGGTCTACTGAGATCCACTAAGACCTACTGATTTCCATTAAGGTCTACTGAGATCTACTAAGGTCTACTGAGATCTGGTACGGTCTACTGAGATCCACTAAGGCATACTGAGATCTACTAAGGTCTACTAAGATCCACTAAGGTCTAGTGAGATCCACTAAGGCATACTGAGATCTACTAAGGTCTACTGAGATGCACTAAGGTCTACTGAGATCTACTAAAGTCTACTGAGATCTGGTACGGTCTACTAAGATCCACTAAGGTCTAGTGAGATGCATTAAGGTCTAGTGAGATGCACTAAGGTGTAGTGAGATGCACTAAGGTCTACTGAGATGCACTAAATCTACTGAGATCTACTAAGGTCTACTAAGATCCACTAAGGTCTAGTGAGATGCACTAAGGTCTACTGAGATGCACTAAGGTCTACTGAGATGCACTAAGGTCTACTGAGATCCACTAAGGTCTACTGTCCACTAAGGTCT
Organism: Oncorhynchus nerka; assembly: GCF_034236695.1. Lineage (NCBI taxonomy): Eukaryota > Metazoa > Chordata > Actinopteri > Salmoniformes > Salmonidae > Oncorhynchus > Oncorhynchus nerka. The sequence goes on along the minus strand of NC_088401.1, from coordinate 12,369,901 downwards.
CCTAAGATGCACTAAGATCTAATGAGATCCACTAAGGTCTACTGAGATCCACTAAGGTATACTGAGATCTACTAAGGTCTACTGAGATGCACTAAGGTCTACTGAGATCCACTATGGCATACTGAGATCTACTAAGGTCTACTGAGATCTACTAAGGTCTACTGAGATCTACTAAGGTCTACTGAGATCTGGTACGGTCTACTGAGATCAACTAAGGCATACTGAAATCTACTAAGGTCAACTAAGATCCACTAAGGTCTAGTGAGATCCACTAAGGTCTACTGAGATCCACTAAGATCTAATGAGATCCACTAAGATCTACTGAGATCCACTAAGTTCTACTGAGATCCACTAAGGTCTACTGAGATCCACTAAGGTCTACTGAGATCCACTAAGATCTAATGAGATCCACTAAGATCTACTGAGATCCACTAAGTTCTACTGAGATCCACTAAGGTCTACTGAGATCCACTAAGACCTACTGATTTCCATTAAGGTCTAGTGAGATCCACTAAGATCTAATGAGATCTACTAAGGTCTACTGAGATCTACTAAAGTCTACTGAGATCTACTAAGGTCTACTGAGATCTGGTACGGTCTACTGAGATCCACTAAGGCATACTGAGATCTACTAAAGTCTACTAAGATCCACTAAGGTCTAGTGAGATCCACTAAGGCATACTGAGATCTACTAAGGTCTACTGAGATGCACTAAGGTCTACTGAGATCTACTAAGGTCTACTGAGATCTGGTACGGTCTACTGAGATCCGCTAAGGTCTAGTGAGATGCACTAAGGTCTAGTGAGATGCACTAAGGTGTAGTGAGATGCACTAAGGTCTACTGAGATCCACTAAGGTCTACTGAGATCCACTAAGGTCTACTGAGATCCACTGAGGTCTATTGAAGTCCACTAAGGTCTAAAGAGAGCAACTAAGGTCTACTGAGATCCACTAAGACCTACTGAGATCCACTAAGATCTACTGAGATCCACTAAGTTCTACAGAGATCCACTAAGGTCTACTGAGATCCACTAAGACCTACTGATTTCCATTAAGGTCTAGTGAGATCCACTAAGATCTACTGAGATCCACTAAGGTATACTGAGATACACTAAGACCTACTGATTTCCATTAAGGTCTACTGAGATGCACTAAGGTCTACTGAGATCCACTATGGCATACTGAGATCTACTAAGGTCTACTGAGATCTACTAAGGTCTACTGAGATCTACTAAGGTCTACTGAGATCTGGTACGGTCTAGTGAGATCCACTAAGGCATACTGAGATCTACTAAGGTCTACTGAGATGCACTAAGGTCTACTGAGGTCTACTAAGGTCTACTGAGATCTGGTACGGTCTACTGAGATCCACTAAGGCATACTGAGATCTACTAAGGTCTACTAAGATCCACTAAGGTCTACTGAGATGCACTAAGGTCTACTGAGATCTACTAAGGTCTACTGAGATCTGGTACGGTCTACTAAGATCCACTAAGGTGTAGTGAGATGCACTAAGGTCTACTGAGATCTACTAAGGTCTACTGAGATGCACTAAGGTCTACTGAGATCTACTAAGGTCTACTGAGATCTGGTACGGTCTACTGAGATCCACTAAGGCATACTGAGGTCTACTAAGGACTACTAAGATCCACTAAGGTCTAGTGAGATGCACTAAGGTTTAGTGAGATGCACTAAGGTCTACTGAGATGCACTAAGGTCTACTGAGATGCACTAAGGTCTACTGTCCACTAAGGTCTTCTAAGATCCACTAAGATCTAATGAGATCCAATAAGGTCTACTGAGATCCACTAAGGTCTAATGAGATCCACTAAGACCTACTGATTTCCATTAAGGTCTAGTGAGATCCACTAAGGTCTACTGAGATCCACTAAGGTATACTGAGATCTACTAAGGTCTACTGAGATGCACTAAGGTCTAGTGAGATCCACTAAGGCATACTGAGATCTACTAAGGTCTACTGAGATGCACTAAGGTCTACTGAGATCTACTAAGGTCTACTGAGATCTGGTACGTTCTACTAGGATCCACTAAGGTCTAGTGAGATGCACTAAGGTCTAGTGAGATGCACTAAGGTGTAGTGAGATGCACTAAGGTCTACTGAGATCCACTAAGGTCTACTGAGATCCACTGAGGTCTATTGAAGTCCACTAAGGTCTACTGAGAGCAACTAAGGTCTACTGAGATGCACTAAGGTATACTGAGATCCACTATGGCATACTGAGATCTACTAAGGTCTACTGAGATCTACTAAGGTCTACTGAGATCTACTAAGGTCTACTGAGATCTGGTACGGTCTACTGAGATCCACTAAGGCATAATGAGATCTACTAAGGTCTACTAAGATCCACTAAGGTCTAGTGAGATCCACTAAGGCATACTGAGATCTACTAAGGTCTACTGAGATGCACTAAGGTCTACTGAGATCTACTAAGGTCTACTGAGATCCACTAAGGCATACTGAGATCTACTAAGGTCTACTGAGAAGCACTAAGGTCTACTAAGATCTACTAAGGTCAACTGAGATCTGGTACGGTCTACTATGATCCACTAAGGTCTAGTGAGATGCACTAAGGTCTAGTGAGATGCACTAAGGTCTAGTGAGATGCACTAAGGTCTACTGAGATGCACTAAATCTACTGAGATCTACTAAGGTCTACTAAGATCCACTAAGGTCTAGTGAGATGCACTAAGGTCTACTGAGATGCACTAAGGTCTACTGAGATGCACTAAGGTCTACTGAGATGCACTAAGGTCTACTGAGATGCACTAAGGTCTACTGAGATCCACTAAGGTCTACTGTCCACTAAGGTCTCCTAAGATCCACTAAGATCTAATGAGATCCAATAAGGTCTACTGAGATCCACTAAGGTCTACTGAGATCCACTAAGATCTAATGAGATCCACTAAGATCTACTGAGATCCACTAAGACCTACTGATTTCCATTAAGGTCTAGTGAGATCCACTAAGGTCTACTGAGATCCACTAAGGTATACTGAGATCTACTAAGGTCTACTGAGATGCACTAAGGTGTACTGAGATCCACTATGGCATACTGAGATCTACTAAAGTCTACTGAGATCTACTAAGGTCTACTGAGATCTGGTACGGTCTACTGAGATCCACTAAGGCATACTGAGATCTACTAAGGTCTACTAAGATCCACTAAGGTCTAGTGAGATCCACTAAGGCATACTGAGATCTACTAAGGTCTACTGAGATGCACTAAGGTCTACTGAGATCTGGTACGGTCTACTGAGATCCACTAAGGTCTAGTGAGATGCACTAAGGTCTAGTGAGATGCACTAAGGTGTAGTGAGATGCACTAAGGTCTACTGAGATCCACTAAGGTCTACTGAGATCCACTAAGGTCTACTGAGATCCACTGAGGTCTATTGAAGTCCACTAAGGTCTACTGAGAGCAACTAAGGTCTACTGAGATGCACTAAGGTATACTGAGATCCACTATGGCATACTGAGATCTACTAAGGTCTACTGAGATCTACTAAGGTCTACTGAGATCTGGTACGGTCTACTGAGATCCACTAAGGCATACTGAGATCTACTAAGGTCTACTAAGATCCACTAAGGTCTAGTGAGATCCACTAAGGCATACTGAGATCTACTAAGGTCTACTGAGATGCACTAAGGTCTACTGAGATCTACTAAGGTCTACTGAGATCCACTAAGGCATACTGAGATCTACTAAGGTCTACTGAGAAGCACTAAGGTCTACTAAGATCTACTAAGGTCAACTGAGATCTGGTACGGTCTACTATGATCCACTAAGGTCTAGTGAGATGCACTAAGGTCTAGTGAGATGCACTAAGGTCTAGTGAGATGCACTAAGGTCTACTGAGATGCACTAAATCTACTGAGATCTACTAAGGTCTACTAAGATCCACTAAGGTCTAGTGAGATGCACTAAGGTCTACTGAGATGCACTAAGGTCTACTGAGATGCACTAAGGTCTACTGAGATGCACTAAGGTCTACTGAGATCCACTAAGGTCTACTGTCCACTAAGGTCTCCTAAGATCCACTAAGATCTAATGAGATCCAATAAGGTCTACTGAGATCCACTAAGGTCTACTGAGATCCACTAAGATCTAATGAGATCCACTAAGATCTACTGAGATCCACTAAGACCTACTGATTTCCATTAAGGTCTAGTGAGATCCACTAAGGTCTACTGAGATCCACTAAGGTATACTGAGATCTACTAAGGTCTACTGAGATGCACTAAGGTCTACTGAGATCCACTATGGCATACTGAGATCTACTAAGGTCTACTGAGATCTACTAAAGTCTACTGAGATCTACTAAGGTCTACTGAGATCTGGTACGGTCTACTGAGATCCACTAAGGCATACTGAGATCTACTAAGGTCTACTAAGATCCACTAAGGTCTAGTGAGTTCCACTAAGGCATACTGAGATCTACTAAGGTCTACTGAGATGCACTAAGGTCTACTGAGATCTGGTACGGTCTACTGAGATCCACTAAGGTCTAGTGAGATGCACTAAGGTCTAGTGAGATGCACTAAGGTGTAATGAGATGCACTAAGGTCTACTGAGATCCACTAAGGTCTACTGAGATCCACTAAGGTCTACTGAGATCCACTGAGGTCTATTGAAGTCCACTAAGGTCTACTGAGAGCAACTAAGGTCTACTGAGATGCACTAAGGTATACTGAGATCCACTATGGCATACTGAGATCTACTAAGGTCTACTGAGATCTACTAAGGTCTACTGAGATCTGGTACGGTCTACTGAGATCCACTAAGGCATACTGAGATCTACTAAGGTCTACTAAGATCCACTAAGGTCTAGTGAGATCCACTAAGGCATACTGAGATCTACTAAGGTCTACTGAGATGCACTAAGGTCTACTGAGATCTACTAAGGTCTACTGAGATCCACTAAGGCATACTGAGATCTACTAAGGTCTACTGAGAAGCACTAAGGTCTACTAAGATCTACTAAGGTCAACTGAGATCTGGTACGGTCTACTATGATCCACTAAGGTCTAGTGAGATGCACTAAGGTCTAGTGAGATGCACTAAGGTGTAGTGAGATGCACTAAGGTCTACTGAGATGCACTAAATCTACTGAGATCTACTAAGGTCTACTAAGATCCACTAAGGTCTAGTGAGATGCACTAAGGTCTACTGAGATGCACTAAGGTCTACTGAGATGCACTAAGGTCTACTGAGATCCACTAAGGTCTACTGTCCACTAAGGTCTCCTAAGATCCACTAAGATCTAATGAGATCCAATAAGGTCTACTGAGATGCACTAAGGTCTACTGAGATCCACTAAGGTCTACTGTCCACTAAGGTCTCCTAAGATCCACTAAGATCTAATGAGATCCATTAAGGTCTAGTGAGATCCACTAAGGTCTACTGAGATCCACTAAGGTATACTGAGATCTACTAAGGTCTACTGAGATGCACTAAGGTCTACTGAGATCCACTATGGCATACTGAGATCTACTAAGGTCTACTGAGATCTACTAAAGTCTACTGAGATCTACTAAAGTCTACTGAGATCTGGTACGGTCTACTGAGATCCACTAAGGCATACTGAGATCTACTAAGGTCTACTAAGATCCACTAAGGTCTAGTGAGATCCACTAAGGCATACTGAGATCCACTAAGGTCTACTGAGATGCACTAAGGTCTACTGAGATCTGGTACGGTCTAGTGAGATGCACTAAGGTCTAGTGAGATGCACTAAGGTGTAGTGAGATGCACTAAGGTCTACTGAGATCCACTAAGGTCTACTGAGATCCACTAAGGTCTACTGAGATCCACTGAGGTCTATTGAAGTCCACTAAGGTCTACTGAGAGCAACTAAGGTCTACTGAGATCCACTAAGACCTACTGAGATCCACTAAGATCTACTGAGATCCACTAAGTTCTACAGAGATCCACTAAGGTCTACTGAGATCCACTAAGACCTACTGATTTCCATTAAGGTCTAGTGAGATCCACTAAGATCTACTGAGATCCACTAAGGTATACTGAGATACACTAAGACCTACTGATTTCCATTAAGGTCTACTGAGATGCACTAAGGTCTACTGAGATCCACTAAGGCATACTGAGTTCTACTAAGGTCTACTGAGATGCACTAAGGTCTACTGAGATCCACTATGGCATACTGAGATCTACTAAGGTCTACTGAGATCTACTAAGGTCTACTGAGATCTGGTACGGTCTAGTGAGATCCACTAAGGCATACTGAGATCTACTAAGGTCTACTGAGATGCACTAAGGTCTACTGAGATCTACTAAGGTCTACTGAGATCTGGTACGGTCTACTGAGATCCACTAAGGCATACTGAGATCTACTAAGGTCTACTAAGATCCACTAAGGTCTACTGAGATGCACTAAGGTCTACTGAGATCTACTAAGGTCTACTGAGATCTGGTACGGTCTACTAAGATCCACTAAGGTGTAGTGAGATGCACTAAGGTCTAATGAGATCCACTAAGACCTACTGATTTCCATTAAGGTCTAGTGAGATCCACTAAGGTCTACTGAGATCCACTAAGTTCTACTGAGATGCACTAAGGTATACTGAGATCCACTATGGCATACTGAGATCTACTAAGGTCTACTGAGATCTACTAAGGTCTACTGAGATCTACTAAGGTCTACTGAGATCTGGTACGGTCTACTGAGATCCACTAAGGCATACTGAGATCTACTAAGGTCTACTAAGATCCACTAAGGTCTAGTGAGATCCACTAAGGCATACTGAGATCTACTAAGGTCTACTGAGATGCACTAAGGTCTACTGAGATCTACTAAGGTCTACTGAGATCTGGTACGGTCTACTGAGATCCACTAAGGCATACTGAGATTTACTAAGGTCTACTGAGATGCACTAAGGTCTACTGAGATCTGGTACGGTCTACTAAGATCCACTAAGGTCTAGTGAGATGCACTAAGGTGTAGTGAGATGCACTAAGGTCTACTGAGATCCACTAAGACCTACTGAGATCCACTAAGATCTACTGAGATCCACTAAGTTCTACTGAGATCCACTAAGATCTACTGAGATCCACTAAGACCTACTGATTTCCATTAAGGGCTAGTGAGATCCACTAAGGTCTACTGAGATCCGCTAAGGTCTACTGAGATCCACTAAGACCTACTGATTTCCATAAAGGTATACTGAGATCCACTAAGGTCTACTGAGATCCACTAAGGTCTACTGAAATCCACTAAGTTCTACTGAGATCCACTAAGGTCTACTGAGATCCACTAAGACCTACTGATTTCCATTAAGGTCTACTGAGATCCACTAAGGTCTACTGAGATCCACTAAGACCTATTGAGAAACACTAAGATCTGCTGAGACATATCAGCGCTACTGCAGCCTCCACACATCTCATATGTGTTCCATACACAGAACAGTTTTGGCCTTACTGTAATGGTTATTTCTAGTTAGTTAGTTATGAAGTTATGAAATTGCTCTCAGCTTAATGGTAACAGTAGAGACGTGGTGGGAGGTGGAAAATAACAGACCAACTCAATAACAATGTTCATGTTTTAGAGATGTATTATACTATTTTGTATTAATTGTATTCATCAATGTATATGTTTGTTTGTGTGTGGTGTTTGTTTGTGTATGGTGCATTTTCTTACTGAATGAATCCAATGTGATTTGATTATTGTGCTATCCAAAGGGCAGTACAGTATGTACAGCACAACTAGAAACAGTGAGAATCCCTGACGGACATATCTAACCACACACGTCAGTCATGAGTTTACAGATGTTGCATCTTAATTTGATCAACCTATTGCCGCAGAACATAATGTAAAACTTGTAGTGTATTTGAATTTGAAAAACACTTCTGAAGTTTGTAAGTTTCCCTGATGGAAAATGTCCATTAATTATAATGTACATAATAATTAACATGTCCTGTTGCTGCAGGCTTATTTTCCTGCTGTAGCAAACTGGCTCAAATTAAGATCCTACATACAGTTCCAGTCAAAAGTTTGGACACGCCTACTCACTCAAAGGTTTTTATTTATTTACAATTTTCTACAGTGTAGAATAATAGTGAAGACATCAAAACTATGAAATAACACACATGGAATCATGTACAGTAGTAACCAAAAAAAAGTGTTAAACAAATCAAAATATGTTTTAGATTTTAGATTCTTCAAAGTAGCCACCATTTGCCTTGATGGCAGCTTTGCATACTCTTGGCATTCTCTCAACCAGCTTCACCTGGAAGGAATTTTCAAGTCTTGAAAGTTTTTTCACATATGCTCAGCACATGTTGGCTGCTTTTCCTTCACTCTGCGGTCCAACTCATCCCAAACCATCTCAATTGGGTTGAGGTCGAGTGATTGTGGAGGCTAGGTCATCTGATGCAGCACTCCAAAACTCTCCTTCTTGGTCAAATAGCCCTTACACAGCCTAGAGGTGTGTTGGGTCATTATCCTGTTGAAAAACAAATGATAGTCCCACTATGCACAAACCAGATGGGATGGCGTGTCACTGCAGAATGCTGTGGTAGCCATCCTGGTAGAGTGTGCCTTGACTTCTAAATAAATCACTGACAGTGTCACCAGCAAAGCACCCCCACACCATCACACCTCCTCCTCCATGCTTCACGGTGGGAACCACACATGCAGAGATCATCCGTTCACCAACACTGTGTCTCACAAACACATGGCGGTTACAACCAAACATCTCACATTTGGACTCATCAGACCAAACGACATATTTCAGACAGACAGATTTCCACCAGTCTAATGTCCATTGCTCGTGTTTCTTGGCCCAAGCAAGTCTCTTCTTCTTATTGGTGTCCTTTAGTAGTGGTTTCTTTGCAGAAATGTAACCATGAAGGCCTGATTCACGTAGTCTCCTCTGAAAGGTGGGTGTTGAGATGTGTATCTTACTTGAACTCTGTGAAGAATTTATTTGGGCTGCAATTTTTTAGGCTGGTAACTCAAATGAACTTATCCTCTGCAGCAGAGATCACTTTTGGTCTTCCTTTCCTTTGGCGGTCCTCATGAGAACCAGTTTCATCATTGCGCTTGATGGTTTTTGAAACTGCACTTGAAGAAACTTTCAAAGGTCTTGAAATGTTCTGTATTGACTGACCTTCATGTCTTAAAGTAAAGATGGACTGGTATGTCTCTTTGCTTGTTGTTCTTGCCATAATATGGACTTGGTATTTTACCAAATAGGGCTGTCTTCTATATACCCCCCTACCTTGTCACAACACAAATGATTGCCTCAAACGCATTAAGAAGGAAAGAAATTCCAGAAATACTTTCACTTGTTAATTGAAATTCCTTCGCATGAAGCTGGTTGAGAGAATGCCAAAGCTGTCAGAGGCAAATGGTGGCTACTTCGAAGAATCTGAAATGTATAATAGATTTTGATTTGGTAACACATTTTTGGTTCCATCATGATTCCATATGTGTTATTTCATAGTTTTGATGTATTCAGTATCATTCTACAATGTAAAAAATAAAAGTCCTTTAATTAGTAGGATTGTCCAAACTTTTGACTGGGTCTTTATGTAGCTAGATAAATAAATTACCACCACTGGTGTCCCTCTCCACCCATTGAATATTACCCACAAATCTTCCCCAGGTTGTTATGGAAACATCTGTTGTTGTGTTGAATTCTCCCCTTTCGTCCACATCACGTTTCCCCTGCTCTACCCATGGGAGGATCGGGTAATGTTTAGCTGGGGGAGTTGGAGAGGAGGGAAGGGTGAGAAGGGAGGGGATGTAGGGGGAGAGTAAAGAATGTAGGGATAAGAGGGGGGAAGGAGATGGGAGTTAGGAGGGAAGGGAGAGATGGGAGTTAGGAGGGAAGGGAGAGATGGGAGTTAGGAGGGAAGGGAGAGATGGGAGTTAGGAGGGAAGGGAGAGATGAGGAAAAGGGGTAAAGTAGGGGAAAGGAGAAGGAAGTTAAGGAGATAGAGGAGGGGAGAAACAGGAGAGAGCATGATGTAGATGGAAAGAAGTGGTAGAGAGAGAGGTAGGGAGAGAGAGCGAGAGAGGTAGAGAGAGAGAGAGAGGTAGAGAGAGAGAGAGGTATATAGAGAGAGAGCGAGAGAGGTAGAGAGAGAGATAGAAATAGAGAAAGTGCGAGAGAGAGAGAGAGGTAGAGAGAGAAAGAGAGACTGATAGAGAGAGAGAGAGAGAAAGTGCAAGAGAGAGAGGTAGAGAGAAAGGGGTAGAGAGAGAGTGAAAGTGAAAGTGCAAGAGAGAGAGTGAGAGAAAGAGATAGAGAGGTAGAGAGAGAGAAAGAGAGAGAGGTAGAGAGAGAGAAAGAGAGAGTGGTAGAGAGAGAGAAAGTGCAAGAGAGAGAGAGTAGAGAGAGAGAGAGAGAGAGGTAGAGAGAGAGAAAGGCGTAGAGATAGAGAGAGAGAGAGAGAGAGAGAGAGAGAGAGAGAGAGAGAGAGAGAGAGAGAGAGGTAGAGAGAGAGAGGTAAAGATAGAGAGAAAGAAAGAGAGAGAGGTAGAGAGAGAGAAAGAGAGAGTGGTAGAGAGAGAGAGAAAGTGCGAGAGAGAGAGGTAGAGAGAGAGAGAGAGGTAGAGAGAGAGAGAGAAAGGCGTAGAGATAGAGAGAGAGAGAGAGAGAGAGAGGTAGAGAGAGAGAGGTAAAGATAGAGAGAGATAGAGAGAGAGAGAGAGGTAGAGAGAGAGAGAGAGAGAGAGAGAGAGAGAGAGAGAGAGAAGAAAAAAATATCCTCTGTGTACAACGTAGAACACCAAATAATGCACGCAGAGCAGAATTATGCCGATACCCACTAATTATCAAAATCCAGAAAAGAGCTGTTAAATTCTACAACCACCTAAAAGGAAGCGATTCCCAAACCTTCCATAACAAAGCTATCACCTACAGAGAGATGAACCTGGAGAAGAGTCCCCTAAGCAAGCTGGTCCTGGGGTTCTGTTCACAAACACAAACATACCCCACAGAGCCCCAGGACAGCAGCACAATTAGACCCAACCAAATCATGAGAAAACAAAAAGATAATTACTTGACACATTGGAAAGAATGAACAAAAAAACAGAGCAAACTAGAATGCTATTTGGCCCTAAACAGAGAGTACACAGTGGCAGAATACCTGACCACTGTGTCTGTCCCAAACTTAAGGAAAGCTTTGACTACGTACAGACTTAGTGAGCATAGCCTTGCTATTGAGAAAGGCCGCCGTAGGCAGACTTGGCTCTCAAGAGAAGACAGGGTATGTGCACACTGCCCACAAAAGGAGGTGGAAACTGAGCTGCACTTCCTAACCTCCTGCCCAATGTATGACCATATTAGAGATACATATTTCCCTGTGATTACACAGATCCACAAAGAATTCGAAAAAAAAAATCAAATTTTGATAAACTCCCATATCTACTGGGTGAAATTCCACAGTGTGCCATCACAGCAGCAAGATTTGTGACCTGTTGCTACAAGAAAAGGGCAACGAGTGAAGAACAAACACCATTGTAAATACAACCCATATTTATGCTTATTTATTTCCCCTTGTGTACATTAACTATTTGTACATTGTTACAACACTGTATATTTATATATATAATGTGACACTTGTAATGTCTTTATTGTTTTGAAACTTCTGTATGTGTAATGTTTACTGTTAATTTGTATTGTTTATTTCACTTTTGTATATTATCTACCTCACTTGCTTTGGCAATGTTAACACATGTTTCCCATGCCAATAAAGCCCCTTGAATTGAAATGGAATTGAATTGAGAGAGATAGAGAGAGAGATGTAGATAGAGAGAGAGATGTAGATAAAGAGACAGAGGTAGAGAGAGGGAGAGAGGTAGAGAGAGGGAGAGGGAGAGAGGTAGTGAGAGAGAGAGAGAGAGAGAGGTAGAGGGAGAGAGAGAGAGAGAGAGAGGGGAGAGAGAGAGCGAGAGAGAGAGCGAGAGAGAGAGAGAGAGAGAGAGAGGTAGAGAGAGAGAGGTAGAGAGATAGAGAGAGAGAGAGAGAGAGGTAGAGAGAGAGGTAGAGAGAGAGAGAGAGGGAGAGCGAGAGGTAGAGAGAGAGAGAGAGAGAGAGAGAGAGAGTGAGGTAGAGAGAGAGAGAGAGAGGTAGAGAGAGAGGTAGAGAGAGAGGTAGAGAGGGAGAGAGAGAGAGGGAGAGAGAGAGAGAGAGAGAGAGAGAGAGAGAGAGGTAGAGGTAGAGGTAGAGAGAGAGAGAGAGAGAGAGAGAGATGTAGAGAGAGAGGCTCAGTGTGCTTTCTATTAACTTAGCAGCGTATTCATTATATTTAGGTATAAACAAATATGACTAGAGGACAAAACAACACAGATTCAACCGTAAGCACAGTGTGAAACTGAGCCATTTAGCCAATTATGCTGACTTTATTACTTTGCACAGCTGACTATTGTTCCTCAACACAGAGCAAAACTAGTCCTCATTACAAGGCTATTAAAGCTCTCATCTTCCACAATTTGCAGGTACCCTCTGTCTGTCATATTATGTCTGTATACAGTGATGTAACGATGTGAAAATAGTTAAAGTACAAAAGGGAAAATATACATAAATATACATAAATAGGGGTTGTATTTACAATGGTGTTTGTTCTTCACTGATTTCCCCTTTCCTGTGGTAACAGGTCACAAATCGTGCTGATGTCACACATCCTGCTGTTGCCTCTCTCTGTCAGTTTAAAGGAATTTTATTAACATCGGAAGAGCAGACCAGATTCCCACCTAATTTTGTGGGCAGCACATAACATTTCAAGAGCCATGTCTGCCTACGGCGGCCTCTCTCAATAACAACGCCATGCTCACTGTACATAGTCAGCTTTTCTTACTTTGGGGTCAGTCACAGTGGTGTGTGTGTGTGTGTGTGTGTGTGTGTGTGTGTGTGTTTGATACCTGTATAAACTCTAAAGTAATGGAACGTGCCAGCAGGTGCCAGTTAGATGTTCTGTGCCAGTTAGATGTTCTGTGCCAGTTAGATGTTCTGTACCAGTTAGATGTTCTGTGCCAGTTAGATGTTCTGTACCAGTTAGATGTTCTGTACCAGTTAGATGTTCTGTACCAGTTAGATGTTCTGTGCCAGTTAGATGTTCTTTGCCAGTTAGATGTTCTGTACCAGTTAGATGTTCTGTGCCAGTTAGATGTTCTGTACCAGTTAGATGTTCTGTACCAGTTAGATGTTCTGTGCCAGTTAGATGTTCTGTGCCAGTTAATGTTCGGTACCAGTTAGATGTGCTGTACAGACACAGGCCATCTAACTGTGCACGTGCTGCTATCGTCCATTACTTTAGAGTTTATAAGTATCTAACACAACCAAACACGCACACACATATCCAAACACACACATTCACACAGCCAAACAATTTTCTCTCACTAAATAAGTAATTTTGGATTCAGCACTGTGAACATGTTTATTGCCATTGTCTGAGGGATATGAGAGCTGCAGTGTTTTCACTAGCGTGGCCTGAGCACTCATCAATCACACAGCAGAGCCAGCCTTCTCTCTCTCTCTCTCTCTCTCTCTCTCTCTCTCTCAGCGCAGTAAAACACTAATTAAGTTAAGGCTCTCAGAAACTACACGTTTTGAAATGTGATAAAAGTAATGAGATTTCTCTGAGTCGGCATTACTTACATAGGTGAATCGATGACAATAATGACCTCTTCTTATTACACAAATGGACTTTCCTCCATTTGTCTTTCTGAAAGAGGTTTGGATTGTCTTCTTCCTGGGGGTGTTAATGACATGTGTATCATTACCACCTCCCCTTATCATGGATCTCTCTGTGTTCCTCTTCTTAGGAAGAAGGGGGAAATACGGGCTTAGGAATTTTGTAATGGTACTGTTTCCTGTTTCCTGTTTAACAAAATGTCAATCATAAATCTGCTCTACGATGGTTAACGGGATTTCGCATAGAACCCATAATGATACCTTTCATGGTATGTTTCAAGATGTACATCCAATAGAGAAGTAACTTTACAGTAGCCATCCAATAGAGAAGTAACTTTACAGTAGCCATCCAATAGAGAAGTAACATTACAGTAGCCATCCAATAGAGAAGTAACTTTACAGTAGCCATCCAATAGAGAAGTAACTTTACAGTAGCCATCCAATAGAGAAATAACATTACAGTAGCCATCCAATAGAGAAGTAACTTTACAGTAGCCATCCAATAGAGAAGTAACTTTACAGTAGCCATCCAATAGAGAAGTAACTTTACAGTAGCCATCCAATAGAGACTAAAGCCTTATAACTGTTTGGGTCTCATTTATCGGTCTCTCCTTGCCACTAACAACCAATATGGAAGGGAAATTAGACTCACGTCACGGAGCGTTATGAAATATAGAGGAGACAAATGACGTCTCTTACGCCTAGCATGAGGCCATGAGACATGCTTCCAACACCCGAGGTGGTTGTATTCCCCTGGAGATGTAATGTTGTTTCAGACATTTATCCTCATTACCATTTCAGTATCACCATTTTCTTTTTATATGACATTCGTTTTATCTTCTGCTAAATGACTTAAATGTAAATGTAAATGTTAATAAAAATGTTTATTTTAATGGGGAGTTTTTTGAGTTATACATTATTTTTAATTACTGATATTGTTGGTCACATGTCAGGAAGACTTTGATATTGTTGGTCACATGTCAGGAAAACTTTGATATTGTAGGTCACATGTCAGGAAGACTGATATTGTTGGTCACATGTCAGGAAGACTTTGATATTGTTGGTCACATGTCAGGAAGACTTTGATATTGTTGGTCACATGTCAGGAAGACTTTGATATTGTTGGTCACATGTCAGGAAGCTTTTGATATTGTTGGTCACATGTCAGGAAGACTGATATTGTTGGTCACATGTCTGGAAGACTTTGATATTGTTGGTCACATGTCAGGAAGACTGATATTGTTGGTCACATGTCAGGAAGACTGATATTGTTGGTCACATGTCTGGAAGACTTTGATATTGTTGGTCACATGTCAGGAAGACTTTGAAATTGTTGGTCACATGTCAGGAAGACCGATATTGTTGGTCACATGTCTGGAAGACTTTGATATTGTTGGTCACATGTCGGGAAGACCGATAATGTTGGTCACATGTCAGGAAGACCGATATTGTTGGTCACATGTCAGGAAGACTGATATTGTTGGTCACATGTCAGGAAGACTTTGATATTGTTGGTCACATGTCAGGAAGACTGATATTGTTGATCACATGTCAGGAAGACTTTGATATTATAGGTCATATGTCAGGAAGACTTTGATATTGTTGGTCACATGTCAGGAAGACTTTGATATTGTTGGTCACATGTCAGGAAGACTGATATTGTTGGTCACATGTCAGGAAGACTTTGATATTGTAGGTCACATGTCAGGAAGACTTTGATATTGTTG
This sequence comes from Oncorhynchus nerka, assembly GCF_034236695.1. Taxonomy (NCBI): domain Eukaryota; kingdom Metazoa; phylum Chordata; class Actinopteri; order Salmoniformes; family Salmonidae; genus Oncorhynchus; species Oncorhynchus nerka. The sequence continues at coordinate 12,354,493 of NC_088401.1, read as the reverse complement.
GTCACATGTCAGGAAGACTGATATTGTTGGTCACATGTCAGGAAGACTTTGATATTGTTGGTCACATGTCAGGAAGACTTTGATATTGTTGGTCACATGTCAGGAAGACTGATATTGTTGATCACATGTCAGGAAGACTTTGATATTATAGGTCATATGTCAGGAAGACTTTGATATTGTTGGTCACATGTCACGAAGACTTTGATATTGTTGGTCACATGTCAGGAAGACTGATATTGTTGGTCACATGTCAGGAAGACTTTGATATTGTTGGTCACATGTCAGGAAGACTTTGATATTGTTGGTCACATGTCAGGAAGACTGATATTGTTGGTCACATGTCAGGAAGACTTTGATATTGTAGGTCACATGTCAGGAAGACTGATATTGTTGGTCACATGTCAGGAAGACTTTGATATTGTTGGTCACATGTCAGGAAGACTGATATTGTTGGTCACATGTCAGGAAGACTTTGATATTGTTGGTCACATGTCAGGAAGACTGATATTGTTGGTCACATGTCAGGAAGACTTTGATATTGTTGGTCACATGTCAGGAAGACTTTGATATTGTTGGTCACATGTCAGGAAGAATGATATTGTTGGTCACATGTCAGGAAGACTTTGATATTGTTGGTCACATGTCAGGAATACTTTGATATTGTTGGTCACATGTCAGGAAGACTGATATTGTTGGTCACATGTCAGGAAAACTTTGATATTGTAGGTCACATGTCAGGAAGACTGATATTGTTGGTCACATGTCAGGAAGACTTTGATATTGTTGGTCACATGTCAGGAAGACTTTGATATTGTAGGTCACATGTCAGGAAGACTTTGATATTGTTGGTCACATGTCAGGAAGACTGATATTGTTGGTCACATGTCAGGAAGACTTTGATATTGTTGGTCACATGTCAGGAAGACTTTGATATTGTTGGTCACATGTCAGGAAGACTTTGATATTGTAGGTCACATGTCAGGAAGACTGATATTGTTGGTCACATGTCAGGAAGACTTTGATATTGTTGGTCACATGTCAGGAAGACTGATATTGTTGGTCACATGTCAGGAAGACTTTGATATTATAGGTCATATGTCAGGAAGACTTTGATATTGTTGGTCACATGTCAGGAAGACTTTGATATTGTTGGTCACATGTCAGGAAGACTGATATTGTTGGTCACATGTCAGGAAGACTTTGATATTGTAGGTCACATGTCAGGAAGACTGATATTGTTGGTCACATGTCAGGAAGACTTTGATATTGTTGGTCACATGTCAGGAAGACTTTGATATTGTTGGTCACATGTCAGGAAGACTTTGATATTGTTGGTCACATGTCAGGAAGAATGATATTGTTGGTCACATGTCAGGAAGACTTTGATATTGTTGGTCACATGTCAGGAATACTTTGATGTTGTTGGTCACATGTCAGGAAGACTGATATTGTTGGTCACATGTCAGGAAAACTTTGATATTGTAGGTCACATGTCAGGAAGACTGATATTGTTGGTCACATGTCAGGAAGACTTTGATATTGTTGGTCACATGTCAGGAAGACTGATATTGTTGGTCACATGTCAGGAAGACTTTGATATTGTTGGTCACATGTCAGGAAGACTGATATTGTTGGTCACATGTCAGGAAGACTAATATTGTTGGTCACATGTCAGGAAGACTTTGATATTGTTGGTCACATGTCAGGAAGACTTTGATATTGTTGGTCACATGTCAGGAAGACTTTGATATTGTTGGTCACATGTCAGGAAGACTTTGATATTGTTGGTCACATGTCAGGAAGACTTTGATATTGTTGGTCACATGTCAGGAAGATATTGTTGGTCATGATATTGTTGGTCACATGTCAGGAAGACTTTCAGAAGACTATTTGTTGGTCACATGTCAGGAAGACTTTGATATTGTTGGTCACATGTCAGGAAGACTGATATTGTTGGTCAGGAAGACTTTGATATTGTTGGTCACATGTCAGGAAGACTTTGATATTGTAGGTCACATGTCAGGAAGACTGATATTGTTGGTCACATGTCAGGAAGACTTTGATATTGTTGGTGTCAGGAAGACTTTGATATTGTTGGTCACATGTCAGGAAGACTGATATTGTTGGTCACATGTCAGGAAGACTTTGATATTGTTGGTCACATGTCAGGAAGACTGATATTGTTGGTCACATGTCAGGAAGACTTTGATATTGTTGGTCACATGTCAGGAAGACTTTGATATTGTTGGTCACATGTCAGGAAGACTTTGATATTGTTGGTCACATGTCAGGAAGACTTTTGTTGGTCACATGTCAGGAAGACTTTGATTATTGGTCACATGTCACATGGAAGACTTTGATATTGTTGGTCACATGTCAGGAAGACTTTGATATTGTTGGTCACATGTCAGGAAGACTTTGATATTGTTGGTCACATGTCAGGAAGACTTTGATATTGTTGGTCACTGATGTCAGGAAGACTTTGATATTGTGGTCACATGTCATATTTGTTGGTCACATGTCAGGAAGACTGATATTGTTGGTCACATGTCAGGAAGACTTTGATATTGGAAGACTTTGATATTGTTGGTCACATGTCAGGAAGACTTTGATATTGTTGGTCACATGTCAGGAAGACTTTGATATTGTAGGAAGACTTTGATATTGTTGGTCACATGTCAGGAAGACTTTGATATTGTTGGTCACATGTCAGGAAGACTGATATTGTTGGTCACATGTCAGGAAGACTTTGATATTGTTGGTCACATGTCAGGAAGACTGATATTGTTGGTCACATGTCAGGAAGACTTTGATATTGTTGGTCACATGTCAGGAAGACTGATATTGTTGGTCACATGTCAGGAAGACTTTGATATTATAGGTCATATGTCAGGAAGACTTTGATATTGTTGGTCACATGTCAGGAAGACTTTGATATTGTTGGTCACATGTCAGGAAGACTGATATTGTTCACATGTCAGGTCACATGTCAGGAAGACTTTGATATTGTCACAGGTCACATGTCAGGAAGACTTTGATATTGTTGGTCACATGTCAGGAAGACTTTGATATTGTTGGTCACATGTCAGGAAGACTGATATTGTTGGTCACATGTCAGGAAGACTTTGATATTGTTGGTCACATGTCAGGAAGACTGATATTGTTGGTCACATGTCAGGAAGACTTTGATATTGTTGGTCAGGAAGACATGTTGGTCAGGAAGACTTTGATATTGTTGGTCACATGTCAGGAAGACTTTGATATTGTAGGTCACATGTCAGGAAGACTGATATTGTTGGTCACATGTCAGGAAGACTTTGATATTGTTGGTCACATGTCAGGAAGACTGATATTGTTGGTCACATGTCAGGAAGACTTTGATATTATAGGTCATATGTCAGGAAGACTTTGATATTGTTGGTCACATGTCAGGAAGACTTTGATATTGTTGGTCACATGTCAGGAAGACTGATATTGTTGGTCACATGTCAGGAAGACTTTGATATTGTAGGTCACATGTCAGGAAGACTGATATTGTTGGTCACATGTCAGGAAGAGTTTGATATTGTTGGTCACATGTCAGGAAGACTGATATTGTTGGTCACATGTCAGGAAGACTTTGATATTTTTGGTCACATGTCAGGAAGACTGATATTGTTGGTCACATGTCAGGAAGACTTTGATATTGTTGGTCACATGTCAGGAAGACTTTGATATTGTTGGTCACATGTCAGGAAGAATGATATTGTTGGTCACATGTCAGGAAGACTTTGATATTGTTGGTCACATGTCAGGAATACTTTGATATTGTTGGTCACATATCAGGAAGACTGATATTGTTGGTCACATGTCAGGAAAACTTTGATATTGTAGGTCACATGTCAGGAAGACTGATATTGTTGGTCACATGTCAGGAAGACTTTGATATTGTTGGTCACATGTCAGGAAGACTGATATTGTTGGTCACATGTCAGGAAGACTTTGATATTGTTGGTCACATGTCAGGAAGACTGATATTGTTGGTCACATGTCAGGAAGACTGATATTGTTGGTCACATGTCAGGAAGACTTTGATATTGTTGGTCACATGTCAGGAAGACTTTGATATTGTTGGTCACATGTCAGGAAGACTGATATTGTTGGTCACATGTCAGGAAGACTTTGATATTGTTGGTCACATGTCAGGAAGACTTTGATATTGTTGGTCACATGTCAGGAAGACTTTGATATTGTTGGTCACATGTCAGGAAGACTGATATTGTTGGTCACATGTCAGGAAGACTTTGATATTGTTGGTCACATGTCAGGAAGACTTTGATATTGTTGGTCACATGTCAGGAAGAATGATATTGTTGGTCACATGTCAGGAAGACTTTGATATTGTTGGTCACATGTCAGGAATACTTTGATGTTGTTGGTCACATGTCAGGAAGACTGATATTGTTGGTCACATGTCAGGAAAACTTTGATATTGTAGGTCACATGTCAGGAAGACTGATATTGTTGGTCACATGTCAGGAAGACTTTGATATTGTTGGTCACATGTCAGGAAGACTGATATTGTTGGTCACATGTCAGGAAGACTTTGATATTGTTGGTCACATGTCATATTGTTGGTCACATGTCAGGAAGACTGATATTGTTGGTCACATGTCAGGAAGACTGATATTGTTGGTCACATGTCAGGAAGACTAATATTGTTGGTCACATGTCAGGAAGACTTTGATATTGTTGGTCACATGTCAGGAAGACTTTGATATTGTTGGTCACATGTCAGGAAGACTTTGATATTATAGGTCACATGTCAGGAAGACTTTGATATTGTAGGTCACATGTCAGGAAGACTTTGATATTGTTGGTCACATGTCAGGAAGACTGATATTGTTGGTCACATGTCAGGAAGACTTTGATATTGTTGGTCACATGTCAGGAAGACTTTGATATTGTTGGTCACATGTCAGGAAGACTGATATTGTTGGTCACATGTCAGGAAGACTTTGATATTGTTGGTCACATGTCAGGAAGACTTTGATATTGTTGGTCACATGTCAGGAAGACTTTGATATTGTAGGTCACATGTCAGGAAGACTGATATTGTTGGTCACATGTCAGGAAGACTTTGATATTGTAGGTCACATGTCAGGAAGACTGATATTGTTGGTCACATGTCAGGAAGACTTTGATATTGTTGGTCACATGTCAGGAAGACTGATATTGTTGATCACATGTCAGGAAGACTTTGATATTATAGGTCATATGTCAGGAAGACTTTGATATTGTTGGTCACATGTCAGGAAGACTTTGATATTGTTGGTCACATGTCAGGAAGACTGATATTGTTGGTCACATGTCAGGAAGACTTTGATATTGTAGGTCACATGTCAGGAAGACTGATATTGTTGGTCACATGTCAGGAAGACTTTGATATTGTTGGTCACATGTCAGGAAGACTGATATTGTTGGTCACATGTCAGGAAGACTTTGATTTTGTTGGTCACATGTCAGGAAGACTGATATTGTTGGTCACATGTCAGGAAGACTTTGATATTGTTGGTCACATGTCAGGAAGACTTTGATATTGTTGGTCACATGTCAGGAAGACTTTGATATTGTAGGTCACATGTCAGGAAGACTGATATTGTTGGTCACATGTCAGGAAGACTTTGATATTGTTGGTCACATGTCAGGAAGACTGATATTGTTGGTCACATGTCAGGAAGACTTTGATATTATAGGTCATATGTCAGGAAGACTTTGATATTGTTGGTCACATGTCAGGAAGACTTTGATATTGTTGGTCACATGTCAGGAAGACTGATATTGTTGGTCACATGTCAGGAAGACTTTGATATTGTAGGTCACATGTCAGGAAGACTGATATTGTTGGTCACATGTCAGGAAGAGTTTGATATTGTTGGTCACATGTCAGGAAGACTTTGATATTTTTGGTCACATGTCAGGAAGACTGATATTGTTGGTCACATGTCAGGAAGACTTTGATATTGTTGGTCACATGTCAGGAAGACTTTGATATTGTTGGTCACATGTCAGGAAGAATGATATTGTTGGTCACATGTCAGGAAGACTTTGATATTGTTGGTCACATGTCAGGAATACTTTGATATTGTTGGTCACATATCAGGAAGACTGATATTGTTGGTCACATGTCAGGAAAACTTTGATATTGTAGGTCACATGTCAGGAAGACTGATATTGTTGGTCACATGTCAGGAAGACTTTGATATTGTTGGTCACATGTCAGGAAGACTGATATTGTTGGTCACATGTCAGGAAGACTTTGATATTGTTGGTCACATGTCAGGAAGACTGATATTGTTGGTCACATGTCAGGAAGACTGATATTGTTGGTCACATGTCAGGAAGACTTTGATATTGTTGGTCACATGTCAGGAAGACTTTGATATTGTTGGTCACATGTCAGGAAGACTGATATTGTTGGTCACATGTCAGGAAGACTTTGATATTGTTGGTCACATGTCAGGAAGACTTTGATATTGTTGGTCACATGTCAGGAAGACTTTGATATTGTTGGTCACATGTCAGGAAGACTGATATTGTTGGTCACATGTCAGGAAGACTTTGATATTGTTGGTCACATGTCAGGAAGACTTTGATATTGTTGGTCACATGTCAGGAAGACTTTGATATTGTAGGTCACATGTCAGGAAGACTGATATTGTTGGTCACATGTCAGGAAGACTTTGATATTGTTGGTCACATGTCAGGAAGACTGATATTGTTGATCACATGTCAGGAAGACTTTGATATTATAGGTCATATGTCAGGAAGACTTTGATATTGTTGGTCACATGTCAGGAAGACTTTGATATTGTTGGTCACATGTCAGGAAGACTGATATTGTTGGTCACATGTCAGGAAGACTTTGATATTGTAGGTCACATGTCAGGAAGACTGATATTGTTGGTCACATGTC
>NC_088401.1:12300038-12342538 GCF_034236695.1 Oncorhynchus nerka | reverse complement strand
TCTGATAGCATGCAACCCCAAAGTACTGGACCGTCACCTAAAACGACAGATTTTGCGGTAGCCGGCGCTACCCAAAACGCAGAAATAAAATATAAAACATTCATTACCTTTGACGAGCTTCTTTCTTGGCACTCCTAGATGTCCCATAAACATCACTATTGGGTCTTTTTTTTCGATTATATCGGTCCACATATAGCCTAGATATCGATCTATGAAGACTGTGTGATCAAGGAAAAAACGGAGTTTTGTAACGCAACGTCATTTTTAAAATTAAAAAAGTCGACGATAAACTTTCACAAAACACTTCAAAATACTTTTGTAATGCAACTTTAGGTATTAGTAAACATTAATAATCTATCAAAATTATCACGGGGCGATGTATATTCAATAGCTCCACGTCCTGATATCATGTCCAAATATTTCTCAACCAAAACATCCTGTCGGAGACCGGAAGAAATGCGCTGCCTCGTGTCCGTTTGACCAAGAAACAAATCGTAGGCAAATGACAAGACTGTTGACATCGTGTGGAAGCTGTAGGTATTGCAACATCGGCCCCATTTAATGTGGTTCCCATTCAACAATAGGTTCAAGTGGCGCATGGATATATTTTCCGATTTTCAGTGATCAGATTTTCCTGCGCTTTTCGATGAAACGCACGTTCTGTTATAGTCCCAGCCGTGATTTAACCAGTTTTAGAAACGTCTGAGTGTTTTCTATCCACACATACTAATCATATGCATATACTATATTCCTGGCATGAGTAGCAGGACACTGAAATGTTGCGCGATTTTTAACAAAAAGCTGCGAAAATGCGCATGATCCATAACGGAGCACGGGGAAAAACCGTGGAAAAACGGCAGTATTCGCGCAAAACTGAAAGTGCAAAACATTGCATTTAACCATGACAAGGTGACTGGGAATATGACTACAAACAGTCCAGTTATGCCCTCCGTAAGGGAATCAAACAGTCCAGTTATTCCCTCCGTAAGGGAATCAAACAGGCCAGTTATTCCCTCCGTAAGGGAATCAAACAGGCCAGGTATGCCCTCCGTAAGGGAATCAAACAGGCCAGTTATTCCCTCCGTAAGGGAATCAAACAGGCCAGGTATGCCCTCCGTAAGGGAATCAAACAGGCCAGTTATTCCCTCCGTAAGGGAATCAAACAGGCCAGTTATTCCCTCCGTAAGGGAATCAAACAGGCCAGGTATGCCCTCCGTAAGGGAATCAAACAGGCCAGGTATGCCCTCCGTAAGGGAATCAAACAGGCCAGTTATGACCTCCGTAAGGGAATCAAACAGGCCAGTTATTCCCTCCGTAAGGGAATCAAACAGGCCAGGTATGCCCTCCGTAAGGGAATCAAACAGGCCAGTTATGACCTCCGTAAGGGAATCAAACAGGCCAGTTATGACCTCCGTAAGGGAATCAAACAGGCCAGTTATTCCCTCCGTAAGGGAATCAAACAGGCCAGGTATGCCCTCCGTAAGGGAATCAAACAGGCCAGGTATGCCCTCCGTAAGGGAATCAAACAGGCCAGTTATGACCTCCGTAAGGGAATCAAACAGGCCAGTTATTCCCTCCGTAAGGGAATCAAACAGGCCAGGTATGCCCTCCGTAAGGGAATCAAACAGGCCAGTTATGACCTCCGTAAGGGAATCAAACAGGCCAGTTATGATCTCCGCAAGGGAATCAAACAGGCCAGTTATGACCTCCGTAAGGGAATCAAACAGGCCAGTTATGACCTCCGTAAGGGAATCAAACAGGCCAGTTATGACCTCCGTAAGGGAATCAAACAGGCCAGTTATGACCTCCGTAAGGGAATCAAACAGGCCAGTTATGACCTCCATAAGGGAATCAAACAGGCAAAACGTCAGTACAGAGTGGTACTCGCAATTCAACGACTCAGACATGAGATGTGTGTGGCAGGGACTCCAGACAATCACGGAGTATAAAGGGAAAACCAGCCATAGTGTGGACACCGACGTTTTGCTACCGGACAAGCTAAACACCTTATTTTCCCGCTTTGAGGATAAGACAGTGCCGCCAAGACAGGCCGAACCCAAGGACTGTGCACTCTCGTTTTCTGTGGCCGACATGAGTAAGACATTTAAGCGTTATACACCTCGAAAGGTTGCTGGCCCAGACAGCATCCCTTGCCTCTCAGAGCATGCACAGACCAGCTGGCTGGAGTGTTTATGGTCGTATTCAATCTGTCACTACCCCATTCTGCTCTCCCCACTTGCTTCAAGATGTCCACCATTGTTTCTGTACCCACGAAAGCGAAAGTAACTGAACTAAATGACTATCACCCCGTACCACTCACTTCTGTCATCATGAAGTGCTTTGAGAGGCCAGTTAAAGGTCATATCACCTCCACCTTACCCAGCTCCCTAGCTCCAATGCAATTCACATACCGCCCCCAAGGATAGATCCAAAGATGATGCAATTTCCATCGCACTACACACTGCCCTATCCCATCTGGACAAGAGGAATAACTATGTGAGAACGCTGTTAATTGACTACAGCTCAGCCTTCAAAACAATAGTACCATCGAAAGCTCATTATTAAGATTGGGGTTCAGGGTCTGAACTCCGACCTGTGCAACTGGGTCCTGGACTCCCTGATGAGCCGCCCCCAGGTGGTAAGGGCAGGCAACAACACATCCACCAAAACACACCGAAATTGAGCTCAGGTGTATCCTGTTTCCATCGATCATTCTTGAGATGTTTCTAAAACTTGATTAGAGTCAACCTGTGGTATAACTAAGTGCATGTTCTTCAACCGATTGCTTCCCGCACCCTCCAACCCGACTAGCATCACTACTCTGGACAGTTCTGACTAAGAGTATGTGGACAACTAAAAATACCTAGGTGTCTGGTTAGACAGTAAACTCTCCTTCCAGACTCATATTAACCTCTTGAAACTAGGGGGCACTATTTTCATTTTTGGAAAAATAACGTTCCCAAAGTAAACAGGCTATTTCTCAGGAACAGGTGCTAGAATATGCATATACTTGACAGCTTAGGATAGAAAACACTCTAAAGTTTCCAAAACTGTAAAATATTGTCTGTGAGTATATCAGAACTGATATTGCAGGTGAAAGCCTGAGAAAAATCCAATCAGGAAGTGGCAGGGTAGCCTAGTGGTTAGAGCGTTGGACTAGTAACCGAAAGGTTGCAAGTTCGAATCCCCGAGCTGACAAGGTACAAATCTGTCGTTCTGCCCCTGAACAGGCAGTTAACCCACTGTTCCTAGGCCGTCATTGAAAATAAGAATTTGTTCTTAACTGACTTGCCTAGTAAAATAAATAAAACTCTTACTTTGAAACCTCTGCGTTCCTATGCATCCCTATTGACCATTGAAAGGGATATCAACCAGATTCCTTTTTCTATGGCTTCCCTAATGTGTCTACAGCAACTAGACATAGTTTCAGGCTTTTATTTTGAAAAATGAGCCTGAACGACAACATTGCGTCAGGGGTCAGGTGGTGGCTCTCAGAGTGATTTGTGCGTAATAGTCAAAGGCGGCCATTGTTCCTCTCGCTCCTACTGAAAGCCAATTGTTCCAGTTGATATATTATCGAATAGATATTTGAAAAACACCTTGAGGGTTGATGTTAAGGGAATTTTTATCAATGATGACTAATTATGTATACATTTCAATCAGGACTGACTAGTCCAAATGCTATTATGTACTGTACATAATCAAATCAAATCAAATCAAAAGTATTTATATAGCCCTTGGTACATCAGCTGATATCTCAAAGTGCTGTACAGAAACCGAGCCTAAAACCCCAAACAGCAAGCAATGCAGGTGTAGAAGCACGGTGGCTAGGAAAAACTCCCTAGAAAGGCCAAAACCTAGCAAGAAACCTAGAGAGGAACCAGGCTATGTGGGGTGGCCAGTCCTCTTCTGGCTGTGCCGGGTGGAGATTATAACAGAGCATGGCCAAGATGTTCAAATGTTCATAAATTACCAGCATGGTCAAATAATAATAAGGCAGAACAGTTGAAACTGGAGCAGCAGCACAGTCAGGTGGAAGTTGAAACTGGAGCAGCAGCATGGCCAGGTGGACTGGGGACAGCAAGGAGTCATCATGTCAGGTAGTCCTGGGGCATGGTCCTAGGGCTCAGGTCCTCAGAGAGAGAGAAAGAAAGAGAGAAGGAGAGAATTAGAGAACGCACACTTAGATTCACACAGGACACCGAATAGGACAGGAGAAGTACTCCAGATATAACAAACTGACGCCAGCCCCCCGACACATAAACTACTGCAGCATAAATACTGGAGGCTGAGACAGGAGGGGTCAGAAGACACTGTGGCCCCTTCCGAGAATGAATTTTCTCTCTTGCTCCCATTCCCAATTGTATATAATATAGTCAGGAGTTTAGTAACAATGACGGTCTGTTCCTTTGTACAAATGAATTAACTATCTCCAGACTGTCTAGAATGCTGATTTACACGGACTGACCTTGGCTTCAGGCGAGGAGGGAAGGCTCGAGAACTATAGGGCCACTCTACCCGTGTCATGAAGAGATAGAACATTTAGAAAACGCTGACGTCATTTTCAGTTTATAACCTGTGGAAAAATGTGTGTGTAACCAGTACTCTCTTGAATTAAATGCTGTCACCTGACTTTTAAGACCGGGGCTCTGTCCATTCTTATAAAAATATAGGGTCTTACAAACCCTTCGAATGCATTGACAGAGTATTTAATTCTGATTGGGAAATAATACAGAGGAATTTTGAATTCCTTCAACAATTGATTATAAAAGAACGTTTGCCATATTTCTGTCGATATTATGGATCTAATTTTGAAGTTTTTTCGGTGTTGTTGTGACCGCAATTTCCGGTGGATTTCTCACCAAAACGTGGACAAGAAACGGAGGTATTCCGGCTATAAAAATAATCTTTATAGAACAAAAGGAACATTTGCTGTCTAACTAGGAGTCTCGTGAGTGAAAACATCCGAAGCTCATCAAAGGTAAACTATTTATTTGATTGCTTTTCTGATTTTCGTGACCAAGCTTCCTGCTGCTAGCTGGACATAATGCTATGCTAGGCTATATAAACTTACACAAACGTTTGTCTTGCTTGGCTGTAAAGCACAATTTCTAAATATGATATGACAGGGTGATTAACTAAAGGCTAAGATGTGTTTCATTATATTTCACTTGTGATTTCATGAATATGAATATTTTCTAGCAATATTTTTTGACCGTTGCACTATGCTAATTAGTGTAGTTGATGACAATTCTCCCGGATCCGGGATGGGTAGTTCTCCAATCCAAAATTAAATCTAGAACCGGCTTCCTATTTCGCAACAAAAGCCTCTTTTCCTCCTGCCGCCAAACTTCCAAACTTCCCCTCGTAAAACTGACTATTCTACTGCTCCTTGACTTTGGCACGCGCTCCAGCAGGTATATTGCGCTGGTCATCCCCAAAGCCAACACTTCCTTTGGCCGCCTTTCCTTCCAGTTCTCTAATGCCAATGACTGGAACAAATGGCAAAAATCTCTGAAGCTGGAGTCTTATATCTCCCTCTCTAACTTCAAGTATCAGCTGTTAGAGCAGCTTACCGATCACTGTACCTTTTCACAGCCCATCTGTAAATAGTACACCCATCTACCTCATCCCCATGTTGTTACTTACCCTCTTGGTCTTTTGCACCCCAGTATCTCTATTTGCACATCATCATCTGTACATCTACCATTCCAGTATTAAAGCTACATTGTAATTATTTCACCTCTATGGCCTATTTATTGCCTACCTCCCTACTCTTCTACTTTTCCTCACACTGTACATAGATTATTCTATTTTTATTTTATTTTGTGTTATTGACTGTACATTTGTTTATGTGTTGTTTTTGTCGCACTGCTTTGCTTTATCTTGGCCAGGTCGCAGTTTTAAATGAGAACTTTTTCTCCACTGGCCTACCTGGTTAAATAAAGGTGAAATAAAATATTCAATTGATTGGATATAATTTGGGAAGGCACACACCTGTCCATATAAGGTCCCACAGTTGACAGCATGTCAGAAAAAAACCAAGCCATGAGGTTGAGGGAATTGTCCATAGAGCTCCGAGACAGGATTGTGTCGAGGCACAGATCTGGGGAAGGGTACCAAAACATTTATGCAGCATTGAAGGTCCCCAAGAACACAGTGGCCTCCATCATTCTTAAATGTCCGAAGTTTGGAACCACCAAGACTCTGCCTAGAGATTGTATACGATGGTCACTCTGACAGAGCTCCAGAGTTCCTCTTTGGAGATAGGAGAACCTTCCAGAATGACAACCATCTCTGCAGCACTCCACCAATTAGACCTTTATGGTAGAGTGACCAGATGGAAGCTACTCCTCAAGAAAAGGCACATAACAGCCAACTTGGAGTTTGCAAAAATGCACCAAAAATTCTCTAGCCTGATGAAGCCAATATTAAAAGATTTGGCCTGAATGCCAACCATCAAGTCTGGAGGAAACCTGGCACCATCCCTAAGGTGAAACATGGTGGTGTTTTTACAGCAGCACAGACTGGGAGACTAGTCAGGAATGAGGGAATGAGGAACAGAGCAAAGTACAAGGAGATCCATGATGAAAACATGCTCCAGAGCGCTCAGGACCTCAGACTGGGGCAAAGGTTCACCTTACAACCGGATTCTAAGCACACATTTACATTTACATTTACATTTACAGCCAAGACAACACAGGAGTGGCTTCGGGCCAAGTCTCTGAATATCCTTAAGTGGCCCAGCCAGAGCCAGGACTTGAACCCGATCGAACATCTCTGGAGAGACATGAAAATAGCTGTGCAGCGACACTCACCATCCAACCTGACAGAGGTTGAGAGGATCTGCAAAAAAAACTCCCCAAATACAGGTGTGCCAAGTTTGTAGCGTCATACCCAAGATTACCCTGTAATTGCTGGCAAGGGTGCTTCAACAAAGTACTGAGTAAATGGTCTGAATAATTTCTATTTATTTATACATTTGCAAAAAGTTCTAAAAAAGTGTTTTTGCTTTGACATTATAGAGTATTGTCTGTAGATTGTTGAGGGAAAAAAACGATGTATTCAATTTTAGAATAAGGCTGTAACGTAACATGAGAAAAGGAAAAGTAATGCTTTCCTAATGCGCTTTATATACTCCGGACTCCAACATAGCTCTTCCTAATTTTTCTATATTTATTAACCCTCCTGTTGTGTTCGTTTCATGACTTGTTATGGAGCATGCGAATTTTCGCAGTCTTTAAAAGAAAATCGCGCAACATTTCAGCGCCCTGCTATTCATGCCAGGAATATAGTACGTTCATTTGGTTAGTGTATGTGGCTAGGAAACAGTCAGACCTTTCCAAAACTGTTTAAATCACGCCTGTGCCATTTACAGAACGTGCGTTTCGGTCGAATAGTGCATGAAAATCTGTTCACTGAAAATGTAAAAATATATTCTTCTGCGCCTGCAGGCATTTGTTTACAGAGAACAGAATTAAATAGAGCCGAGTTCTCATTGGCTACAGCTTCCCCATGCTGTCTAGAGTTACGTCATTAGTTTCGCAATTGATTCTTGGTCTAATCCAAACAAGGGAACTACTTTCCTACTGGCACCGCCCAGATTTTGGGGCGACCGTTTCGAAACATATTTTTCTCCACGGACAAGGTAACGATTTCACACCGCCTCCTGAGGTATTTTATCGCTTATTAACGTGTACTAATACCTAAAGTTGCATTACAAAAGTATTTCGAAGTGTTTTGTGAAAGTTTATCGTCGACTTTTGGCATTTTAAAAAATGACGTTACGTTATGAAATGCTAATTTTTTCCTCCAATTCCAAGGTATTCCTAGCTCGATATCTAGGCTATATATGGACCGATTTAATCGAAAAAAGACCCTAAATGATGTTTATGGGACATCTAGGAGTGCCAAGAATGAAGCTCGTCAAAGGTAAGGAATGTTTTATATTTTATTTCAGCCTTTTCGTTTGCGAGCGCTAACGAAAAATCTGTCGTTTTTGTGACGTTGCAGTATGTGAGGCTGCATGGTACAGATAATAGCGTCTCATGCTTTCCCCGAAAAGCATTTTAAAAATCTGACTTGGTGGATAGATTCACAACGAGTGTAGCTTTAATTTGGTATATTGGATGTCAATTTTTATGAAATTTTGATTTTTATCATAAACTATGCGTGGTGCACTTGAAATTTCAGAAAATTCGATTCCCACTGGGGAAGCGCTTCCATGATGTCCCGGTCCAAAATGACCACCCCATTATAGCCGATTAGAAATCCATAATAATAGATATATTATCACCTAATGTTGTGTTAGATCTTTTTATCAACTTAAGTTCTTGTGAACATTACACGTTTTGAACTTCTATTTGCTATTTCTGGCCTGTAGGCCTCGTTGACCTGATCTCATACAACACATTTTTGAGTAAAAAGCCTAATGTGTGGATTATTATTATAACAAATACTCAGATGAACCATATTGTGCTTTTTATCATAGACTCCTTCACTGTTAGTTTCCAGGCCTCTCTCTCCTCCTCAACAGTATCATGACAAAATATAGTATATGATCAAGAGCCTCACATACAGTATAACATTTGGTCATTGTGCTGCCACAGAATGAATTGTGAGCAAGGCCTCAAAAAGCTTTATATACCAGAGCTGCAAGAACAATTCTATGTATTATTGAAACAATGTTGCGATTGTTTGTGAGAATGCCAACAGGTGTGGTTCCCGTGGGGGAAAGATTATATTGGGGAAAGGTTCCCGTGGGGTTGAAATGGAAGCCAAGAAGGGGAGTGACTGTGTGTGTGTGTGTGTGTGTGTGTGTGTGTGTGTGTGTGTGTGTGTGTGTGTGTGTGTGTGTGTGTGTGTGTGTGTGTGTGTATTATGTTATTTATAACATAATAGTAAAATACTTAAAGTCCTGAGCACAAATTCACAAAAATTAAGAAACTTCTTAAGTTTAAGAAAAAAAATTAACAAGATTGTTCTTAACCGCAATACAGAAGCTTTCAGATGAAGTTTGTGAATTAAACATGTTCAACTGCTTTTATGAGATTTGTCTCTCACAGCCCTGAGTTTAGACAAAGGTTTACCTATCTAGGAATTAATAACATTTTCAAGAAGAAATCCAATAACTTAATTACATTTTTTGATTAAGGGGAAACATACGAAATAAAGTAAGAACGTTTCCAATAACCATTTTGAGGAATAAGTCTATAGTACAGGAAAATATGGCAGTTAATAAGAAAGTTATTCTTAAAAACCTCTTAAGGATCCGCCCCTTTCCCCCCCCAATTTTCACCTAAAATGACATACCCAAATCTAACTTCCGCTACAAGACCATGGTGCTTGCCTACGGAGCTGTGAGGGGAACGGCACCTCAGTACCTCCAGGCTCTGATCAGGCCCTACACCCAAACAAGGGCACTGCGTTCATCCACCTCTGGCCTGCTCGCCTCCCTACCACTGAGGAAGTACAGTTCCCGCTCAGCCCAGTCAAAACTGTTCGCTGCTCTGGCCCCCCAATGGTGGAACAAACTCCCTCACGACGCCAGGACAGCGGAGTCAATCACCACCTTCCGGAGACACCTGAAACCCCACCTCTTTAAGGAATACCTAGGATAGGATAAAGTAATCCCTCTCACCCCCCCTCCCCCTGAAAAGATTTAGATGCACTACTGTTCCACTGGAGGTCATAAGGTGAATGCACCAATTTGTAAGTCGCTCTGGATAAGAGCGTCTGCTAAATGACTTAAATGTAAATGTAAATGTAAATGTAACTCAGCCCTGAAACAAGGATATGCATATTCTTGGTGCCATTTGAAAGGAAAAACTTTGAATTTGGTGGAAATGTGAAAGGAATGTAGGAGAATTTAACACAATAGATCTGGTAAAAAAATAATACAAAGAAGAAACCAAACTTTCTCTTGTATTTCTTTTGTACCATCATCTTTGAAATGCAAGAGAAAGGCCATAATGTATTATTCCAGCCCAGCTGCAATATTGATTTTGGCCACTATGTGGCATCAGTGCACGTGCAAAGTTTTAGACTGATCCAATGAACCATTGCATATCTGTTAAAAAAATGTGTATCAAGATGTGCTTCATTTGTTTATTAATAGCATGTCATGTTTAAACCTGTGCACTCTCCTCAAACAATAACATGGTATTCTTCCACTGTAAAAGCTACTGTAAATTGGACAGTGCAGTTAGACCAACAAGAATGTAAGCTTTCTGCCTATATCGGATATGTCTACAATACTAATTTTCTTGTTACTTACAGCCTCATGTTAATCGCATTATTAATCGCACTATGTTGTTAACTCAACCGTCCCGTGGATGGGACACTGATGCCAAAGACGTTTTAACTTGATATTGGGTTTTGTTCATCTAGGCCCTGGTAAAATGAATATCCATATAACTTCATATTATGTATTTTGAATAATTACATTGAGTAGATGTCTACAAAAATGAATGCTTAAACATGGTGATAATATGGTCTCCTCTGTTTGAATATACCAAAAAAGTCCCACATATTGAATGGCTATCAGATATCAGGGCAAAACTAACCAGTCCTGAACCACAGACTTCTTCAAGAAGTCTCTCTACCAGTAGTCTGACATGGTTGAATGAAGTTGTTCATCTTTAGGTGCGTAATTTAACCCTGACATCTGGCTGTGTCAACAGTGGGAGCACACTCAATGAGAGTGGCAGAAGACACCTACTACACACTGGAGAGGTGTGTGCTTGTGTGTGCTTGTCTAGTTGCATGCACACAAGTGTGTGTGTGCTTGTGAGTGTGCATGTGTATGTGTGTGTGTGTGTGCATTTGTGAGTGTCTATGGGTGTGTATGAACACAGGGGCATCCTCTTTTGAAGTATGTTTACTGCAGTGGAGCATGCTGGGAACACTGTGCTGGCAATCTGTGACACCACTGACACCTGGCATGTAACACACTGACTAGAACTCCATCTTCAAGCCTCCCGCAGTGCTGCCCTTTCTAACCTTCACAGGGCCCTGGTTGATGATGCTCTGCCCCCATTGGCTTCTGACAGCTCTCTATCTCTCCCTACTTTCAACCTGCTCTCTGTTGTCTCTGAGTGTGTCAACATATTGTTTCAAGTGATGAGTGCTGCATCAGATGATGTGACCTCCACAATCCTACCTCTACCCAATTGAGATGGTTTGTGATGAGTTGGACCGCAGAGTGAACAAAAAGCAGCCAACAAGTGCTCAGCATATGTGGGAACTCCTTCAAGACTGTTGGAAAGCATTCCAGGTGAAGCTGGTTGAGAGAATGCCAAGAGTGTGCAAAGCTGTCATCAAGGCATAGGGTGGCTACTTTGAAGAATATCAAATATAAATATATTTGGATTTGTTTAACACTTTTGGTTACCACATGATTCCATATGTGCTATTTTATAGTTTTGATGTCATCACTATTATCCTAGGAATTAGAAAAAATAAAGAAAAACCTTGGAATGAGTAGGTGTGTCCAAACTTTTGACTGGTACTGTATGTTGGTACTTTTTTTTTTTACTAGTACAAGTATTTGACCGTAAATATTAACCTTAACCTCTCTTAGGTAGGGGGCAGTATTTTGAAATCGGATGAAAAGCCCAAAGTAAACTATGCATATATGCATATAATTAGATGTAGATTTGGATAGAAAACACTCTACCGTTTCTAAAACTGTTAAAACAGAACTTATATGGCAGGCGAAACCCCGAAGACAAACCACCCCCCAAAAAAAATTAAACAGTCTTTTGAAAGAGTTTCAGCCTGGTTTTTGGAAAAATGAGCCAGAAATGGTTGTTTTTCTAGGTGGCTCCCATTTTGGCTGTAGTGTTTCCAAGTGAGCGCATTCTTTGGTATTTTTCTCCGGTAAACACAATAACATTTCTCCGTCTTAAAATTGATAATTTATTTATGTATTAGGGTACCTAAGGTTTGATTATAAACGTTGTTTGACTTTTTTTGAAAAGTTTATTAGTAACGTTTGGGATTCATTTTGATGGACTGGAAACTGGGTGGATAATTGACTGAAGCGCGCCAGCTAAACTGAGTTTTTATGGATAATAAGGAAGGACATTATCGAACAAAAGGACCATTTGTGATGTAACTGGGACCTTTTGGAGTGCCAACAGAAGAAGATCATCAAAGGTAAGGCATTTTTTAGATCGCTATTTCTGACTTTTGTTTCGCACCTGCCTGGTTGAAATATGTTTTCATGTGTTTGTAGGTGGGGCGCTGTCCTCAGATAATCGCATGGTTTGCTTTGAAATCTGACACAGCGGCCGGATTAACAAGAAGTTAAGCTTTATTTTGATATATTACACTTGTGATTTTATAAAAGTTAAATAGTTATAATACTGTAGTTTGAATTTAGCAATTTCACCGGTTGTTGGTCAGGTGGGACGCTACTGTAACATAAACTGTGGACAACACAAGAGTTGTTTCATCCATATTATTCCATAGCCGTCTATTTTTAACACCATAAACCGATGCTGGCACTAAGATCGCACTCAATGAGCTGTATAGGGTCATAAGAGGCAAAAAAAAGTCTAAATCACATTTTCTTCACACACAGAGACGCATACAAAGCTTTCCCTCACTCTCCATTTTGGAAATCTGACCATATCTCTATCCTCCTTATTCCTGCTTACAGGCAAAAACTTAACCATCATCCAAGGGCATTGAGGAGTTTACCAGATCAGTCATTGGCTTCATTAATAAGCACATTGACGATGTTGTGCCGACTGTGACCTTACATATACATCCCAGCCAGAAGCAATGTATTACAGGCTACATCCTCTTTCAATGAGCGGGTCAATAATCCGGACACTTATAAGAAATCCCCCTACGCCCTCCGACCAACCTTCAAACAGGCAATGTGTCAAAACAGGACCAAGATAGAATCCTACCACGATTCCACCGAGTCTTTGCCCTTAGCGAGTATATGAAGAAACTTTGCCTTGACAGGAACCTCAGGCAGAAGTGACACTACAACACTGCAATGCAGTGCCTTAGACCGCTGTGCCACTCAGGAGGCTAATCAATCAGCGCTTTTAAAAAGAGATGGGATTCACCCTAACCACAGGTGTTCCAGGATTATTTACAACAATATCGCAAACTGTTTTAGAGACTGACAGACAGGGTCTGGTAGTGCTCCAGACCCATTAACATCAAACTGTTTTAGAGACTGACAGACAGGGTCTGGTAGTGGTCCAGACCCAGCAACATCAAACTGTTTTAGAGACTGACGGACAGGGTCTGGTAGTGCTCCAGACCCAGCAACATCAAACTGTTTTAGAGACTGACAGACAGGGTCTGGTAGTGGTCCAGACCCAGCAACATCAAACTGTTTTAGAGACTGACGGACAGGGTCTGGTAGTGCTCCAGACCCAGCAACATCAAACTGTTTTAGAGACTGACAGACAGGGTCTGGTAGTGGTCCAGACCCAGCAACATCAAACTGTTTTAGAGACTGACGGACAGGGTCTGGTAGTGGTCCAGACCTAGCAATATCAAACTGTTTTAGAGACTGACAGACAGGCTCTGGTAGTGCTCCAGACCCAGCAACATCAAACTGTTTTAGAGACTGACGGACAGGGTCTGGTAGTGCTCTAGTTGTCCTTGTTCCGAATAAGCAACAGAGAACTTGGTAACCATATCAACTCCTGTAGAAATGGCAATATGTTTATTGTGAGTAACCTAATTTATGCTCCTTTAACTCCACCTTCTAGGGAGTTTATAGAAAGTCTTATCTCCTACCTTTCTGACAGACTGGAGACTGTCAGAAAACATGGTCGTAACGTTGGTATTCTATTGGCTACCTTGAGGCAGATTCCCCAGGGGAAGAGTGGGCCACACACTTTTAAATGTAAAAGCAGTCAGTAAGTAAAGCCTTTCTCGTGACTGACCTCATTACTGAGCGCAAAGTTGATTGCATGTTTCTCACTGAAACATGGCTGTAATCAGACTGTAGTGCAGCTCTTATTGAAGCCTCCCCTCTGGACTACAGCTTTTTATACTCTATCAGAAAAGGGGAAAATGGTGGTGGGATAGCCTCTATTTTTACTAATACGATCAGCTGTAAGGACATTTCGTTTGGCGACGTTGAGTCTTTTGAGCATCATGCTATACTGTTTAAATGTCAGCCACTAATGCTGGCCATAACCCTGTATAGACCACCAACGTACGCGCCCACTTTTTTACTGATTCATCTGAAGTACTGTCTATAGTCCTTGAGAAATAAAATGAAATTGTTGTGTTGGGCGATTTTAATATTCAGGCTGACAAAGATTGACTTCAAGGGCTTTGAATTTATGAATATTTTGAGCTCTTTGGACTTTCTCCAACATGTTATTGGACCCACCCATAACCACGGCTATACTCTGGACCTGGTTATCACCAAGAGGATTTATATTGACACATTCTCTATTGTTGATGTTGCTTTATCTGATCACCACTGTGTATTTTGTACTATCTTGTTGCCCATAGCACAGTGTAATACTGAACACATTAGTAAGAAATGCCATCTTACCTCTGAAGTTGCTACAGATTTAATTGAGTGTGTGAACAATATTCCACCACCTATTCTGCCTTCCTCTTGTGATGATTCTGTTGATACATTTAATAGAAAATTGAGGGCAATCATTGATTCCACATCTGCAGTGAAGTTGAAAAAGGTCACATCCACTTAGAAAGCCTCTTGGATGAGTGAGGAAACAAATCAATTGAAGAGAAATGGCAGAAAGGCAGAGCGGAAGGGGACAAAGTCAAAGTTGTCCATTATCATATTCTTTGAGAGAAACTTGGCATATATAACAATGTAATTAGAAATGCCAGATGGGACATTTTTCCTAACTTGATCTGTCACACCCTGATCAGTTTCACCTGTCCTCGTTATTGTCTCCACGCCCTCCAGGTGTTGCTTGTTTTCCCCAGTTTATTTATCCCTGTGTTTCCTGTCTCCTTGTACCAGTGTATTTATCCCTGTGTTTCCTGTCTCCTTGTACCAGTGTATTTATCCCTGTGTTTCCTGTCTCTCTGTACCAGTGAATTTATCCCTGTGTTTCCTGTCTCTCTGTGCCAGTTCGTCTTGTATGTTAGTCAAGTCAACCAGTGTGTTTTTACCATACAACTTTTGCTATTCTCTTTTTGATAGTCCTCCCGGTTTTGACCCCCGCCTGACTCTGGACTACTTTCCCACCTGCCTGATCATCTTGCCTTGCCTGACCTTGACTCTGCCTGACCTTCGGTACCTTTTGGACTCTGAACTGGTTTGGACCTTTTGCCTGTCCAGGACCATTCTCTTGCCTTACCTTATTGGATTAATAAATATTGTAAGACTCCAACCATTCTCTTGCCTTACTTTATTGGATTAATAAATATTGTAAGACTCCAACCATACTCTTGCCTTACCTTATTGGAGTAATAAATATTGTAAGACTCCAACCATTCTCTTGCCTTACCTTATTGGATTAATAAATATTGTAAGACTCCAACCATTCTCTTGCCTTACCTTATTGGATTAATAAATATTGTAAGACTCCAACCATTCTCTTGCCTTACCTTATTGGATTAATAAATATTCTAAGACTCCAACCATTCTCTTGCCTTACTTTATTGGATTAATAAATATTGTAAGACTCCAACCATTCTCTTGCCTTACTTTATTAGATTAATAAATATTGTAAGTCTCCAACCATCTGCCTCCTGTGTCTGCATCTGGGTCTCGTATTGTGTCATGATATGATCACAAATAATCAGAAACATTTGAGAGTGCTCTTCTCGAACATTGATGACGTGATAAATCCTACCCCCGCAAACATTTGAATTTTCCTCCGCATTTAAATGTGATGAGTTTGCTTGCATATTTCAGAGATACTCAGCCTAATGTTGGTTGTCAGTCAACTAAGATCTGATGAGAAGTTTGATATCCTACCACGCAAAGATATTATGGATTTATGTTCCCTGGTTGATACAAACATACACAGGAAAATGATATCACAACGTAAGCCTTCTACCTGCCTTCTCGATCCTATCCCCAACCCCTTCTTCAGAATAGTTTTTAATGGCATATCTGAAGAAGTCCAAGCTATTGTTAATCACTCCCTGTTCACAGGAACTTTCCCAACTGCACTAAAAACTGCTATGGTGAAACCCCTTCTGAAGAAAAGGAATCTAGGATTATTGAGCTCTTAGCAATGTTTAGCCAATCTCCAACTTCTGTTCTTAAGCTAAATTCTGGAGACATTGGTGTTCAAACAGCCAACTCAATTTTTTTTAAATTCCATTGTAGTTTCCTTGCCCTACACAACAGCCTTAGTTAAAGTGATACATGATCTTAGAGCCAACACCGATGCCATACAGTTCTCTGTCCTTCGTATTCTTAGCTTTAAGTGCATTCGACACTGTTGACCATGATGTTCTTCTGGAAAGACTGGAGAGGTGGGTTAGCCTCTCTGGTGTACTTCTAAATTGGTGTAGGGTCTATTTCACCAGTCAAGGTGTGTCACTCTTGGTGAAAATACACATCAAATGTGGCATTACAGGTTTTAATTTTTGGTTCATTACTGTTCAGTTTATATATCTTACCCCTTGGTAGCGTTATCAGAGAGCACAGCATTGATTTTCACTGCTACGCAGGCGATACACACCTTTCTATTTCTGTGTCACGAGAGGATTTTAGCTCCACGGATAAATTATTAGGCTGTATTAGTGATTTAAATACGTGATGGATGGCTCACAACTTTCTCTAGGTAAGACAATATGAAGGTACTTATTGTTGGAGCCAAAGCAGAGAGAGAGAATTTTAATTCATTTTAATTTACACCAGGTATAAAAAAAAAATTGCTGTTATTTTATATTCTGAATTATATTTCGAATCACACATTAGGAATGTGACGAAAATAGCTTTCTACCACCCGAGGAACATTGCCAAGTTGCGGCCGTTTCTCTCTCAGGCTGATACAGAGAGACTCATCCATGCTTTTATTACAAGCAGGCTTGACTACTGTATTGCTCTCCTGTCTGGTCTACCCAAGAAAACCATTGGTCAACTGCAAAACATATAGAATTCTGCAGCACATGTACTGACCAAGACCAGACAGAGAGCACACATTACACTGCTTTTAAAGTCTCTTCAGTGGCTCACTGTGAGTTTTAGAATTCATTTTAAGGTTCTTCTATTGGTTTGTAAATCAATCCACAGTTTTGCACCCCAATACATGTCACACACTTTAAAGTTATGTACCCAGTAGTTCCCTCAAGTCCTCTGTCACTGGCCTTTTAACTATCCCAAAGCCCAGTACCAAGAGGCATGGAGAGACAGCCTTAGGTTATTATGACCCCAGGCTCTGGAATAACCTGCCAGAGAACCTGAGAGGTACCAAGAGGCATGGAGAGACAGCCTTTAGTTATTATGACCCCAGGCTATGGAATAACCTGCCAGAGAACCTGAGGGGGACCAAGAGGCATGGAGAGACAGCCTTTAGTTATTATGACCCCAGGCTCTGGAATAACCTGCCAGAGAACCTGAGGGGGACCAAGAGGCATGGAGAGACAGCCTTTAGTTATTATGACCCCAGGCTCTGGAATAACCTGCCAGAGAACCTGAGGGGGACCAAGAGGCATGGAGAGACAGCCTTTAGTTATTATGACCCCAGGCTCTGGAATAACCTGCCAGAGAACCTGAGGGGGACCAAGAGGCATGGAGAGACAGCCTTTAGTTATTATGACCCCAGGCTCTGGAATAACCTGCCAGAGAACCTGAGGGGGACCAAGAGGCATGGAGAGACAGCCTTTAGTTATTATGACCCCAGCCTCTGGAATAACCTGCCAGAGAACCTGAGGGGGACCAAGAGGCCTGGAGAGACAGCCTTTAGTTATTATGACCCCAGGCTCTGGAATGACCTGCCAGAGAACCTGAGGGGGACCAAGAGGCATGGAGAGACAGCCTTTAGTTATTATTCCCCCAGCCTCTGGAATAACCTGCCAGAGAACCTGAGGGGGACCAAGAGGCATGGAGAGACAGCCTTTAGTTATTATGACCCCAGGCTCTGGAATAACCTGCCAGAGAACATGAGGGGGACCAAGAGGCATGGAGAGACAGCCTTTAGTTATTATGACCCCAGGCTCTGGAATAACCTGCCAGAGAACCTGAGGGGGACCAAGAGGCATGGAGAGACAGCCTTTAGTTATTATGTCCCCAGCCTCTGGAATAACCTGCCAGAGAACCTGAGGGGGACCAAGAGGCATGGAGAGACAGCCTTTAGTTATTATGACCCCAGGCTCTGGAATAACCTGCCAGAGAACCTGAGGGGGACAAAGAGGCATGGAGAGACAGCCTTTAGTTATTATGACCCCAGGCTCTGGAATAACCTGCCAGAGAACCTGAGGGGGACCAAGAGGCATGGAGAGACAGCCTTTAGTTATTATGACCCCAGGCTCTGGAATAACCTGCCAGAGAACCTGAGGGGGACCAAGAGGCATGGAGAGACAGCCTTTAGTTATTATGACCACAGGCTCTGGAATAACCTGCCAGAGAACCTGAGGGGGACCAAGAGGCATGCAGAGACAGCCTTTAGTTATTATGACCCCAGCCTCTGGAATAACCTGCCAGAGAACCTGAGGGGGACCAAGAGGCATGCTGAGACAGCCTTTAGTTATTATGCCCCCAGCCTCTGGAATAACCTGCCAGAGAACCTGAGGGGGACCAAGAGGCATGGAGAGACAGCCTTTAGTTATTATGCCCCCAGCCTCTGGAATAACCTGCCAGAGAACCTGAGGGGGACCAAGAGGCATGGAGAGACAGCCATTAGTTATTATGCCCCCAGCCTCTGGAATAACCTGCCAGAGAACCTGAGGGGGACCAAGAGGCATGCAGAGACAGCCTTTAGTTATTATGCCCCCAGCCTCTGGAATAACCTGCCAGAGAACCTGAGGGGGACCAAGAGGCATGGAGAGACAGCCTTTAGTTGATGCTCCCAGCCTATGCCAGAGAAACCCGAGGGGACCAAGAGGATGCCCCCAGCCTCTGGAATAACCTGCCAGAGAACCTGAGGGGGACCAAGAGGCATGGAGAGACAGCCTTTAGTTATTATGCCCCCAGCCTCTGGAACAACCTGCCAGAGAACCTGAGTGGGACCAAGAGGCATGGAGAGACAGCCTTTAGTTATTATGCCCCCAGCCTCTGGAATAACCTGCCAGAGAACCCGAGGGGGACCAAGAGGAATGGAGAGACAGCCTTTAGTTATTATGCCCCCAGCCTCTGGAATAACCTGCCAGAGAACCTGAGGGGGACCAAGAGGCATGCAGAGACAGCCTTTAGTTATTATGTCCCCAGCCTCTGGAATAACCTGCCAGAGAACCTGTGGGGGACCAAGAGGCATGCTGAGACAGCCTTTAGTTATTATGCCCCCAGGCTCTGGAATAACCTGCCAGAGAACCTGAGGGGGACCAAGAGGCATGCTGAGACAGCCTTTAGTTATTATGCCCCCAGCCTCTGGAATAACCTGCCAGAGAACCTGTGGGCAACCTGTGGGCATATAAAAGGGATCTTAAAACCTTTTTAGCTTTACTTTCTCTTCGGGTGCTTTTTAGCTGTTCAGTTTGTGTCATTTTGTTTTTTAATTTATGTTTGTTGTGTAGTCAATTTTTCATATGTTCCCCGTAAAGCAAATTGCGCTGCAATCCAGGTTTGAAATGTTCTGTATAAATAAATCTTGATTTGATTTGAGTATACCAAACATTAGGAACACAGTCCTAATATTGAGTTGCACCCCCTCAATTTGTTGGAGCATGGACTCTACAAGGTGTCGAAAGCATTCGACAGGGATGCTGACCCATGCTGACTCCAATGCTTCGTACAGTTGTTTCAACTTAGCTGGATGTACTTTGGGTGGTGGACCACTCTTGATACACACAGGAAACTCTTGAGTGTAGAAAAACCCAGCAGCTTTGCAGTTCTTGACACAAACCAACAAACCTGGCACCTAAAACCATACTTTGTTTAAAGGCACTTAGTTTTTTTGTCTTGCCCATTCACCCTTAGGAATGGCACACATACTGTACATACGTGTTGACAAAACACAAGGGTTAACCTGTCTCCAACCTTTAATTTACACCTATTGAAGGGTATTTAACAGGTTACATCAATAAGGGATTATAGATTTCACCTGGATTCACCTGGTCACTCTCCATAAATGGAAAGAACAGGTGTCATTAATGTTTGTAGTTCAGTGTAGTTTCATGGGAAAAAAAGAAACAGGAAATGATTGGAAGTAGTACTGGGGAAGAAGAGAGTTTTTAATGATTTGAGAGGTTTGATCCACCTGTTGTTTGATCTTAAGGTTCCTGTCTCCTGATTCTTTGTGTGTTCTTATAAAACCTTTATGATGACTGTCGGTTTTATATGGCTTTAATAAAATAATAAGGAACCTCAAAGTCTCGCATTGCAGATAAAAGCCAGAGTCTGAAGTATAGGAGTCATATTTGATAGATGACTGTTTTACACGGTGAGATATGAATATCTGGATGAACCATGTACTGTATAATCATACTTAGTTTTCTAACGTGGCTCTGATGCATATCTGTCTAAATGCATTTTGACATTTGCCAAGTTGCAAGAGTGGAATCGGACCAGCACAGGCTAGGTATGCAGCTTAGAGAGAGAAAAAGGAGTAATTTTCCAAGCCAACCTACGGCAAGACATTAGGGACGTGATACAATTGTTTTCCAAATCAAAATAAATCGGTCACCAGAGGTTCTCATATCATCAATTGTGTTGGAGTCAAAAGCCAGCTGTGCAATATTGACTGTATAATTCAATCTTATCTCCGCAGAGTCTATTTAAAAACAATATGTTTGAAGAGATGAGGTACGTGGAGAGGAGTCATGCATCAAGTAAGATGTCACCGACAGATTTGGCAGCTCTGCTTCTAGCTCCTGAGCAACTTTACAGTATTTCGTTTTTTTGTGTGTTTTATTTGTACATTATTTGCCTAGAACATTTATTGTGTTATTACATACAGCTGGAAATAGCTTCTGGATATCAGAGTGCCAGTAACTTACCAGTGTTACGACCAGGAATACAACTTTCCCGAATTGGACCCTTTGTTCGTACCCCACAGGGCAATTCAATTGATTCCAGAGGCTGCTCCAAAACACAGCTGTCGGAGAAGAGGTATTCAGAGTGGACTTCTAGTCGGACTCAGGAGACGTGCACACTATCAACAGCTTCCAAGTATATTACTCGCTAATGTACAGAGTCTGGATAATAAAATAGACGAGCTCAGTACAAGGATCTCCTTTCAGAGAGACATCAGGGATTGTAACATACTCTGTCCTCGTAAACATGGCTCTCTCGGGATATACTACCGTTTTCCATACAGCCATCTGGGTTCTCAGTACATAGCACAGACAGGAATAAAGAACTCTCTGGGAAGAAAAAAGCAGAGGGTGCATGTTTCATAATTAACTGCTCATGGTGTGATTGTGATAACATACATCAACTCAAGTCCTTTTGTTCACCCAACCTAGAATACCTCACAATCAAAAGCAAACTGTATTCGCAGCCGTGTATATTCCCCCTCAAAGAACTACACTGGAAACCACATATCCTGGACCACTGCTTTTGGGCACCCGAGTGGCGCAGCAGTCTAAGGCACTGCATCTCAGTGTAGTCACTACAGATCCTAGTTCAATTACAGACAGCATCACAACCATGCCATGATTGGGAGTGTCATTAGGGTTTGCCCGGGGTAGGCCATCATTGTAAATAATAATGTGTTCATAACTGACTAAAAATTCCTATGGCAAATTTTAGGAAAACACTATTGAAGTTCTATTAACACATTGACTGTAGTACATTGGACCACTGCAATTCAACTTTTTGAAATGCCTACAAGGCATTTGGCAGATCCTTTGGCAGATCTGATAATGACTCCATTTTGCTCCTCCCATCCGATAGGCAGAAACTCAAACAGGAAGGGTCTATTCAATGTCTATTCAATGCTGGTCTGACCAATCGGAATCCATGCTTCAAGATTGTTTTGATCTTGTGGACTGGGATATATTCCGGGTAGCCTCTGAAAATAACATTGACGAATACACGGATACGGTGACTGAGTTCATCAGGAGATGTTGTACCCACTGTGACTATTAACACCTACCTAAACCAGAAGCCGTGGAAAGATGGCAGTATTCGCAAACAACTGAAAGTGCAAACCACCGCATTTAACCATGACAAGGTGACTGGGAATATGGCCGAATACAAACAGTGTAGTTATTCCCTCCGTAAGGCAATCAAACAGGCAAATCGTCAGTAAAGAGACAAGTGGAGTTGCAATTCGACGGCCCAGACATGAGACGGTTGTGACAGGGTCTACAGCAATCACAGACTACAAAGGGAAAACCAGCCACGTCGCCAACACCGACGTCTTGCTTCCAGACAAGTTAAACGCCTCCTACCAAGGACTGTGGGCTCTCCTTCTGAATGAATGCTGTTCATTGACTATAGCTCAGCCTTCAACACCATAGTAGCCTCCAAGCTCATCATTAAGCTCAGGGCCCTGGGTTTCAACCCTGCCTTGTGTAACTGGGTCATGGAGTTCCTGACAGGCCGCCCCGAAGGTGGTGAAGGTAGGAAACAACACCTCCACTTCGCTGATCCTCAACACAGTGGCCCCACAAGGGCGAGTGCTCAGCCCCCTCCTGTCCTCTCTGTTCACTCATTTCTGTGTGACCACTTACACCTCCAACTCAATCTTCAAGTTTGCAGACAACACAACACAAGTAGTAGGCGTGATTATCAACAATGACAAGACAGCCTACAGGGAGGAAGTGAGGGCCCTGGGAGAGCGTCGCCAGAAAAATAACCTCTCACTCAACGTCAACAAAACAAAGAAGATGATTGTGGTTGTACAATTAGGGTGTGGAAATGATATGATTATTTTGCAATTAGTAGCCTACTCCTGACCGGTCACGTTGTACAACGTCATTTTTCCTCATGGAAACACTGAGGGTTTCATTTGTAGTTTTTCTTAAAATAAAAACACCATAATATTATCAAATTAATTAAGCCACATTTATTACAATCAATCCCATACACTATGTTCTTACATAAAAGGTTTTAAATTCTCTAGCACAGCTAATATTACAAAAATAATGCCCTCTGCTGGTCAAACTAGCACTAACTAGCATTAATGGCAACCGTGGCTGACACTTAAATAACGTGCCATATAATTCTGCAGCAGTCTGCAAGGTGTGCAGCAATGTGCTGCATAGTTTACAGGAATAACCAATGTACATGATTTAGGGGACACGGTGAAGAGTTTGGAGTTGGGGCCAATATCATTTTTAAAAATCCCCTTGGTGTAGAACAAACTTAAAATGTATTTGTTGATGGTTCGTATTACGGGATGCCAAGGTCATATTTGTGTATATTCTGTTCCAATTAAAGGCTTGCTCAGATTCACTTAGATTCCCTTAATTTTTTAATGGCTAGTGTAACGGCATTCAGAGGTGGAAGAAGGAGAGGACCAATGCGCAATGTGGTTTAGTATTCATCTTATTTAATAATAATCCAAACTGAACACTTCATATTACAAAACATCAAAGTGAAAACCGAAACAGTTCTGTCTGGTGCAGACACACAAAGACTGAAAATAACCACCCACAAAACACAATTGAAAACAGGCTACCTAAATATGGTTCTCAATCAGGGACAACGATTGACAGCTGCCTCTGATTGAGAACCATATCAGGTCAAACACAGAAATAGAAAAATACAGAAAAACTAACATAGACACCCCACCAACTCACGCCCTGACCATACTAAAACAAAAGATAAAACAAAGGAACTAAGGTCAGAATGTGACAGCTAGCTCATAACATTTGCTCACAGGCCAGGGAGACAGAGGGCTCATTCTAGAGAGAGACTCTGCATCTCCACCCACACCTATTCCTTCATCTTGTCTCTACATTTTAAATTAGGGATGTCATTAATGAAAATTGCTGTAGTGTTAACATATCCACTATTGAAGATACATCTGAAAAGGTATGTAAAATGTTAACGTTCGCTGCCAGACAGGTCAAAATTAATTTTGCTGGATATTTTGGGTCAGATTTAGTCCACCTCGGATCCAAATCGAATCAGGTATTGGTTTTGAGAAGAAAAAAATGACTGAGTCCTGCTGGTTTTGTATGGGAATTTCACGGATCCAATTTGTTTCGGTTCTCAATTTCGTGATCCGAGAATAACTCTATTTGGGAGCAATTGAGATACATTGTCTAGATATAGTCAAATATAGTCTGTGTATAATGAGATCAAGTGATCCGTAGATTAGAGGGAAATAGCTTGATTTCCTTTGATTGACTAATTGCCTCGGCCAGGGGTTCAATAAAAATAGCAAAGGAGAAATTGGTTCACCTTGTCTGCTGCTTTCAGTGATTCTGAATGGAGCAGAGCAGGCATTACCTGTTTGAACTTTGGCTGAGGGAATAGCATATAGTCTTTCAATCATATTAATGAAATTGGAGCCAATTCCCATATGTTCCAAGACAGACCATAGTTATGACCATTCTAGTCTATTAAAGACTTTTATCTGCATTGAGAGGTAATACAGCCCAAGGAACTGTTGTCTCTGATGAAGCATGTGAGACATGTAATAGTTAACAGAGTTTATCCCCCCCCTCCTTCAATTGAAGTCTCTTGTTTATCCTCCCCACACTACATTATGTGAACTGAACTCACTCTGGGAGAAGAACGAGAACGGATAACTGCTGTATTATGAAATGTAATCTTGTCTAGACACGCAGTGTATTCCCCCGGTAGACCAGAGGTGCTTTGTCTTTCAGGGGGTGTTTAGACACTATGACATGGTAATGTGTGCAGCCAGAGCACAACTTTTCATTAAATCCCAGCCCCTCTGTGCTTCTCTGGCGCTCGGCGCTCGCATCATCACCGCAAGACTGTACACAGCCTGATCTCTGGGATAATGTGTTGGGTTCCCTCCAGGGTACTATTGATCCCGTTGTGATGAAAGAGAGTAACAACAGTGGTCTAATTACAGGTTTAAGACCCAGGTATAGCCAGATGATTTGATTTTTATCGGTGTCAAGTATGTTATTAGCTATTTGCCATCTATCAGCAGTCATTTCGACAGACACAGATGAATGTAATCATTCAGTGACAGACAGAATTTTGAAAATAAACTTTTTTAGAAGAACAATTATTATTTGTTAAACATAATCTCTTTCTCTGAGCAATTGTGTTAGTATAATATCATTTCCCCAATTTTCCCCAGACAATATGGCTCAGTAATTGAAATATATAACTTACACAGTCTTTATCAAGGGTGCCAATAATTTTGCAGCTGACTGTTAATAGATGTTTGAGTCTATCCCATATAGAACGCCGTACGTAAACTCCAGCAAGTAGGATCAATTAAAAAAAGACAACTATCATTTGTATATGGATCATGTAGTTAATAATGTAATGGTTAATGTGTTATTGATCATGTAGTTAATAATGTAATGGTTAATGTGTTATTGATCATGTAGTTAATAATGTAATGGTTTAATGTGTTATTGATCATGTAGTTAATAATGTAATGGTTTAATGTGTTATTGATCATGTAGTTAATAATGTAATGGTTAATGTGTTATTGATCATGTAGTTAATAATGTAATGGTTAATGTGTTATTGATCATGTAGTTAATAATGTAATGGTTAATGTGTTATTCATACAGAGGTTTAATGAGTGGTTATTGATCATGTAGTAATTTAATGTGTTGTTACTGATCATGTACTAGATTCAATGTGTTGTTGTTGTTCATGTAGTAGGGTTACTGGTCCTAGGCCGTCATTGTAAAGAAGAATTTGTTCTTAACTGACTTGCCCAGTTAAATAAAGGTTAAATAAAAAAAGTAAATAAAAATAATGTGTTGTTATTAATCATGTGGTAGGTTCATGTGTTATTGATCATGTAGTAGGTTCATGTGTTATTGATCATGTAGTAGATTAATGTGTTATTAATCATGTAGTAGGTTAATGTGTTATTGATCATGTAGTAGGTTAATGTGTTATTGATCATGTAGTAGGTTAATGTGTTATTGATCATGTAGTAGGTTAATGTGTTATTGATCATGTAGTGGTTTAATGTGTTATTAATCATGTAGTAGGTTAATGTGTTATTAATCATGTAGTAGGTTAATGTGTTATTGATCATGTGGTAGGTTAATGTGTTATTGATCATGTAGTAGGTTAATGTGTTATTGATCATGTAGTAGGTTAATGTGTTATTAATCATGTAGTAGGTTAATGTGTTATTGATCATGTGGTAGATTAATGTGTTATTGATCATGTAGTAGGTTAATGTGTTATTGATCATGTAGTGGTTTAATGTGTTATTGATCATGTAGTAGTTGTATGTGTTGTTATTGATCATGTAGTAGGTTAATGTGTTATTGATCATGTAGTGGTTTAATGTGTTATTGATGATGTAGTGGTTTAATGTGTTATTGATCATGTAGTGGTTTAATGTGTTATTGATCATGTAGTGGTTTAATGTGTTATTGATCATGTAGTAGGTTAATGTGTTATTGATCATGTAGTGGTTTAATGTGTTATTGATCATGTAGTGGTTTAATGTGTTATTGATCATGTAGTAGGTTAATGTGTTATTGATCATGTAGTAGTTGTATGTGTTATTGATCATGTAGTGGTTTAATGTGTTATTGATCATGTAGTGGTTTAATGTGTTATTGATCATGTAGTAGGTTAATGTGTTATTGATCATGTAGTAGTTGTATGTGTTATTGATCATGTAGTAGGTTAATGTGTTATTGATCATGTAGTAGGTTAATGTGTTATTGATCATGTAGTAGGTTAATGTGTTATTGATCATGTAGTGGTTTAATGTGTTATTGATCATGTAGTAGGTTAATGTGTTATTGATCATGTAGTGGTTTAATGTGTTATTGATCATGTAGTAGGTTAATGTGTTATTGATGATGTAGTGGTTTAATGTGTTATTGATCATGTAGTGGTTTAATGTGTTATTGATCATGTAGTGGTTTAATGTGTTATTGATCATGTAGTAGGTTAATGTGTTATTGATCATGTAGTAGTTGTATGTGTTATTAATCATGTAGTAGGTTAATGTGTTATTGATCATGTAGTGGTTTAATGTGTTATTGATCATGTGGTAGGTTAATGTGTTATTGATCATGTGGTGGGTTAATGTGTTATTGATCATGTGGTAGGTTAATGTGTTATTGATCATGTAGTAGGTTAATGTGTTATTGATCATGTAGTAGTTGTATGTGTTATTGATCATGTAGTGGTTTAATGTGTTATTGATCATGTAGTGGTTTAATGTGTTATTGATCATGTAGTAGGTTAATGTGTTATTGATCATGTAGTGGTTTAATGTGTTATTGATCATGTAGTGGTTTAATGTGTTATTGATCATGTTGTGGTTTAATATGCTATTGATCATGTAGTGGTTTAATGTGTTATTGATCATGTAGTGGTTTAATGTGTTGTTATTGATCATGTAGTGGTTTAATGTGTTATTGATCATGTAGTGGTTTAATGTGTTATTGATCATGTAGTAGTTGTATGTGTTGTTATTGATCATGTAGTAGGTTAATGTGTTATTGATCATGTAGTAGTTTAATGTGTTATTGATCATGTTGTGGTTTAATATGCTATTGATCATGTAGTGGTTTAATGTGTTATTGATCATGTAGTGGTTTAATGTGTTATTGATCATGTAGTGGTTTAATGTGTTATTGATCATGTAGTGGTTTAATGTGTTATTGATCATGTAGTGGTTTAATGTGTTATTGATCATGTAGTAGTTGTATGTGTTGTTATTGATCATGTACTAGTTGTATGAGTTATTGATCATGTACTAGTTGTATGTGTTGTTATTGATCATGTAGTAGGTTAACATGTTGTTATTGATCATGTACTAGTTGTATGTGTTGTTGATCATGTAGTAGGTTAACATGTTGTTATTGATCATGTAGTAGGTTAATGTGTTGTTATTGATCATGTAGTAGGTTAATGTGTTATTGATCATGTACTAGTTGTATGTGTTGTTATTGATCATGTAGTAGGTTAACATGTTGTTATTGATCATGTAGTAGGTTAACATGTTGTTATTGATCATGTAGTAGGTTAACATGTTGTTATTGATCATGTACTAGTTGTATGTGTTATTGATCATGTAGTAGGTTAACATGTTGTTATTGATCATGTAGTAGGTTAACATGTTGTTATTGATCATGTACTAGTTGTATGTGTTATTGATCATGTAGTAGGTTAACATGTTGTTATTGATCATGTAGTAGGTTAACATGTTGTTATTGATCATGTAGTAGGTTAACATGTTGTTATTGATCATGTACTAGTTGTATGTGTTATTGATCATGTAGTAGTTGTATGTGTTGTTATTGATCATGTAGTAGGTTAACATGTTGTTATTGATCATGTACTAGTTGTATGTGTTATTGATCATGTAGTAGTTGTATGTGTTGTTATTGATCATGTAGTAGGTTAACATGTTGTTATTGATCATGTACTAGTTGTATGTGTTGTTATTGATCATGTAGTAGGTTAATGTGTTATTGATCATGTACTAGTTGTATGTGTTATTGATCATGTAGTAGGTTAATGTGTTATTGATCATGTAGTGGTTTAATGTGTTATTGATCATGTAGTAGGTTAACATGTTGTTATTGATCATGTACTAGTTGTATGTGTTGTTATTGATCATGTAGTAGGTTAACATGTTGTTATTGATCATGTACTAGTTGTATGTGTTATTGATCATGTAGTAGGTTAACATGTTGTTATTGATCATGTACTAGTTGTATGTGTTATTGATCATGTAGTAGGTTAATGTGTTATTGATCATGTAGTAGGTTAACATGTTGTTATTGATCATATAGCAGGTTAACATGTTATTGATCATGTTGTGGTTTAATGTGTTATTGATCATGTAGTAGGTTGATATGTTATTGATCATGTAGTGGTTTAATGTGTTATTGATCATGTAGTGGTTTAATGTGTTATTGATCATGTAGTAGGTTAATGTGTTATTGATCATGTAGTGGTTTAATGTGTTATTGATCATGTAGTGGTTTAATGTGTTATTGATCATGTAGTGGTTTAATGTGTTATTGATGATGTAGTGGTTTAATATGTTGTTATTGATGATGTTCTGGTTTAATGTGTTATTGATCATGTAGTGGTTTAATGTGTTATTGATCATGTAGTGGTTTAATGTGTTATTGATCATGTAGTGGTTTAATGTGTTATTGATCATGTAGTGGTTTAATGTGTTATTGATCATGTAGTGGTTTAATGTGTTATTGATCATGTACTAGTTGTATGTGTTATTGATCATGTAGTAGGTTAATGTGTTATTGATCATGTAGTAGTTGTATGTGTTATTGATCATGTAGTAGTTGTATGAGTTATTGATCATGTACTAGTTGTATGTGTTGTTATTGATCATGTAGTAGGTTAACATGTTGTTATTGATCATGTACTAGTTGTATGTGTTATTGATCATGTAGTAGGTTAACATGTTGTTATTGATCATGTAGTAGGTTAACATGTTGTTATTGATCATGTACTAGTTGTATGTGTTATTGATCATGTAGTAGGTTAACATGTTGTTATTGATCATGTAGTAGGTTAATGTGTTATTGATCATGTACTAGTTGTATGTGTTATTGATCATGTAGTAGGTTAATGTGTTATTGATCATGTAGTGGTTTAATGTGTTATTGATCATGTAGTAGGTTAACATGTTGTTATTGATCATGTACTAGTTGTATGTGTTGTTATTGATCATGTAGTAGGTTAACATGTTGTTATTGATCATGTACTAGTTGTATGTGTTATTGATCATGTAGTAGGTTAACATGTTGTTATTGATCATGTACTAGTTGTATGTGTTATTGATCATGTAGTAGGTTAATGTGTTATTGATCATGTAGTAGGTTAACATGTTGTTATTGATCATATAGCAGGTTAACATGTTATTGATCATGTTGTGGTTTAATGTGTTATTGATCATGTAGTAGGTTAATGTGTTATTGATCATGTTGTGGTTTAATATGCTATTGATCATGTAGTGGTTTAATGTGTTATTGATCATGTAGTGGTTTAATGTGTTATTGATCATGTAGTGGTTTAATGTGTTATTGATCATGTAGTAGGTTAATGTGTTATTGATCATGTAGTGGTTTAATGTGTTATTGATCATGTTGTGGTTTAATATGCTATTGATCATGTAGTGGTTTAATGTGTTATTGATCATGTAGTGGTTTAATGTGTTATTGATCATGTAGTGGTTTAATGTGTTATTGATGATGTAGTGGTTTAATGTGTTATTGATCATGTAGTGGTTTAATGTGTTATTGATGATGTTCTGGTTTAATGTGTTATTGATCATGTAGTGGTTTAATGTGTTATTGATCATGTAGTGGTTTAATGTGTTATTGATCATGTAGTGGTTTAATGTGTTATTGATCATGTAGTGGTTTAATGTGTTATTGATCATGTAGTGGTTTAATATGTTATTGATCATGTAGTGGTTTAATGTGTTATTGATCATGTAGTAGGTTAATGTGTTATTGATCATGTAGTGGTTTAATATGTTATTGATCATGTAGTGGTTTAATGTGTTATTGATCATGTAGTAGGTTAATGTGTTATTGATCATGTAGTGGTTTAATGTGTTATTGATCATGTTGTGGTTTAATGTGTTATTGATCATGTTGTGGTTTAATGTGTTATTGATCATGTTGTGGTTTAATGTGTTATTGATCATGTAGTGGTTTAATGTGTTATTGATCATGTTCTGGTTTAATGTGTTATTGATGATGTAGTGGTTTAATGTGTTATTGATGATGTAGTGGTTTAATATGTTGTTATTGATGATGTTCTGGTTTAATGTGTTATTGATCATGTAGTGGTTTAATATGTTATTGATCATGTAGTGGTTTAATGTGTTATTGATCATGTAGTGGTTTAATGTGTTATTGATCATGTAGTGGTTTAATGTGTTGTTATTGATGATGTTCTGGTTTAATGTGTTATTGATCATGTAGTGGTTTAATGTGTTATTGATGATGTAGTGGTTTAATGTGTTATTGATCATGTAGTGGTTTAATGTGTTATTGATCATGTAGTGGTTTAATGTGTTATTGATGATGTTGTGGTTTAATGTGTTGTTATTGATCATGTAGTGGTTTAATGTGTTATTGATGATGTAGTGGTTTAATGTGTTATTGATCATGTAGTGGTTTAATGTGTTATTGATCATGTAGTGGTTTAATGTGTTATTGATCATGTAGTGGTTTAATGTGTTATTGATCATGTAGTGGTTTAATGTGTTATTGATCATGTAGTGGTTTAATGTGTTATTGATCATGTAGTGGTTTAATATGTTGTTATTGATGATGTTCTGGTTTAATGTGTTATTGATCATGTAGTGGTTTAATGTGTTATTGATCATGTAGTGGTTTAATGTGTTATTGATCATGTAGTGGTTTAATGTGTTATTGATCATGTAGTGGTTTAATGTGTTATTGGTGATGTTGTGGTTTAATATGTTGTTATTGATGATGTTCTGGTTTAATGTGTTATTGATGATGTAGTGGTTTAATGTGTTATTGATGATGTTCTGGTTTAATGTGTTATTGATGATGTTCTGGTTTAATGTGTTATTGATCATGTAGTGGTTTAATGTGTTATTGATGATGTT
The DNA here is from genome assembly GCF_034236695.1 of Oncorhynchus nerka. Classification (NCBI taxonomy): domain Eukaryota; kingdom Metazoa; phylum Chordata; class Actinopteri; order Salmoniformes; family Salmonidae; genus Oncorhynchus; species Oncorhynchus nerka. The sequence goes on along the minus strand of NC_088401.1, from coordinate 12,310,745 downwards.
CTGGTTTAATGTGTTATTGATGATGTAGTGGTTTAATGTGTTATTGATGATGTAGTGGTTTAATGTGTTATTGATCATGTAGTGGTTTAATGTGTTGTTATTGATGATGTTCTGGTTTAATGTGTTATTGATCATGTAGTGGTTTAATGTGTTATTGATGATGTTCTGGTTTAATGTGTTGTTATTGATCATGTAGTGGTTTAATGTGTTATTGATGATGTTCTGGTTTAATGTGTTATTGATGATGTAGTGGTTTAATGTGTTATTGATCATGTAGTAGGTTAATGTGTTATTGATGATGTTGTGGTTTAATGTGTTGTTATTGATCATGTAGTGGTTTAATGTGTTATTGATCATGTAGTGGTTTAATGTGTTATTGATCATGTAGTGGTTTAATGTGTTATTGATCATGTAGTGGTTTAATGTGTTATTGATCATGTAGTGGTTTAATGTGTTATTGATCATGTAGTGGTTTAATGTGTTATTGATCATGTAGTGGTTTAATGTGTTATTGATCATGTAGTGGTTTAATGTGTTATTGATCATGTAGTGGTTTAATGTGTTATTGATCATGTAGTGGTTTAATGTGTTATTGATCATGTAGTGGTTTAATGTGTTATTGATCATGTAGTGGTTTAATGTGTTATTGATCATGTAGTGGTTTAATGTGTTATTGATCATGTAGTGGTTTAATGTGTTATTGATGATGTTCTGGTTTAATGTGTTATTGATCATGTAGTAGTTTAATGTGTTATTGATCATGTAGTGGTTTAATGTGTTATTGATCATGTAGTGGTTTAATGTGTTATTGATCATGTAGTGGTTTAATGTGTTATTGATCATGTAGTGGTTTAATGTGTTATTGATCATGTAGTGGTTTAATGTGTTATTGATCATGTAGTGGTTTAATGTGTTATTGATGATGTTCTGGTTTAATGTGTTATTGATCATGTAGTAGGTTAATGTGTTATTGATCATGTAGTAGGTTAATGTGTTATTGATCATGTAGTGGTTTAATGTGTTATTGATGATGTAGTGGTTTAATGTGTTATTGATCATGTAGTGGTTTAATGTGTTATTGATCATGTAGTGGTTTAATGTGTTATTGATCATGTAGTAGTTTCATGTGTTATTGATCATGTAGTGGTTTAATGTGTTATTGATCATGTAGTAGTTTCATGTGTTATTGATCATGTAGTAGTTTCATGTGTTATCGTGTCGTTTTGTTATTTTGGATAGTTTGTTCAGTGTTCATCCTTATAATAATAATGAATGTCCTTATACCACGCTGTGCCTTGGTCCAATTCATACCTTGACCAAGTCTAGGTCCAAAAGGCTTCTTAACAGCTTCTATCCCCAAGCCATACGAATCTTGAAGAGCTAATAAAATGGCTACCCAGACTGTTTGCATTGTCCCCACCCCACCCACCATTTTTTACACTGCTGCTACTCTCTGTTTATTACAATGCATAGTCACCTCTACCTACATGTACATATTACCTCAATTCCCTCGACTAACAGGTACCCCTGCACATTGACTCTGTACGGTTCCCTCTCTATATAGCCTAGCTACTGTTATTTTATTGTTCCTCATTAATTTGTTTTAATTTTAAAACATTTAAAAAATATATTTTTTTGTATTTTTATTAATGAAATATTTTAAATATTTTTGACTTTAATTTATTTTAGTAAATACGCTCTTAACACTTTTTTCGTAAATCTTCATTGTCCGTTAAGGGCTTGTAATGAAGCATTTGTCAAATAATATTTGATTTGATTTGATGAGTTCACACAGAGGATGGCCCTCACAGTCTGGCCCTCACAGTCTGGCCCTCACAGTCTGGCCCTCACAGTCTGGCCTAGCCCCTGGCAATTTTTTTATGAGTGAGAGAGGTTGCCACAAGAAAAGGGCAAGAACAAACACCATTGTAAATACAATCCATATTTATGTTTATTAACTTTTCCTTTTGTACTTGAACTATTTGCACATCGTTACAACACCGTATAGAGACATAAAATGACATTTGAAATGTCTTTATTCTTTTGGAACTTCTGTGAATGGAATGTTTACTGTAAATGTATGTTGTTTATTTCACTTTGTTTATTATCTGTTTCACTTGCTTTGGAAATGTTAACATATGTTTCCCATGCCAATAAAGCCCTTGAACTGAGAGACAGCGAGAGAGAGAGAGAGAGAGAGAGAGAGATACACCTAAACTCAGCAACAAAAGAAACGTCCTCGCACTGTCAACTGCATTTTTTTTTCAGAAAACTTAACATGTGTAAATATTTGTAGGAACATAAGATTCAACAACTGAGACATAAACTGAACAAGTTCCACTGACATGTGACAAACAGAAATTTAACAATGTGTCCTTGAACAATGTGTAGCCACCAGCTACATTAAGTACTGCAGTGCATCTCCTCCTCATGGACTGCACCAAATTTGCCAGTTCTTGCTATGAGATGTTACCCCACTCTTTCACCAAGGCACATGCAAATTCCAGGACATTTCTGGGGGGAATGGCCCTAGCCCTCACCCTCCGATCCAACAGGTCCCAGATGTGCTCAATGGGATTGAGATCCGGGCTCTTCGCTGGCCATGGCAGAACACTGACATTCCTGTCTTGCAGGAAATCACTCACAGAACGAGCAGTATGGCTGGTGGCATTGTCATTCTGGAGGGTCATGTCAGGATGAGCCTGCAGGAAGGGTACCACATGAGGGAGGAGGATGTCTTCTCTTTAACGCACAGTGTTGAGATTGCCTGCAATGACAAGAAGCTCAGTCCGATGATGCTATGACACACTGCCCCAGACCATGCTGGACCCTCCACCTCCAAATCGATCCCGCTCCAGAGTACATGCCTCGGTGTAACGCTCATTCCTTTGATGATAAACGCGAATCCGACCATCACCCCTGGTGAGACAAAACCGTGACTCTTCAGTGAAGAGCACTTTTTGCCTGTCCTGTCTGATCCAGTGACGGTGGGTTTGTGCCCATAGGCGACGTTGTTTCCGGTGATGTCTGGTGAGGACCTGCCTTACAACAGGCCTATAAGCCCTCAGTCCAGCCTCTCTCAGCCTATTGTGGACAGTCTCAGCACTAATGTGCACTGTCCCTGTAAAAATAAAATAAAATAAACTAAACTAAACTAAACTGATGGAGGGATTGTGCGTTCCTGGTGTAACTTGGGGAGTTGTTGTTGCCATCCTATACCTGTCCCGCAGGTGTGATGTTCGCATGTACCTGTGCAGGTGTTGTTACACGTGGTCTGCCACTGCGAGGACAATCAGCTCTCCGTCCTGTCTCCCTGTAGCGCTGTCTTAGGCGTCACACAGTACGGACATTGCAAAGTATTGCCCTGGCCACATCTGCAGACCTCATGCCTCCTTGCAGCAAGGCCTAAGGCATCTTTCTTTTTGTGTTTTTCAGAGTCAGGAGAAAGGCCTTTTTAGTGACCTAAGTTTTCATAACTGTGACCTTAATTGCCTATCATCTGTAAGCTTTTAGTGTCTTAACGACCTTTCCACAGGTGCATGTTCATTAATTGTTCATCCTCTCTTGGGATAGGGGGCAGTATTTTGACGTCCGGAAGAAAAGCGAGCCCAAAGTAACCTGCCTGTTACTCAGGCCCAGAAGCTAGGATATGGATATGATAGATTTGGATAGAAACCACTCTAAAGTTTCTAAAAGTGTTACAGTCATGTCTGTGAGTATAACAGAACTGATATGGAAGTCGAGACCCTGAGTACAAACCATCCCAAAAAATAAGAGCCTACCCCTATTTTCAATGGCTATCACTTTTATTATAAGGCAAAGTCCTCCCAAATTTCAGTTCCTAGGGCTTCCACTAGATGTCAGCAGTCTTTAGAAAGAGTTTCAGGTTGTTTTTTGGAAAAAATGAGCCAGAAATTGTATTTTTCTAGGTGGCTCCCATTTGGCTGTAGTGTTTCCAAGAGCGTGGAAAAGAGCGCGTTCTTTGGTATTTTTCTCCGCAAAGACAATAACGATTCTTAAATTGTAAAGTTTATTTACGTATTAGGGTACTTAAGGTTTGATTTTAAATGTTGTTTGACTTGTTTGGAAAAGTTTAATAGTAATGTTTTGGATTTGGATTTTTTGGAGGATTTTGTATACATTTTGTATGCTCATGGAAACTGGGTGGATTATTGACTGAAGCGCGCCAGCTAAACTGAGTTTTTATGGATATAAAGAACAAAAGGACCATTTGTGATGTAACTGGGACCTTTTGGAGTGCCAACAGAAGAAGATCATCAAAGGTAAGGGATTTTTTATATTGCTATTTCTGACTTTCGTGTCGCACCTGCCTGGTTGAAACATGTTTTTCATGTGTTTATAGGTGGGGCGCTGTCCTCAGATAATCGCATTGTTTGCTTTCATCGTAAAGCCTTTTTGAAATCTGACACAGCAGCTGGATTAACAAGAAGTTAAGCTTTATTTTGATGTATTACACTTGTTATTTTATAAAAGTTAAATATTTATTCTACTGTATTTTGAAATTTGCGCTCTGCAATTTCACCGGATGTTGGCCAGGTGGGACGCTACGGTTCATTGAACAAGCGAAGGGATTCCACAGTGTAATGACACATGCACTGGGGGAAAACACTAACTAGCTACCAAAACACCGTGTCTCTATGGTGATGGCTGTGCTGGTCTGCCAACAGGAGTCTCACAGACTTCTATCTTGTAGCAGCTTGTGACCTAACAGGAAGCTGCCTAATTCACAGGCTGATGCAAACATCTACGGTGGTGGCGAAATAATAGGCCTCCATTCGCACCACGTTACGGAGCTGAAATTAGTATTCTAGGACAAAAATGTAAAACATGTTTTCTCCAAATAGCATTCTGAGAGATGAGCGAGTCGGGCTGGATGGGCTTAGTGCAAGCCATTAGTAAACATCGGCATGAATTCTTAACAGGTAAACATTACACATGGTATTGAATTGTACATAAGTAGTACTCTTGACTATGAGGTCATAGGTTATATTTAAAATAATAACGTTGTGGACGCCACATTACCAATCATGTATTTCTGAGCAATGATTGATTTATTCTGATAAACAGACCTAAACAGGGAACTCAATAATTTTGTCAGGGTGAAATATAGAGTGTAAAATGTATGGGATTACATGTAATTTTCCGTAGATTGAAATGTTCCAAATGAAAAAAAAACTAATGGAACACTGGAAAAAGGTGAATTAGCAAGGGAGTTAAAGTGGATAAAGTGATTATAAAGGGAGTTATAGTGGATAAAGGTGATTATAAAGGGAGTTATAGTGGATAAAGGTGATTATAAAGGGAGTTATAGTGGATAAAGGTGATTATAATGGGAGTTATAGTGGATAAAGGTGATTATAAAGGGAGTTATAGTAGATAAAGGTGATTATAAAGGGAGTTATAGTGGAAAAAGGTGATTATAAAGGGAGTTATAGTAGATAAAGGTGACTATAAAGGGAGTTAAAGTGGATAAAGGTGATTATAAAGGGAGTTATAGTAGAAAAAGGTGACTATAAAGGGAGTTATAGTAGATAAAGGTGACTATAAAGGGAGTTATAGTGGATAAAGGTGACTATAAAGGGAGTTATAGTAGATAAAGGTGACTATAAAGGGAGTTATAGTGGATAAAGGTGACTATAAAGGGAGTTAAAGTGGATAAAGGTGATTATAAAGGGAGTTAAAGTGGATAAAGGTGATTATAAAGGGAGTTATAGTGGATAAAGGTGATTATAAAGGGAGTTATAGTGGATAAAGGTGATTATAAAGGGAGTTATAGTGGATAAAGGTGATTATAAAGGGAGTTATAGAGGATAAAGGTGATTATAAAGGGAGTTATAGTGGATAAAGGTGATTATAAAGGGAGTTATAGTAGATAAAGGTGACTATAAAGGGAGTTATAGTAGATAAAGGTGACTATAAAGGGAGTTATAGTGGATAAAGGTGATTATAAAGGGAGTTATAGTAGATAAAGGTGACTATAAAGGGAGTTATAGTAGATAAAGGTGACTATAAAGGGAGTTATAGTAGATAAAGGTGACTATAAAGGGAGTTAAAGTGAATAAAGGTGAAATATAATGCTGTACTGGGCCGTACGCACTACCCTCTGAGGCCGAGCAGTTGCCATACCAGGCAGTGATGCTCTTGATGGTGGAGCTGTAGAAACTTTTGAGGATCTGAGGACCCATGCCAAATCTTTTCATTTCTTCTGAGGGGGAATAGGTTTTGTCGTGCCCTCTTCACGACTGTCTTGGTGTCCTTGGACCATGTTAGTTTGTTGGTGATGACGTGTCTTTGGCTATGCTGGATTAAGTGATATGACATGCTATTCTATAAAATAATTTCTCCGTAATTAATATTACCTGATTGAGCTAATCATGTAAATGTAATTAACTAGAGAGTCGGGGCACCACGAAATAATATTTATAGAGCTGTTATCTTCCGAATAAACTCTTAAGTAATATTTTACATCAATAGCAGTCAATATTAATCGTCACTTTAATTCAGTCTGATCTGAATGTTGTAAATTCTTGGTTATCTTCACGAACCCTGGCTAACAAGTTGAATCAGCAATACAAAATTGGGTTTAATTATTGATTTAATAAATACCTAACTAATCACACAGAATTACACATACACATAATTAATCATAACTTGATTACAAATTACTCCATAAATGAAAATGGCCCTAGCAGGCGGAAAAGATATGACAGCTTGTTACACACGAAAAGCGGCTGGGTTTGAGTGAAAGGGCGGGAAGACTGAGGAACAAAGGGCGAAGCTGTGCTATCGTAAATACAGTATCTTATGCATTCTAAATTACCACCCATTTGGAAAAGGAAAATGCAAATAAATATTTAGGTGCACTTTGGTAGGTTGGTGGTAGATGGAAGGCCGTGTTGCCCAACCGAGTCCTTTGTCCTTTGAAGAATGTCTCTGCTGGTAAATTGGATACGTTGTAGTAACGTCACTGTGTGGTAGACGGGATACTCTGTCTGTTCCTTCCTAACCTGCATTTGCAGCTGCTGTTGCTAACTCAACGGCTAGGAGGTATCACTTCTGTAGTGAATAAGAGTTCAAAGTTCATACCATTCACAACCAAAGCTCACGCTAATGTTGGCTTCGTTTTGTAGTTATTATCTGAACCATTCTGACATCGTACCGTCGTTCTCACATCCTCGGAACAGGAGGTTATATTGTCGTCAAGGCTTTATTTAGGAAGGGAGAAAAGGGGTGTGTTTCATAGTTTACAACCTATGTCTCTTCATGTGGGCGGGCCACTGAGTCGGGCCTAATTCACTCATGAAAACCCAAATCTCACATTTTAGAAGCTAAAATCACATTTCATCCCATCACGAATAATTTCATATTCAAACAATTAAATTGAACAACAATTCCATGTGAATCCGATAACTCTGATGTGTAGACTTTCCACTGTAGAGTTTATGTCATCTTATCATTGATGAGAATGTCTCAGATGACAACCGAACTGACATCATATTAACCTCTTGCTTCTACCTGGCACGCAGGCGTCCCATCTAGAGCTCTGGAAATGCAAATGCGCTACGCTAAATGCTAATAGTATTATTTAAAACTCAAACGTTCATTAAAATACACATGCAGGGTATTGAATTAAAGCTACACTCGTTGTGAATCCAGGCAACAAGTCAGATTTTTAAAATGCTTTTCGGCGAAAGCATGAGAAGCTATTATCTGATAGCATGTAACACCACAAAAGACCCGCAGGGGACGTAAACTAAATAATTAGCATATTCGGCGCTACACAAACCGCACAATAAAATAGAAAACATTCATTACCTTTGACCATCTTCTTTGTTGGCACTCCTAGATGTCCCATAATCACTATTGGGTCTTTTTTCCGATTAAATCGGTCCATATATAGCCTAGATATCGTTATATGTAGACTGTGTGATCAACGAAAAAAAACAGCGTTTCATAACGTAACGTCATTTTTTTAAATTCAAAAAGTTGACGATAAACTTTCACAAAACACTTCGAAATACTTTTGTAATGCAACTTTAGGTATTAGTAAACGTTAATAAGAGATCAAATTAATCACAAGATGAAGTATATTCTATAGCTGTCCGTCTGGAAAAATGTCCGGGTAGAATCTCAACCAAAATATCCGGTCCTAGACCTGAAGAACTGTGCTGCCTTGCATCTGTTTGACCAAGAAACAAAGAGCTGGCAAATGACAAGACTCTAGACACCGTGTGGAAGCTGTAGGTACTGCAACCTCAGCCCCATTAAATGTGGTTCAACTTTATCAAAGGGTTCAAGTCGCGCAGGGATATATTTTTCCATTTTCAGTGATCAGATTTTCCTGCGCTTTTGGATGAAACGCACGATTTTTAACAGAATGTTCGAAAAAGTAGGGGGTAGGAGTAACAGGTTAATTAAGTAACACCGCATATGTTCAATTGGTCGGATTACCAGAATATAGTTCATTTCCCCCCACCTTCTGATGTTCCCAGAATCTCTATGTTAACCAAGGTGTTTGCAAATGTAACATCAGTAGGGTGGAGAGAGGAAAAAGGGGGGAAGAGGTATTTATGACTGCCATAAATCTATCCCCAGGCCAACGTCATGACAGTGATGTGGACAGCATGGAACTTGAAGCTCTCAACCTGCTCCACTACAGCCCCGTCGATGAGAATGGGAGTGTTCTCGGTCCTCCATTTCCTGTAGTCCACAATCATCTCCTTTGTCTTGATTACATTGAGGGGGAGGTTGTTGTCCTGGGGGTCTCTGACATCCTCCCTAAAGGATTTCTTGTCGTTTTTGGTGATCAGGCCTACCACTGTTGTGTCATCAGCAAACATAATGATGGTGTTGAAGTCGTGCCTGGCCGTGTAGTTATGAGTGAACAGAGAGTAAAGGAGGGGACTGAGCACTTACCCCTGCGGGGTCCCCGTGGTAAGGATCAGCGTGGTGGATGTGTTTTTTCCTAACCTTACCACCTGGTGGTGGCTGAGAGGAAGTCCAGGATCCAGTTGCAGAGGGAGGTGTGTTAGTTCCAGGGTCCTTAGCTTTGTGATGAGCTTTGAGGACAGTATGGTGTTGAATGCTAAGCTATAGTCAATGATTAGTATTCTCACTTAGGTGTTCCTTTTGTCCAGGTGTAAAAGGGAAGTGTGGAGTGCAATATAGATGCATCATCTGTGGATCTGTTGGGGTGGTATGCAAATTGGAGTTAATCTAGAGTTTCTGGGATAATGTTGTTGATGTGAGCCATGATCAGCCTTTCAAGGCACTTCAAGGCTACAGATGTGAATGCTACAGGTCTGTACTAATTTAGGCAGGTTACCTTAGTGTTCTTGGGCACAGGGACAATGGTGGTCTGTTTGAAACATGTTGGTATTACAGACTCAGACAGAGAGAGGTTGAAAATGTCAGTGAAGACACTTTCCAGTTGGTCAGCGGATGCTCGGAGTACACGTCCTGGCAATCCGTCTGGCCCTGCAGCCTTGTGAATGTTGATCTGTTTAAAGGTCTTACTCATGTCGGCTGCGGAGAGCGTGATCACACAGTCATCCAGAACAGCTGGTGCTCTCATGCATGTGTCAGTGTTACTTGCCTCGAAGTGATCATAGAAGTAATTCAGCTCGTCTGGTAGGTTTGTGTCACTGGGCAGCTCTCGGCTGTGCTTCCCGTTGTAGTCTGTAATAGTTTGCAAGCCCTGCCACATCCGACTAGCATTGCAGCCGGTGTAGTATGATTCGATCTTATTCCTGTATTGACACTTTGCCTGTTTAATGGTTCGTCTGAGGGCATAGCACGATTTCTTATAAGCTTCCGGGTTAGAGTCCCGCTTCTTGGAAGCTGCAGCTCTACCCTTTAGCTCAGTGCGGATGTTGCCTGTAATCCATGGCTTCTGGATGGGGTGTTTACGTACTGTCACTATGGGGATGACATCATCGATGCACTTATTGATGAAGCCAGTGACTAATGTGGTGTACCCCTCAATGCCACCGGGAATCTCGGAACATATTCCAGTCTGTGCTATAAAAACAGTCCCGTAGCTTAGCATCTGCTACATCTGACCACTTATTTATTGACCGTGGTGCTGGTGCTTCCTGCTTACATTTTAGCTTGTAAGTAGGAATCAGGGGGAGAGAATTATGGTCAGATTTGCCAAATGGAGGGTGAGGGAGAGCATTGTACCCGTCTCCATGTGTGGAGTAAAGGTAGACTAGAGTTTTTTCCCTCTGGTTGCACATTTAACATGCTGGTAGAAATGAAGTAAAACAGATTTAAGTTTCCCTGCATTAAAGTCCCCGGCCTCTAGAAGCGCTGCCTCTGGATGAACAGTTTCCTGTTTGCTTATGATGGTATGCAGCTCATTGAGTGCAGTCTTAGTGCCACCACGGACTGTGGTGGTATGTAGGCATCTACGAAAAATACAGATGAAAACTCTATAGGTAGATAGTGTGGTCTACAGCTTATCATGAGATACTCTACCTCAGGTGAGCAAAACCTTGAGACTTCGTTAGATATCGTGCACCAGCTGTTGTTTACAAATATACATAGACCGCCACCCCTTGTCTGCTGCTCTATCCTGCCAATGCAGTGTGTAACCCGCCAGCTGTGAAAGTGCAGGGCGCCAAATTAAAAACAACAGAAATCTCATCATTAAAATTCCTCAAACATAGAAGTATTTCACACCAT
>NC_088401.1:12270038-12295038 GCF_034236695.1 Oncorhynchus nerka | reverse complement strand
AGCACGTGGTGTGGAGACGGATTCTCGCCACGCCACCTGGTAGGAGCGACCTGTCAGGTAGGGACGCAATCCAAGCGTGGGCCGCGCCGGAGATGCCCAACTCGGAGAGGGTGGAGAGGAGGATCTGATGGTTCACAGTATCGAAGGCAGCCGATAGGTCTAGAAGGATGAGAGCAGAGGAGAGAGAGTTAGCTTTAGCAGTGCGGAGCGCCTCCGTGATACAGAGAAGAGCAGTCTCAGTTGAATGACTAGTCTTGAAACCTGACTGATTTGGATCAAGAAGGTCATTCTGAGAGAGATAGCGGGAGAGCTGGCCAAGGACGGCACGTTCAAGAGTTTTGGAGAGAAAAGAAAGAAGGGATACTGGTCTGTAGTTGTTGACATCGGAGGGATCGAGTGTAGGTTTTTTCAGAAGGGGTGCAACTCTCGCTCTCTTGAAGACGGAAGGGACGTAGCCAGCGGTCAGGGATGAGTTGATGAGCGAGGTGAGGTAAGGGAGGAGGTCTCCGGAAATGGTCTGGAGAAGAGAGGAGGGGATAGGGTCAAGCGGGCAGGTTGTAGGGCGGCCGGCCGTCACAAGACGCGAGATTTCATCTGGAGAGAGAGGGGAGAAAGAGGTCAGAGCACAGGGTAGGGCAGTGTGAGCAGAACCAGCGGTGTCGTTTGACTTAGCAAACGAGGATCGGATGTCGTCGACCTTCTTTTCAAAATGGTTGACGAAGTCATCTGCAGAGAGGGAGGAGGGGGGAGGGGGAGGAGGATTCAGGAGGGAGGAGAAGGTTGCAAAGAGCTTCCTAGGGTTAGAGGCAGATGCTTGGAATTTAGAGTGGTAGAAAGTGGCTTTAGCAGCAGAGAGAGAAGAGGAAAATGTAGAGAGGAGGGAGTGAAAGGATGTCAGGTCCGCAGGGAGGCGAGTTTTCCTCCATTTCCGCTCGGCTGCCCGGAGCCCTGTTCTGTGAGCTCGCAATGAGTCGTCGAGCCACGGAGCGGGAGGGGAGGACCGAGCCGGCCTGGAGGATAGGGGACATAGAGAGTCAAAGGATGCAGAAAGGGAGGAGAGGAGGGTTGAGGAGGCAGAATCAGGAGATAGGTTGGAGAAGGTTTGAGCAGAGGGAAGAGATGATAGGATGGAAGAGGAGAGAGTAGCGGGGAGAGAGAGCGAAGGTTGGGACGGCGCGATACCATCCGAGTAGGGGCAGTGTGGGAAGTGTTGGATGAGAGCGAGAGGGAAAAGGATACAAGGTAGTGGTCGGAGACTTGGAGGGGAGTTGCAACGAGGTTAGTGGAAGAACAGCATCTAGTAAAGATGAGGTCGAGCGTATTTCCTGCCTTGTGAGTAGGGGGAAGGTGAGAGGGTGAGGTCAAAAGAGGAGAGGAGTGGAAAGAAGGAGGCAGAGAGGAATGAGTCAAAGGTAGGCGTGGGGAGGTTAAAGTCGCCCAGAACTGTGAGAGGTGAGCCGTCCTCAGGAAAGGAGCTTATCAAGGCATCAAGCTCATTGATGAACTCTCCGAGGAACCTGGAGGGCGATAAATGATAAGGATGTTAAGCTTGAAAGGACTGGTAACTGTGACAGCATGGAATTCAAAGGAGGCGATAGACAGATGGGTAAGGGGAGAAAGAGAGAATGACCACTTGGGAGAGATGAGGATCCCGGTGCCACCACCCCGCTGACCAGAAGCTCTCGGGGTGTGCGAGAACACGTGGGCAGACGAAGAGAGAGCAGTAGGAGTAGCAGTGTTGTCTGTGGTGATCCATGTTTCCGTCAGTGCCAAGAAGTCGAGGGACTGGAGGGAGACATAGGCGGAGATGAACTCTGCCTTGTTGGCCGCAGATCGGCAGTTCCAGAGGCTACCGGAGACCTGGAACTCCACGTGGGTCGTGCGCGCTGGGACCACCAGATTAGGGTGGCAGCGGCCACGCGGTGTGGAGCGTTTGTATGGTCTGTGCAGAGAGGAGAGAACAGGGATAGACAGACACATAGTTGACAGGCTACACAAGAGGCTACGCTAATGCAAAGGAGATTGGAATGACAAGTGGACTACACGTCACGAGTGTTCAGAGAGTTAAGCTTACGTAGCAAGAATCTTATTGACTAAAATGATTAAAATGGTACAGTACTGCTGAAGTAGGCTAGCTGGCAGAGGCTGCGTTGTTGACTAAGTAGGCATTGGCTGCGTTGTTGACACTACACTAATCAAGTCGTTCCGTTGAGTGTAATAGTTTCTACTGTGCTGCTATTCGGGGCTAGCTGGCTAGCTAGCAGTGTTGATTACGTTACGTTGCGTTAAAAGAACGACAATAGCTGGCTAACTAACCTAGGAAATCGCTCTAGGCTACACAATTATCTTTGATACAAAGACGGCTGTGTAGCTAGCTATGTAGCTAGCTACGATCAAACAAATCAAGCCGTTGTACTGTAATGAAATGAAATGAAAAATGTGATACTACCTGTGGAGCGAAGCGAAATGCGACCGGATTGTTGAGTGCAGAAGTTCTGTTCGGTAGACGTTGGCTAGCTGTTGGCTAGCTAGCAGAGTCTCCTATGTTAAGGACGACATAAAACTACACACTCTAAACTACACAATTATCTTGGGTACGAAGACAGCAAAGACAACTATGTAGCTAGCTAACACTACACTAATCAAGTCGTTCAGTTGAGTGTAATAGTTGTGCTGCTAATCGGTAGACGGTGGACTAGCTAACGGTGGACGTTAGCTAGCTGGCTAGCTGCAGGGCAGTGTAGACTGCGTTAGGACGACGAAATACGATAATTACGCAATTATCTATGATACAAAGACGGCTGTGTAGCTAGCTAAGAAGAAATTGATAAGATTAGACAAATCAAACCGTTGTACTATAATGAAATGTAATGAAATGTAATACTACCTGCGGACCGAGTGCAGATGCGACCGCTCGCTCCAACCCGGAGCCAGTAGAGTACCTGTGGATGTATTTCAAGGCCTACCTTCAAACTCAGTGCCTCTTTGCTTAAAATCATGGGAAAAAAAAAAAAAAAACAGCCAAGACCTCAGAAAAAAAATTGTAGACCTCCACAAGCCTGGTTCATCCTTGGCAGCAATTTACAAAATCCTGATGGTACCACGTTCATCTGTACAAACAATAGTACGCAAGTATAAACACCATTGGACCACGCAGCAGTCACACCACTTCTGTCTCCTAGAGATGAACGTACTTAGGTGCGAAAAGTGCAAATCAATCCCAGAACAACAGCAAAGGACCTTGTGAAGATGCTGGAGGAAACAGGGACAAAAGTATCTATACCAGAGTAAAACGAGTCCTATATCGACATAACCTGAGAGGGCGCTCAGCAAAGAAGAAGCTAGTGCTCCAAAACCGCAATAAAAAAGCCATACTACGGTTTGCAACTGCACATGGAGAAATGTCCTCTGGTTTGATGAATCAAAAATAGAACTGTTTGACCATATTGACCATCGTTATGTTTGTAGGAAAAGGGTGAGGCTTCAAGCCGAAGAACACCATCCCAACCGTGAAGCACGAGGGTGGCAGCATCGTGTTGTGGGGGTGCTTTGCTGCAGGAGGGACTGGTGCAAAGCACAAAATAGATGGCTTCATGAGGAAGGAAAATTAAGTGGATATATTGAAGCAACATCAAGACATCAGTCAGGAAGTTAAAGCTTGGTCGCAAATGGGTCTACCAAATTGACAATGACCCCAATCATACTTCCAAAGTTGTGGCAAAATGGCTTAAGGACAATAAAGCCAAGGTATTGGAGTGGCCATCACAAAGCCCTGACCTCAATCCTATAGAAAATGTGTGGGCTGAACTGGAAAAGCATGTGTGAGCAGGGAGGCCTACAAACCTGACTCAGTTACACCAGCTCTGTCAGGAGGAATGGGCCAAAATTCACCCAACTTATTGTGGGAAGCTTGTGGAAGGCTACCCAAAACATTTGACCCAAGTTAAACAATTTAAAGGCATTTCTACCAAATACTAATTGAGTGTATGTAAACTTCTGACCCACTGGGAATGTGATGAAATAAATAAAAGCTGAAATAAATCATTCTCTACTATTATTCTGACGTTTCACACTCTTAAAATAAGGTGGTGATCCTCACTGACCTAAGACAGGGAATTTTTACTCAGATTAAATGTCAGGAGTTTTGAAAAACTGAGTTTAAATATATTTGGCTAAGGTGTATGTAAACTTCCAACTTCAACTGTACATGCAAACATGTATACATACAGTACATAAATACATGCAGTATAAATACACACAGACACACATACATTACTGTTCAAAAGTTAGGAGTCACTTCGAAATGTCCTTATTTTTGAAAGACAATACATTTTTTGGTCCATTAAAATAACATCAAATTGATCAGAAATACATTGATAATACATTGATAGTGTTGTAAATCACTATTGTAGCTGGAAATGGCTGATTTTTAATGGAATATCTACATAGGCTTACAGAGGTTCATTATCAGCAACCATCACTCCTGTGTTCCAATGGAATATCTACATAGGCTTACAGAGGTTCATTATCAGCAACCATCACTCCTGTGTTCCAATGGCATGTTGTGTTAGCCAATCCAAGTTTATAATTTTAAATGGCTAATTGATCATTAGAAAACCCTTTTGCAATTATGTTAGCACAGCTGAAAACTGTTGTCCTGATTAAAGAAGCAATACAACTGGCCTTTCTTTAGACTAGTTGAGTATCTAGAGCATTAGCATTTGTGGGTTCAAATACAGGCTTAAAATGGCCAGAAACAAAGAACTTTCTTCTGAAACTCATCAGCATATTCTTGTTCTGAGAAATGAAGGCTATTCCATGCGAGACATTGCCAAGAAACTGAAGATCTCGTACAACGCTGTGTACTACTCTCTTCACGCAAACTGGTTCTAACCAGAATAGAAAGAGGAGTGGGAGGCCCTGGTCCACTACTGAGCAAGAGGACACGTACTTTAGAGTGTCTAGTTTAAGAAACAGACGCCTCACAAGTCCTCAACTGGCAGCTACATTAAATAGTACCCGCAAAACACCAGTCTCAACGTCAACAGTGAAGAGACGACTCCGGGATGCTGCTCTTCTAGGCAGAGTTCCTCTGTCCAGTGTCTGTGTTATTTTGCCCATCTTTTCTTTTTATTGGCCAGTCTGAGATATGGCTTTTTCGTTGAGACTGGTGTTTTGAGGGCACTATTTAATGAAGCTTGTACGAGATCTTTAGACCAATGAGTGGGTTTTCCTGTGTGTCCTACTTCTTGTTTCACGTCCATCACATCCATAACAATAAAGATAATAATTATATCATTAATACTAGATTATTTGATTGAAAAAAAATAATGACAATGCTAACTATTTTCTCTTGGAATTTGAAAGGCCTAAACGGTCCTATTAAACATTGCAGCTGTCTTGATCTCCTAGCAAGACACCATTGATATAGCAATGCTCCAAGAAACACACCTGTTCCAAAAGGACGCACAGAGAACAGAAAGCTATTTACACAAACTGGCTGCCTTTTCATCAGCCCCAAACACAACTAAAGGTTCTTCATCATAATGATACATAACAAACCCTAATTCACCATCTTGGGTAAAAGCAAAGACCAAGAAGTCAGAAAACTTTCCTTAAATTTGTCCTTAAAGGAAAGAAAATTGCATTTATTAATATGTAAGCTCCAAATTCATATGATCCTAATTTTTCTGATTATCTGAACAGCATATTGTTAGAATTACCTGAATTACATCTGCTTATTGGGACAGACATGAATGCCATTTTGGACATGCGGGACGAATCTAATAAATCTAATAAAACAATCTACAATCCACGCACAACCATGGGTCTCCAGTATATACTCTCTGATTACAACCTCATTCATGCCTGGCGAGTACATAATCCTTAAGCAAAAGAGTACACTTTCTTGTACAACAGGCATACATCGTTCTCACAAATGTATTTCATAATATTATCTTCACCCACACTACTGCCAACATCAAATTTCAGAATCTCCAAAAAGAGACACAAGATGACATTTCAACATTTCCTAAGTACAAAATCCTACATTCCTACATTCCGAGATCAATTTGAAATTGAACTAAATTAATTTATAATGATTTATAAAAATTCAGTCGATGACCCCCGGATTCTTTGGGATGCCACCAAAGGTTATTTAAAAAATAATACAACTGAAACACGGGAATTACTATCAGAACCCAAATTAATCAGTCAAAGATTATCCTGCTTCTATAAAGAACTGTACACCTCTGATTATAAATCCACACCAAGCAGTACTAAGTCCTTCCTAAAATAATTAAGAACTCTTCTTCTATCCACCTCGCTGGGAGCCCAAATCTCTCTCAATGAACTCGAAAGGGCATTAGATAACAAGAATAAAGGTAAATCATCTGGATGGGATGGTATTCCTCCTGAGCTTTATTTAACATTTTGGAATCAGTTAGGTCCACTATTGCTTGAAATGATTAATGCAGCCGTTCACAAAGGTTCATTTGGGAGAGATGTGAATAGAGCACAATTTGAACTTTTATTAACAAAAAGGTAAGGATGCCACCCAGTGATTTCACTATCACCCACTATCTTTAATAAACACAGACATTAAACTGTTTTCAAAAATGTTGTCGTCCCATCTCAAGACAAAGCAGGTTTGTTAAAAAGCGTTTATCCTCAGATAACCTTTGTCGACTTTTAGATGTCTGTGATGCTGCATCATTGTCGATTGGGATACAGTCCACATATCTTAAATGCTGCATCATTGTCGATTGGGATACAGTCCACATATCTTAAATGCTGCATCATTGTCGATTGGGATACAGTCCACATATCTTAAATGCTGCATCATTGTCGATTGGGATACAGTCCACATATCTTAAATGCTGCATCATTGTCGATTGGGATACAGTCCACATATCTTAAATGCTGCATCATTGTCGATTGGGATACAGTCCACATATCTTAAATGCTGCATCAGTGTCGATTGGGATACAGTCCACATATCTTAAATGCTTCATCAGAAACAACAGTTCCTTGGGCTGTATTATCTCTCGATGCAGAAAAAAGCTTTAATAGACTAGAATGGTCATAACTCTGGTCTGTCTTAGAACACATGGGACATGGCTTCAATTCTATTCATTTGATTAAAATGCTATATGCCAATCCATCAGCCATAATTATAACAGGTAATATCTGCTCTGCTCCGTACAGAATCACTAGAAGCAGCAGACAAGGTGATTAATTTTCACCTTTTTATTATAGATGGAACATCTGGCCCAGGCACTTTGTCAATCGAAGGAAATAACACCAATTTCACTCAAATATACTGATCACATCATCTCATTATAGGCAGACAATATTTTACTATATGTAGACAATGAAGTATCTCAATTGCTCATTAACACATTGAAGATCATAGATAAAATCGCCATAATCTCAAATGATGGAATGTATCTAACCAAATCAGCTCTACTGCCTCTGAATGCCCCAATGGAGGACTCGATCTCAACTTATGGAATCACAATTGTTTCCCATTTTACAGTGGCTTGCGAAGGTAATCACCCCCCTTGGCATTTTTCCTATTTTGTTACCTTACACCCTGGAATTAAAAAATATTTTTGGGGGGTTTGTATAATTTGATTTAGACAACATGCCTACCACTTTGAAGATGCAAAATCTTTTTTTATTGTGAAACAAACAAGAAATAAGACAAAACAAATGGAAAACTTGAGCGTTCATAACTATTTACCCTCCCCCAAAGTCAATATTTTGTAGAGCCGGCTTTTTGCAGCAATTACAGCTGCAAGTCTCTTGGAGTATGTCTCTATAAACTTGGTAATATATCACTAGCCACTTTAAACAATGCTACCTAATATAATGTTTACATACCCTACATTATTCATCTCATATGTATACGTATATACTGTACTCTATATCATCTACTGCATCCTTATGTAATACATGTATCACTAGCCACTTTAACTATGCCACTTTGTTTACATACTCATCTCATATGTATATACTGTACTCGATACCATCTACTGTATCTTGCCTATGCTGCTCTGTACCATCACTCATTCATATATCTTTATGTACATATTCTTTATCCCCTTACACTGTGTATAAGACAGTAGTTTTGGAATTGTTAGTTAGATTACTTGTTGGTTATTACTGCATTGTCGGAACTAGAAGCACAAGCATTTCGCTACACTCACATTAACATCTGCTAACCATGTGTATGTGACAAATACAATTTGATTTGATTTGATTTTGATTTGATTTGGTACATATAGCCTCTGGGATTTTTGTCCATTCTTCAAGACAAAACTGCTCAGCTCCTTCAAGTTGGATGGGTTCAGCTGATGTACAGCAAACTTTAAATCATACCACATATTCTCATTTGGATTCAGGTCTGGGTTTTGACTAGGCCATTCTAAGACATTTAAATGTTTCCCCTTAAACCACTCAAGTGTTTCTTTAGCAGTAGCAGTTTAATGGTACTCGGTTGGATGTTCAAAGTTTCTGATATTTTTTATAACCCATCCCTGATATGTACTTCTCCACAACTTTGTCCCTGACCTGTTCGGAGAGTTCATTGGTCTTCATGGTGCCCCTTGCTTAGTGGTGTTGCAGTCTCTGGGGCCTTTCAGAACAGGTGTATATATACTGAGATCATATGACAGTGACACTTAGATTGCACACAGGTGGACTTTACTTAACTTCTGAAGGTAATTACTTGCACTAGATCTTATTTAGGGGCTTCATAGCAAAGGGGGTGAGTACATATGCACACACCACCTTTCCATTTTTCTGTTGTTGAAATTTTTGAAAAGTACTTTTTTTAAATTTCACTTCACCAATTTGGACTATTTTGTGTATGTCCATTACATGAAATCCAAAGTAAAAATGCATTTAAATTACAGGTTGTAATCAACAAAATACGAAAAAAGTCAAAGGGGATTAATTATTTTGCAAGGCACTGTAAATATTTGGAAGTAGATACATTGCCTTCTTTAGATTAAACCATTTCCAGAAACAGAATGCTTAAATCAATTCAATCTGATCTCAGTAGATGGAATAATATCCACGTTTCCTTAACAGGTAGAATATCCATTTTTTAAATGAATATATTGCCATGGCTGAATTTCTGGAGTTGAATTCTTCCCATTTCTCCCCCATCTGGTCATTGGGATAAAATTCACATCACAAGGTAAACGATCCCAGATAATATTTCAACATTTACAAAGAGGGAAAGACATAGGAGGACTATCTGTACCAAAACCTACAAATTTTTTTTTCAGGGTCTAGTATTTCGCCCCATCCTAAATTGGTTTGGACATGATTCTTCTGCCTACAGGCTGAGGATAGAGAGAAAATATGTTGTCTCCTATTGCCCTGGAAGAGGTAGTCTTCACTGATATATCCATTCAACAATGTAAACTACGTTTTGATCCTATTATTGCTCACACAATTTTAATTTTGTGAAAAAATTTTTGAAACAATATAACTGGGAATCAAAATGACATGCCCATGCTCCAATGTTCAGAACAATGCCTTGTGATCTGGAGGATGGCCTTGTGATCCCCCCCCCCCCCAATGATCCAAATGTGGAATACGCACCATTGCAGTTATCATGGACAGTAATGATTTGAGAACATTCCAATATTTGACAGATATAATATATACACATTCCCAGGCAACCCCTTTTGTCTTCATTTGCTATGCTGAGTTGGCAGGTACGTATTGGGTAGCATGGTTTCCAGGTGGGGAGGGAGGATGCGGGCTGGTTTGATGCGGACTGAGGAGTGGGGATTGGTCTGGGTTCTTTTTTTCATTTATTTGATTGTTGTTGTGCCTGTTACCCTCTGGAAAAAAAGTACAATACAAAAAAAATACAAAAAAAGATCACAAAGGAGAAGGAGAAATATGGAGTGTGTGTGTATATGTGTGCCTGTGTGTGTTTGTGTGTGTATATGTGTGCCTGTGTGTGTGTGTGTGTGTGCCTGCGTGTGTGTGTGTGTGTGTATATGTGTGCCTGTGTGTGTGTGTGTGTGTGCCTGCGTGTGTGTGTGTGTGTGTGTGTGTGTGTGTATATGTGTGCCTGTGTGTGTGTTTGTGTGTGTGTGTGTGTGCCTGTGTGTGTGTGTGTGTGTGCCTGCGTGTGTGTGTGTGTGTATATGTGTGCCTGTGTGTGTGTGTGTGTGTGTGTGTGTGTGTGTGTGTGTGTGTGTGTGTGTGTGCCTGCATAGCTTTTTAATATATACTGTATGTTGGTGTGTGGGGCCACTTTAAGAGCATTGAGAATTATATGCCCACCAGCCCAGTGCAGTAGCCTTACACAGAGTGCTGCTACGATGACTGGAAACGTCTCTATTTAGATAAGGCTTCTCATGGCCCAGGGGCCCAGGGACATACTGTAACCTGGTTCAGTTAGACGGTGGAAGCGTGGAAGGTATAGCGAATCCCTTGGAGGGAATCAGAGAGACAACGACAAACTCATCCACAGGAGCTGTCATCGCCCCAAAGTGATGGACAACCTTCACAACCCTCATCTCTTTCCTTTATCACAAGTCAAACTGATGGCTTTGACTTGAAACTGGAGCAACTGGAGCAACTGGAGAAACTGTAACAACTACTTCAACTGTAGCAACTGGAGCAACTACAGCAAATGGAGCAACTGGAGAAACTGGAGCAACTGGAGCAACTGTAACAACTACTTCAACTGTAGCAACCGGAGCAACTACAGCAAATGGAGCAACTGGAGAAACTGGAGCAACTGGAGAAACTGTAACAACTACTTCAACTGTAGCAACCGGAGCAACTACAGCAAATGGAGCAACTGGAGAAACTGGAGCAACTGGAGCAACTGGAGCAACTGGAGCAACTGTAACAACTACTTCAACTGTAGCAACTGGAGGAACTAGAGCAAATGGAGCAACTGGAGAAACTGGAGCAACTGGAGCAACTGTAACAACTACTTCAACTGTAGCAACTGGAGGAACTAGAGCAAATGGAGCAACTGGAGAAACTGGAGCAACTGGAGCAAATGGAGAAACTGTAACAACTACTTCAACTGTAGCAACCGGAGCAATTACAGCAAATGGAGCAACTGGAGCATCTGTAACAACTACTTCAACTGTAGCAACTGGAGGAACTAGAGCAAATGGAGCAACTGGAGAAACTGGAGCAACTGGAGCAACTGGAGCAACTGTAACAACTACTTCAACTGTAGCAACTGGAGGAACTAGAGCAAATGGAGCAACTGGAGAAACTGGAGCAACTGGAGCAAATGGAGAAACTGTAACAACTACTTCAACTGTAGCAACCGGAGCAATTACAGCAAATGGAGCAACTGGAGCATCTGTAACAACTACTTCAACTGTAGCAACTGGAGGAACTAGAGCAAATGGAGCAACTGGAGAAACTGGAGCAACTGGAGCAACTGGTAGCAACTGGAGGAACTAAAATGGAGCAACTGGAGAAACTGGAGCAACTGTAACTGTAACAACTACTTCAACTGTAGCAACTGGAGGAACTAGAGCAAATGGAGCAACTGGAGAAACTGGAGCAACTGGAGCAACTGTATTAACTACTTCAACTGTAGCAACTGGAGGAACTAGAGCAAATGGAGCAACTGGAGAAACTGGAGCAACTGGAGCAAATGGAGAAACTGTAACAACTAGTTCAACTGTAGCAACTGGAGCAACTACAGCAAATGGAGCAACTGGAGCAACTGTAACAACTACTTCAACTGTAGCAAATGGAGCAAATGGAGCAACTGGAGAAACTGGAGCAACTGTATTATACATACATGTTATGAAGCATGAATAGATGTACATGACAACGTGTTATCTAAACCTATCCAGTGTTGTTATGGAGTTTCTTGGACATATACAGTGTATTCGGAAAGTATTCAGACCTCTTGACTTTTTCCACATTTTGTTACGTTACATCCTTATTCTAAAATTGATCAAAATATTTATTTTTCTCATCAATCGACATACAATATCCCATAATGACAAAGTGAAAACAGGTTTGCAGATTTTTTGGGAAATGTATAACAAATGTAAAACTGAAATACCTTCTTTACAGGTAATTCAGACTCTTTGCTATGAGAGTCATGTTGTGTATTGATATTCTAGTTTGTCCCTTTAGAGCACCTGTTGTACCCCCCTGCTTACGTACATTGGAACGCTTGAAATCTTTTGTCCTGTGAATTGCATTAAACAATGCCCACATTAGTTTATAATCCTGTCTCATGTCCTGTCGCTATATTAGTTGTATAATTAATACACTGTACTATACAACAAAACTGGTGATGAGGAAGAAACTTTCTCATGTTTCTGTTCATTATTTTTGGTTTAATTAGCGTAGCACACCTTTTTATCGGCATATTCAACAGGTTTGAAGTGTGATCAAGCCATCCTCCAACCGCTAGAGAGTGTCTGAAGTTAGGGGAAAATTTGGTAATTTTTTTTGCTGTAGAAAGACGCTAAGAAAACGTGGAGCTAGCCAGTTGAGTGATCCTAGCTAGCTTCTGATGTCAGTAACGAGAGCCTTGAGGGATAGGGAGAGTTTTGCTGAGGGAAAAAGTGAAGTCACCGTGAGTGAAAATAAGAAAACAAAAGGCTGGGAGTAAAGGACCGTCTGAAAAGTGTATAAAGTGTATAAAAATAATAAATCAAAACTGTCTTCACTGGTTGGAAATATAAGAACATTTGATGAATCTGGAGCAATGAAGTTCTTACACAGAACGTTTGGAGTACTTTGCGTTGGCAAATGGAAGTAAAGCAGAAGTAGCTGTGCCAACATTTTTGACTATTATGGGAGGAAAAGCATTCAATCTAATTTATTTTCTTTTAGCCCTTTTTCTCCCCAGTTTCGTGGTATCGAATTGTTAGTTACAGTCTTGACTCATCGCTGCAACTCCCGTACGGACTCGGGAGAGGCGAAGGTCGAGAGCCGTGCGTCCCCCGAAACACAACCCAACCAAGCCGCACTGCTTCTTGACTCAATGCCCTCTTAACCCGGAAGCAAGCCGCATCAATGTATCGGAGGAAAAACCGTACACCTCGCGACCATGTACAGCACCCAGCCCACCAAAGGAGTACGTGATGGGACAAGGACATCCCTGCCGGCCAAACCCTTCCCTAACCCAGACGACACTGGGCCAATTGTGAACCGCCGCATCAGTTTCCTGGCTGCGGCTGGCTGCGACAGAGCTCAAACCCGAATCTCTCGTGGCACAGCTAACACTGCGATGCATTGCCTTAGACCACTACACCACTCAGGAGGCCTTGAGATTCAGGTAAATCATGAGGGGGAGTCAATCTCACAGTTTATGGCTGTATTGAAACCGTTATCTGAACACTTTGAATTTGGGCGATCACCGAGGGACACTGTACGTTATAGGTTAGTGTGTGGCAACGAGGCAGTTAAGAAACGGCTTTTGACTGAGAGTAACTTAACATTGCAGAGAGCAATAGAAATTAGTATGTCAATGGAAATGGCAAATAAAGACGCACAGCAGCGAAGTGCATCGCCCCAAGTACATAAGGTGTCTTTGGGATTTAAAAAATACAAGAGTAGGTGGCTATCGCTGTAGGAAACCAGGTCACCAGGCACAGGAGTGTTGGTGTTTGCACCAACACTCCTGCAGAAGTTGTGGGGAAAAGGGTTACATCGAACGTGCATGTAAAAACAAAAAGACACAAACAAAAGTCCTGAACAAAGGAAAAGAGATTTCAGGAAGTACAAATAAAAAGTGCATAAAACGGAGCGTACAGAGGATGAACAAAGTGATCTGAAGGGGAAGAATCTTTGCATGTTTTGTCCATTTCAGACAACGGATACGGATACTGGGTGACACCACTACTGGATGGAAACGCAGTATGGATGCAAGTGGACACTGGAGCAGCCATATCTTTGCTGTCTGGGGCTGTATACAAGGAGAAACTACATCACCTCACACTACAGCCCACAGAGATGATGCTGAAAACATACACCGGTGAGATTGTTCCAGTGAGAGGAAGTGTGATTGTTACGGTGGAGCTCAACAAACAGAAGGTAAAGCTACCACTCTACGTCGTGAAAAGCAACCATCCAGCTTTGCTAGGATGCACATGGCTGGAAAAGATCTAACTAAACTGTCAGGAAATTCACATGGTTCCAAAAGAGGACAACTGATATTGAGGAAAAACTCAGATGTGTTCAAAGGAGAACTTGGCAGTATAAAGGACATAACAGTTAAACTGACCGTAAAACCAGAAAGCCAAAATGCTTCAAAGCTAGACCTGTCCCATACGCCATAAAACCAAAAGTTGAAGCTGAGCTAAACAGAATAGTTCAGTGTGGAGTATTGGATCCAGTGAACGTAAGTGAATGGCCTACACCTGTCATTCCAGACATAAAAAAAGATGGATCCTCAGACTGTGGTGATTTCAAAGTCACCAATAACTCTGTCTTGACTGCTGAAAAATATCCACTATCCCTCATTTATGACCTCTTCTCTTGTTTAGCTGGAGGACAGAAATTCAGTAAGTTAGACTTATGTCAGGCCTATTGTCACAATCGTTATAAGGAGTGGACCAAGATGCAGCGTGGTTTGTTTCCATCCTTTATTTTGGAATAGAAAACTTTAAAGAACAAAACAACAACAAAACGAAAAACCGAAACGTGAGGCTAATATAATGCTCACATAGACAAGATCCCACAAAGCACAATGGGAAAATGGCTACCTAAATATGATCCCCAATCAGAGACAACGATAAACAGCTGCCTCTGATTGGGAACCATACTAGGCCAACATAGAAATATAATTCACCTAGATAACCCACCCTTAAATCCCACCCCGACCTAACCAACATATAGAATAAAAGCTCTCTATGGTCAGGGCGTGACACCTATCTACAGATGCATATGGACCAAGAGTAACAATAACTGTTGATCATAGTGACTCACAAAGGACTGTACAAGTACTGGAACTGTTGACCATAGTGACTCACAAAGGACTGTACAGGTACCAGAGGCTTCCTACTGGAATCAACTAAGCTCCGGTCTGGTTTCAGAGAACTATGGACCAGATACTGAGTGGGTCCAGTGTTAACTCGATGATGATTTACCGCTAAAGACGAGCAGGAACACCTGAGAAATCTGGACACTACACTACAGAGACTAGAAGAGTACAGTCTGAGGGTCCGGAAGAACCCTCCCGAACTTCTGTTGAGTACCTGTCACCGACATTCCAGGGCTACACAAGGCGCCATCAAAGGTGAAGGCCGTCGTGGAAGCTCCATCCAAATGGAACATAAGTCAGCTGTGATCATTCTTAGTTCTGCGGATGTACTACGCAAAGTGTTTGCCAAACCTAGCTAACATGTTTAAAGCCACTGCATTAACTTTGGAACTAAAGCAAACAGTGGAAGTGGACAGAAATGTGAGGAGGCCTTCAAGAAAGTGAAAACAGCATTAGGTCAGTCAGAGGCTCTCATCCACGTCAACCCTAACTTGCCATTACAGTTGGCATGTTATGCATCACCTTTCTTACGACGTTGGTGCTGTTGTCTCACACATCATGCCATCATGGAAAGAAAGGCCAATTTCTTTCGCATCACAGACGTTAACTATGCACAGATAGAGTGTGAAACACTCGCCATCGTGTTCGGAGATAAGACGGAGTTGAGAGATGTCATCAGTTTCTGTTTGGCCGACCGACGAATCACACTGCACATAGTCCCCTCACCTCCATCCTTGGTCCCCACACCGGCATTCCGTCACTCGCAGCCAGTCGCGTGCAGCAATGGGTGTGACTTATCTGGGCACCAGTACGACATCAAGTACAGAAAGTCTGAGCAGCACTGCAATGTAGACATCCTCTCAAGGCTTCCCTTACCTGTCCCACACACTGAGCACTCCCAGGCTGAAATCTTCAAGTGACGAAGTGACGAACGCCCCAATTACGTTGGTCCAAGTGAAAAGGTTCTGAGGTCGTGGACATTGTCACTCGTGGTAAAGGAGGAGAGCTCTTTGACAGCCTTACCTGGTAAGGAGGAACGAGCTCACATTTGAGTCTGGATGCTTGGTATGGGGCTTTCGAGAGGCCACTGAGAAGGCATGTACTTAAACATCTCCATTCAGGGCACCGTGGCATGGTGTGAATTAAGGAAATTGTACACAGCTGCTTTTGGTGGCCAGGTTTGGACACAGCTATTCCTAATACAAGGCCAAGTCATGTTATGCATGTCAACTGATGAGAAAATGCCTCAGCTAGTGCCACTACACCCATGGGACTTCTCAGAGGAGCTTTGGCAGTGAGTCCACATAGACAATGCAGGCCCACTGGAGGAACCTATCTTCTCAGTCGTAGTTGACGCACACAGTAAATGGCCTGAGGTCACAGTGATGAAGAGCACCTCAGCGGAGAGAACCATCGAAGAGCTACGGTCAATCTTCAGTCTCTTCGGCTTGCCGACGCAACTCGTTAGTGATATTGGCCCCCAACTGGTGTCTGAAGAGTTCCGATCATTCATGAAGCAAATGGAATTCAGCACATCGTCAGCGCCGTATCACCCTGCAACGAACGGCCTCACTGAAAGATTTGTCCAGATGACGGAGGAAGTTTAAAATCATCACAAGGGAACGGGTCCCTCATTAGGCGCCAAAACACCTTCCGGTTGACCTACAGAAACAGCCCCCATGCAAAGTTGCACGCGCATCAGCCATGATGAAAAGACAGCTTGGCACGCGACCTGACCTCCTGAGACCTCCAAAGACAGGCCATACGGACACAACGGCTCGACCTCCTGAGACCACCAAAGACAGGTCATACAGACACAACGCCTCAACCTCCTGAGACCTCCAAATACTAAACAGGTCAGACAGACACAACGGCTCGACCTCCTGAGACCACCAAAGACTAAACAGGTCATACAGACACAACGGCTCGACCTCCTGAGACCACCAAAGACAGGTCATACAGACACAACGGCTCGACCTCCTGAGACCACCAAAGACTAAACAGGTCATACAGACACAACGGCTCTACCTCCTGAGACCACCAAAGACTAAACAGGTCAGACACAACGGCTCGACCTCCTGAGACCACCAAAGACTTAACAGGTCATACAGACACAACGGCTCAACCTCCTGAGACCACCAAAGACTAAACAGGGTCAGACAGACACAACGGCTCGACCTCCTGAGACCACCAAAGACTAAACAGGTCATACAGACACAACGGCTCGACCTCCTGAGACCACCAAAGACTAAACAGGTCATACAGACACAACGGCTCGACCTCCTGAGACCACCAAAGACTAAACAGGTCAGACACAATGGCTCGACCTCCTGAGACCACCAAAGACTAAACAGGTCAGACACAACGGCTCGACCTCCTGAGACCAGCAAAGACTTAACAGGTCATACAGACACAACGGCTCGACCTCCTGAGACCACCAAAGACTAAACAGGGTCAGACAGACACAACGGCTCGACCTCCTGAGACCACCAAAGACTAAACAGGTCATACAGACACAACGGCTCGACCTCCTGAGACCACCAAAGACTAAACAGGTCAGACACAACGGCTCGACCTCTTGAGACCACCAAAGACTAAACAGGGTCAGACAGACACAACGGCTCGACCTCCTGAGACCTCCAAAGACTAAACAGGTCATACAGACACAACGGCTCGACCTCCTGAGACCACCAAAGACTAAACAGGTCATACAGACACAACGGCTCGACCTCCTGAGACCACCAAAGACTAAACAGGTCAGACAGACACAACGGCTCGACCTCCTGAGACCACCAAAGACTAAACAGGTCAGACACAACGGCTCGACCTCCTGAGACCACCAAAGACTAAACAGGTCATACAGACACAACGGCTCGACCTCCTGAGACCACCAAAGACTAAACAGGTCAGACACAACAGAGAGCACAGGTGGAGAGATGAAGCAAGGCAAAAGCCAGAAGCTGGAGAGACAGTTCTTGCTCGGAACCACTGTAAAGGTCCAAAGTGGATACCGTCAACAATGGTCGCACAAACAGGCCCTGTGCCCTACACAGTTCACACAACGGAGATCATCTGAAGGAGACACGTGTATCAATTTTTGCCAGGAACCAACCTCAGAGATGACGCATGTCAAGTGACCTACCATTGACTACGAGCCCTCAACCGAACATCCATTGCAGTAACCTACAAATTTTGCCGACTCAAGGTACTGTTGCACCCCAGTCTGGGCATACACCACCAGGACATCATAATTTCCTTGGAAGAGAAAGACGACCCCCTGAAAGGTTGAAAATTTAGTTCAGACTAACCTCTGATATAGGGGCAGAATACACCCCAGGGTTAAATCTGGGTACTGAGGCAGTTACCCCTCTTTCCCTAGTTCAAAAAAGGTTATTTGGAAAAGGAAATGTATTTACATTGAGAGAACTGTGAAATGTTAAAAATAAAATATTATGAAAAACAGTGGATATTACATTTTTCCTTATGAGGCATCAAAAGTAAAGGGTGAGGAAAATGTAGTGCACTGATATTTTAGTTTGTCCCATCAGGGCACCTGTAGTACCCTCCCCCCCCCTGCTTACGTACATTGGAATGCTTGGAATGTTTTCTCCTGTGAAGGGCAGTAAAACAATGCCCACGTGTTAGTTTCTACTCCTGTCTCATGTCCTGTCCTTATATTAATCAAATCAAATCAAATTCATTTATATAGCCCTTCGTACATCAGCTGATATCTCAAAGTGCTGTACAGAAACCCAGCCTAAAACCCCAAACAGCAAGCAATGCAGGTGTATCATCTGTAGAAGTAATACAGTGTGGTATACAAATCAAATCAAGTCAAACTTTATTTGTCACATGCGCCGTATACAATAAGTATAGACCTTACCGTGAAATGCTTACTTACAAGCCCTTAATAAACAACTTGAAATGAGCTCAGGTGTATCCTGTTTCCATTAATCATCCTTGAGATGTTTGTACAACTTGATTGGAGTCCACCTGTGGTAAAAATCTATTGAATGGACGTGATTTGGAAAGGTACACAAATATATATGGTCCCACAGTTGACAGTGCATGTTAGAGCAAAAACCAAGCCATGAGGTCGAAGGAATTGTCCGTAGAGCTCTGAGACAGGATTGTGTTGAGGCAGAGATCTGGGGAAGGGTACCAAAAAATTTCAGCAGCACTGAAAGTACCCAAGGACTCAGTGGCCTCCATCATTCTTAAATGGAAGAAGTTTGGAACCACCAAGACTTCCTAGAGCTGGCCGCTTGGCCAAACTGAGCAATTGGGGGAGAAGGGCCTGATGGTCACTCTGACAGACCTCCAGAGTTCCTCTGTGGAGATGGTATAACCTTCCAGAAGGACAACCATCTCTGCAGCACTACAGCAATCAGGTCTTTATGGTAAAGCGACCAAACGGAAGCCATTCCTCAGTAAAAGGCACATGACAGCCCGCTTGGAGTTTGCCAAAAGTCACCTAAAGACTCACAGACCATGAGAAACAAGATTCTCTGGTCTAATGAAACCAAGATTGAACTCTTTGGCCTGAATGCCAAATGTCACGTCTGGAAAAAACCTGTCACCATCCCTACGGTGAAACATGGTGGTGGCAGCATCATGCTGTGGGGACGTTTTTCAGTGGCAGGGAGAGTAGTCAGGTTTGAGAGAAAGATGAACGGAGCAAAGTACAGAGAAATCCTTGATGAAAATCACTGCCAAAGTTCCCTAGTAAAGGATCTAAATACTTACGTAATTGTGATATTTCAGTTTTTTATTTGTAATACATTTTGCAAAGAAATCTAGAAACCTGTTTTTGCTTTGTCATTAATGGGGTATTGTGTGTATATTGATGAAGGAAAAAACTATTTAATCCATTTTAGAATAAGGTTGTAGCGTAATAAATGGTGCAAAAGTCAAGGGTTTCCGAATGCACAGAACCGGTATCAGTAAGGCATAAAGTTCTACAGAGATGCTAACGAGGCCTAATTTCTTGTCTCTGAAGATTCAGGCTGGTGTTGTTGGAGCCTGGGTCTGGACTCAGGAACATGAGGGGAGCTGACACTCTGTAGGAAGTGAGACACGCTGTGATGCCCAGCTGCCTCCTGATGGCTGCTAGACATGGAGTGGAGGGGTGTGTGGGGGTGGAGGAGGTGTGCGGGGGTGGAGGTTTGTGTGTCTGTCTGTGTGTTTGTGTATGTGTGTGTGTGTGTGTGCATGTGTATGTGCATGCTAGGTGCGTACATGTGAGAGATACAAAGAGAGAGAGAGTGAGAGTTTTCAAATGCACCTCATTCTCAGTCTTTGGGGCAGTGAAATCCCTCATCTTGTAGCTGGTCTAAGGTCTGCTGCCGTTGGTGACAGCTGATGACAATCCCACAGAGATCTGTAGAATATCACCTGTAAGAGTAAGTGAGGGAGGGAGAGCTGTGATAAGTGAGGGAGGGAGAGCTGTGGTAGGTGAGGGAGGGAGAGCTGTGATAGGTGAGGGAGGGAGAGCTGTGATAGGTGAGGGAGGGAGAGCTGTGATAAGTGAGGGAGGGAGAGCTGTGATAGGTGAGGGAGGGAGAGCTGTGATAGGTGAGGGAGGGAGAGCTGTGATAGGTGAGGGAGGGAGAGCTGTGATAGGTGAGGGAGGGAGAGCTGTGATAGGTGAGGGAGGGAGAGCTGTGATAGGTGAGGGAGGGAGAGCTGTGATAGGTGAGGGAGGGAGAGCTGTGATAAGTGAGGGAGGGAGAGCTGTGATAGGTGAGGGAGGGAGAGCTGTGATAAGTGAGGGAGGGAGAGCTGTGATAGGTGAGGGAGGGAGAGCTGTGATAAGTGAGGGAGGGAGAGCTGTGATAGGTGAGGGAGGGAGAGCTGTGATAGGTGAGGGAGGGAGAGCTGTGATAGGTGAGGGAGGGAGAGCTGTGGTAGGCGAGGGAGGGAGAGCTGTGATAGGTGAGGGAGGGAGAGCTGTGATAGGTGAGGGAGGGAGAGCTGTGGTAGGTGAGAGAGGGAGAGCTGTGATAGGTGAGGGAGAGAGAGCTGTGATAGGTGAGGGAGGGAGAGCTGTGATAGGTGAGGGAGGGAGCGAGAGATGTGATAGGTGAGGGAGGGAGAGCTGTGATAGGTGAGGGAGGGAGAGCTGTGATAGGTGAGGGAGGGAGAGCTGTGATAGGTAAGGGAGGGAGAGCTGTGATAGGTGAGGGAGGGAGAGCTGTGATAGGTGAGGGAGGGAGAGCGGAGCTGGATGACTGCAGTAAACTACCAAGGCAACGTTGCTTTTTTTAGGATTAAGGATATGGATTTTCCCAATCATTCGTGCACACAGTCAATTAACCACAGTGGTAATCGTACATGCTGGGGATCTGGTGCTTCATTAATGTGTGTTTGTGTGTGGGGGTGTGTGGGTGCGTGTTTGGCGAGCATACAA
Organism: Oncorhynchus nerka; assembly: GCF_034236695.1. Lineage (NCBI taxonomy): Eukaryota > Metazoa > Chordata > Actinopteri > Salmoniformes > Salmonidae > Oncorhynchus > Oncorhynchus nerka. Next base: position 12,273,619 of record NC_088401.1, on the reverse strand, counting down.
GTGTGTGTGTGTGTTCGCACAAAGTTGACCTCATGACTACCAACTCATTATGTTTGTCCCCTCTGGTAATCTGGTAATCCTATGAGTGTGTTTCAATCCAACAAATCTTGAATAGAACAGCAACCCAGAGTTATGGGGAATCAACAGGTGTCATTCTAAAAACAATTAACAAAAGGACCAGTGGCTCTTACCCAACCAAATCCCAGGCCTGCAAAAACAGACATGAAGTAATTGACCAGACTCCTGCACAGCTGTCCCTCTTCGCCATGCAGTACACTGAAATATACATGGTGATTGAGCGGCTATCGAGAGCATTTCCCTTGCATTATGCCTAAGAGATGTAATTTGTATGATTTCGTGGAGGAGAAAGAAATCGATGTGCTTTAGTTGGCAAGGTCTGATAATGTATTCTCAAGGTTTGTGTAGAGAGTTGAGCTAATGAGAGACAAATGTAAATGAAAGTGTTGCCTCGGCCAAACCTTCCCTTTGTGGACATAATCAAACTCATCAGGTCAATATTTGTGTTGGGGGTAAAAATGGATTCTCAACTTAATTCACCTCAGTGCCTCATTGTTAATGTTGAGTGTTAAATTAGCAAGAGGAGAGAGGGCCTTTGGTAAGATGCATTCGTAGCGATTGCTTGGTTAAGTTCTGCGACATTTAAGGTGACAAAGGAATACATTTAGTTTATATCTATGTTGTTTTTGAAGTTTGTGATACACCCCAAAAAGACATAGACATTCAAGACAACTGCACATATTTAGATCAATAAATGAAGAACAATACAGTCACATCATAATGCACTAAAACCAAACAAGCTTCCAAGCATCATATAACCTCAGCTAACTTGAACTAGGCTCCTGAACATCTTCTACCCCCAAGTCATAAGACTGCTGAACAATTAATCATAAGGCCACCCGGACTATTTGCATTGACACCCCCCTCCTTTGTTTTTACACTGCTGCTACTCGCTGTTTACTATCTATGCATAGTCACTTTACCCCTGCATACATATACAAATCACTTCGACTAACCAGTACGCCCACACATTGACTCGGTACCGGTACCCCTTGTATATAGCTTTGTTATGCTATGTCATTTTCTGGTGTTACTTTTTGATAACAAATTTTTACTTGACTTTATTCAGTAAATATTTTCTTAACTCTATTTCTTGAACTGTATTGTTGATTAAGGGCTTGTAAGTCAGCATTTCACAGTAAGGTCCTATTGTATTCAGCCCATGTGACTAATAACATTTGATTTGACTTGATGTGACGAATACATTTGATTTGACAATGCATTTGAAATAAAGAGTTATTTACTTTAAAACAAAATGCATTAAAAACTATTGATGTTTCTGAAAAAAGTATATCAACTTTCGTCTTGATTCTGGATGTTTGATGTCAAGGGCACCACTCACATTTCACATGAGCTGTCAACTGTGCAGAATCTTCTTCCTGATTGCGCTCTATCAATTTAGTGTGGTTTGTTGCAGATTATTTTTTCTGAAACGGTTTCAGTTTGTGATGTTTTGATGACTTTTCCAGGTAAATGTTTTTTTTTCTTTCCGTTAACAACACAGCATATACAATTTATGGCCAACTTTAAATCATTATGTATGGTAAAAACGGGAGGTGATGCAAGCATGGTGCAACGGCGGATGCAGATACATTTGCTTCCAGTGAAGTTTAGGTAACTATTTTGAGCAATATGGCCCCGGTATTCCCCTTGAATGCATCTTTATAGTTGGAATAGAAATACATACAAATCAGTTTCATAGTACGCATCTCTCACTGCATCTCTCACTGTATCTCTCACTGTATCTCTCACTGCATCTCTCACTGCTTCTCTCACTGCATCTCTCACTACATATCTCACTGCATCTCTCACTGTATCTCTCCCTGCATCTCTCACTGCATCTCTCACTGCATCTCTCACTGCATCTCTCACTGTATCTCTCACTGCATCTCTCACTGCATCTCTCATTGTATATCTCACTGCATCTCTCACTGCATCTCTCACAGCATCACTCACTGTATATCTCACTGCATCTCACTGCATCTCTCACTGTATCTCTCTCTGTATTTCACACACAGCCCAGAGATCGGATACTAGTTCTGATTGACTAGTGACTAGGGCCCCTATATCTATTGATTTCCAGAAATGTTCTACCCAGATTTGATTGGATTTCTGCTCACGGAGTGGCTAGAGTCAATCCACAGTTTCGACAACCTGTTTGTGCTGTTAACAACTGCCTCAAGCCACAAGCATCCATCCTCCAGAAGACTGACCAGAGACGGACAGCATTACCTCTTGTTAATGTAACACATATGAAGACGTGTGAGGAGATGGAAAATACTCTGATCAGAGACTATGTAGCTTGATGGCGTTGAGTAGATTTGTGCGTGCAGTGTGTGTGTGTGTGTGTGTGTGAGTGTGTGTGTGTGTGTGTGTGTGTGTGTGTGTGTGTGTGAGTGTGTGTGTGTGTGTGTTTGGTCCAAGTCCAAAGGGATAGAACGTATTTAAATATGTCTCCTCCCCTCTCATTAGAAGCTATACATGAACGTCACACATTCTCTGTAATGAACCAAGATATTAGAAGGACAAAATGGCATGACAAAGGTGTTTAAGCCAGCGGCATCAGATCAGATGCAGAGTGCAAACGTTGAACAGTACAGTTTTCTTTGTGCATGTAAGCAGAGAAGACTGTCACACACATTCCTTGGTCATTAGCTTCATTGTGGTCAAAATAAAGACCCGTTGAAAGATATCATTATTGGATGGAATCAGGAGGAAAACTACTAGGTAAAGGCTGAATGCTAAAATTCTATTGTTGCTTTTTTGTCCATTGATTTTGTTATGTGAAATAGAATAGGGCCATTAATTGGGTCATTCCAATGGTATTCCTGAAATGATGGAGGAACTTTGGACATTTTGACTTACCCTCAAGTGTCTTGTAATTATTTAAGACCATCCATGCATCTGTCCAAGGTCTCCCTATGCAGGAATATAGAGAGCATTGCTAACCAACATGAATCCTCTGTCTATATTAAATCCATTAGATCATTAATAGATATGTGAATATTCTGTCCTGAAACATGTTTTCATGTTCATGAAATGTGTGTTACACTTCATTGTTTATGAATGTATTGTCATGAGAAACTAGTTGCACAAGGCCTTGTGTGTGTTTGTGAGAAACGGCGAACCCTTGATGTTCAACACAACTACTCCAGCAACACTGAGAGCGGAAAGAGAGAGAGAGAGAGAGAGAGAGAGAGAGAGAGAGAGAGAGAGAGAGAGAGAGAGAGAGAGAGAGAGAGAGAGAGAGAGACAGAGAGAGAGACAGAGAGAGATAGAGAGAGAGAGAGAGATAGAGAGAGAGAGAGAGAGGGAGAGCTGTTGCTTTGGGCCTCAAAAATGACCTAGATACCAAAGTATGAATTTAATTTACCTCAAATATCATATCACAACATCCAAGTGTACCTCACTACTGCAGTCTTACAGATACATATGGTAAGCAAACTCTTAGAAGAAAAAGGTTCAAAAGAATGATTTGGCTGCTGCCATAAGAAAAAACTTTT
>NC_088401.1:12230038-12265038 GCF_034236695.1 Oncorhynchus nerka | reverse complement strand
TGTGCGGGCTTGTTCCTCTGTTGGTTTGTGGGGAAGTACGATAGAGAGTCGGCTGGGTGCCAGGGATTTTTGCTCCAGCTCAAGCTATACTGTACCTGGCTACCGTTTGGCCGACTCTCTCGGGTGAAGAGAGTGTGAGCGTCCTCGTCTCCTGCCTGGCGGGCAGAGCCCTGGAGTGGGCCAACGCAGTTTGGAATAGCCCAGATTCTGCAAGGGACCACTACCCAGAGTTCACCCGGCTGTTCCACCTTAGGCAGGAGACCTCAGGACTTTGCGCTGGAGTCCCAGACCTTGGCTGCTGGGGCGGGGTGGAATGACAGGGCCCTGATGGACCACTACCGGTGTAGCCTCTGGGAGGACGTCCGCAGGGAGCTAGCTTGTCAGGATGCCACTCTCTCCCTCGATGAGCTCATAGACATGTTGATCTGACTGGACAATCTGCTGGCTGCCCGCGGGCGTTCAGAAAAGGGCCTGTCATTTCCGCCTCCTGGCCCTCCCACTCCCATACCTATGAGTCATTACTATTCTCTGAGTCATTACTGAGTCATTACTATTATTTATCAGTCATTACTATTATCTATAAGTCATTACTATTCTATATGAATCATCACCATTTTCAATCAGTCATTTCACTTTCTCTATGATTTGTTACTATTCTCTCTGAGACATTACTATTATTTATGAGTCATTATTATTCTCTATGCGTCATTATGATTCTCTATAAGTCATTACCATTCTCTCTGAGACATTACTAATCTATGTGAGTCATTACTATTCTCTATGAGTCATTATTAAATACATACTCCATAATCCACAACTCCATGCAGCGATATCTACATACATACATACATACATACATACATACATACATACATACATACATACATACATACATACATACAAACAGTTAAAATTATTATAATTAGGTACCACAGCTATCATATTATAAATAAAATCCCAGAGCAGCTATTCATCAATAAATATAACATTTTGTTGCCAACCATCTAATGGGTTCTCCAGGCATCACTTTGTGCGTTTCAGTTTGCATCGCAGCACCCCGATTTTTTTGTTGTGCTAACACAACCCCGTCGTTAGGTTTTCTCAACAACAGATGTTCTAAATACATTGAGCAAACCCAGCAGCCGAAACATTGAGCACACACACACACATATACACAATACACACAGGCACAACTTGCGTTCCTTTCCACTCTCCGAGCATCCAGCCCCCAACACGGATCTGTATGTCAACAGTAAGAAGGCAGCGTATAGCGGAGACTAGGGAATTACAAACCAGCAGACCAGGAACTGTGGGGATTTCACGCAAGCTTACATTTAAGCTGTTTGGGGTCTTTATTGTTCCTCTGAGACCAACCTTTAAGTGATGACGGTCACTTGGGATCAGCGTGGGCAACCACAGACCCGCCATGCGTACCGGAGTGAGGAGAGACGAGAGTCTGCAATCTGCCTAGGAGACGGGAATGGATGCCACTGTAGGGACAGATCTAGAATTAGTTGAGCTCACCAACATGTAACTTTAAACAGAGGTGTACCAAAGTAAGGCTGACTTTAAATCAGTGTCCAAGGCCAGTCTACTCTGGGTTCTAAGGACAGTTTTTAAATAGTTTTTATGTGGAGCGTCATTGGTGCCTGGTTAAATAAAGGTAAATAAGAAAATAACAATGAAATAAAATCATTTTTCAATTCAATATGAATGGCTCTGAATTTATATGTACAGTGGGGAGAACAAGTATTTGATACACTGCCGATTTTGCAGGTTTTCCTACTTACAAAGCATGTAGAGGTCAGTCATTTTTTATCATAGGTACACTTCAACTGTGAGAGACGGAATGTAAAACAAAAATCCAGAAAATCACATTGTATGATGTTTAAGTAATAATTTGCATTTAATTGCATGAGATACGTATTTGATACATCAGAAAAGCACAACCTAATATTTGGTACAGAAACCTTTGTTTGCAATTACAGAGATCATACGTTTCCTGTAGTTCTTGACCAGGTTTGCACACACTGCAGCAGGGATTTTGGCCCACTCCTCCATACAGACCTTCTCCAGATCCTTCAGGTTTCAGGGCTGTCGCTGGGCAATACGGACTTTCAGCTCCCTCCAAAGATTATCTATTGGGTTCAGGTCTGGAGAATGGCTAGGCCACTCCAGGACCTTGAGATGCTTCTTACAGAGCCACTCCTCAGTTGCCCTGGCTGTGTGTTTCGGGTCGTTGTCATGCTGGAAGACCCAGCCACGACCCATCTTCAATGCTCTTACTGAGGGAAGGAGGTTGTTGGCCAAGATCTCGCGATACATGGCCCTATCCATCCTCCCCTCAATACGGTGCAGTCGTCCTGTCCCCTTTGCAGAACAGCATCCCCAAAGAATGATGTTTCCACCTCCATGCTTCACGATTGGGATGGTGTTCTTGGGGTTGTAGTCATCCTCCTTCTTCCTCCAAACACGGCGAGTGGAGTTTAGACCAAAAAGCTCTATTTTTGTCTCATCAGACTACATGACCTTCTCCCATTCCTCCTCTGGATCATCCAGATGATCATTGGCAGATTTCAGATGGGCCTGGCTTGCGCTGGCTTGAGCAGGGGGACCTTGCGTGCGCTGCAGGATTTTAATCCATGACGGCGTACTGTGTTACTAATGGTTTTCTTTGAGACGGTGGTCCCAGCTCTCTGCAGGTCATTGACCAGGTCCTGCCGTGTTGTTCTGGGCTGATCCCTCACCTTCCTCATGATCATTGATGCCCCACGAGCTGAGATCTTGCATGGAGCCCCAGACTGAGGGTGATTGACCATCATCTTGAACTTCTTCCATTTTCTAATAATTGCACCAACAGTTGTTGCCTTCTCACCAAGCTGCTTGCCTATTGTCCCGTAGCCCATCCCAGCCTTGTGCAGGTCTACAATTTTACCCCTGATGTCCTTACATAGCTCTTTGGTCTTGGCCATTGTGGAAAGGTTGGGGTCTGTTTGATTGAGTGTGTGGACAGGTAACGAGTTGAAAAAGGTGCAGTTAATAGAGATAATGAGTGGAGAACAGGAGGTCTTCTTAAAGAAAAACTAACAGGTCTGTGAGAGCCGGAATTCTTACTGGTTGGTAGGTGATCAAATACTTATGTCATGCAATAAAATGCAAATGAATTACTTAAAAATCATACAATGTGATTTTTGTTTTACATTCCGTCTCTCACAGATGAAGCGTACCTATGATAAAAATTTGAGACCTCTACATGCTTTGTAAGTAGGAAAACCTGCAAAATTGGCAGTGTATCAAATACTTGTTCTCCCCACTGTATATAGGACCTTACGTTTGTGATGTTACTTTCGTCTTGAAATGGTAGAATGAATGAGGTCGTATGCAAGTCACAAACACACACACACACACACACACACACACACACACACACACACACACACACACACACACACACACACACACACACACACACACACACACACACACATACAAACAAACATATACAGATATTGGACATTTGATCATGACATGGCCATGTCTGTGACCTTACACAGCGTTTGTTCTGCTGTTTCATGGTGACTTTATCTCAGAGTTCAAGATATCCTGAGCGAGTACGCTTCACAACACTCCCACTGAAGCAAGAGTAAACTACACAGCGGGAATCATAACAGAATTGTCTCAAACAGGTCAGTCACAAGACAAATATGAGATAGATATGATACAAGCAGGTTGAAAAGTAATCCCTATGGGGAAACACTGGTATCCAGCCACCCCCATCATCCACTCAAGTCTAACAAACTGAACCCTACCCTCCATTTCCCACTTTGCGTTCCAGAATGATTGGAAGAACAGTGGTGTGATCTATCCAACCTGGTCTTAACCTCAGGGTCCGAACAACATCTTCCTTCTTTGTTGATTTAACCCGTAGCTGTTAGGAGGGAAAACGGCCCCTCCTCTGAACCAGATGGTTCCTGTTGCATGCTGGGAACAGCGAGGCGGTGTTGCGGTGTAATGTGTCCCACCTGTGGTTTTCATTATAACGTAAGACAGGGGTACGCAGTAAAGTGTGACGCAGAGGAGAGCAGTCGTGACCAGCACTGTTATATACTATCTAGGAGGGTGGGAGGGCAATAAGAGCTCAAACCTTTACCAATTTGACTTCATATTCTGATGCTTGTCTACGTTTTTTCCAAATGTCATTAAGGTTAATGTTAACTGTTTGGATAGGGTGAAAACATAACGTCTAGGCATTCATTCAAAATTATTAAGTGAAGGGTTAAGGTTTGGGATAAGGTAAATAAACAAACACTAAAACAATTGTCTGCCACTGGGTTTGAACACGCGGCCTTCAGGTCCAGGAATCATTGGATTACACCCGTCTGCAACACACCAGAAAAATTGAAGCTTCGTTTAATCCCCATGTTATATCTAATGTAGTTATCTTTAAAGTTACTGGTAGGAACAGTGCCTTCAGTTTGCCATTCCAGGGACCTAAAAGTTGTAATGGCAAACTATGGAGTAGCCTATATCTTATGTCTCATGTCTAGTTATTTATTTAAAAAAAGTTTTTTTTGGGGGGGGAGGTGGTAAATCAGGTTTAATATTGCAAATAGATTGTGGCTTCCATCAATGTAATTGTAAGCATCATTTCCAATCCCCTATTTATTTTATTTGTAAATATATATGTGTGGTGTGATAACAGGACAACAACCTCTCCCTCACCATGTTTAAAACAAAGGAGATGATTGTGGACTACAGGAAAACGAGGACCGAGCACGCCCCCATTCTCATCGACGGGGCTGTAGTGGAGCAGGTTGAGAGCTTCAAGTTCCAACTAACATGGTCCAAGCACACCAAGACAGTCGTGAGGAGGACACGACAAAACCTATTTCCCCTCGGGAGACTGAAAAGTTTTGGCACGGGCCCTCAGATCCTCAAAAGGTTATACCATCGAGAGCATCCTGACAGGTTGCATCACTGTCTGGTATGGCAACTGCTCGCCTCCGACCGCAAGTCAGTACAGAGGGTAGTGCGTACGGCCAAGTAAATCACTAGGGCCAGCTTCCTGCCATCCAGGAACTCTATACCAGGCGGTGTCAGAGGAAGGACCAAAAATGTGTCAAAGACTCCAGCCACTGTAGTCAAAGACTGTTCTTTCTTTTACCGCACGACAAGCAATACAAGAGCGCCAAGTCTTGGTCCAAGAGATTTCAAAACAGCTTCTACCACCTTGCCAAAAGACTGCTGAACAATTAATTGGTGGCAGACATGTTTTGCCTACTCTTACCACCTGGGGGCGGCCCATCAGGAAGTCCAGGATCCAGTTGCAGAGGGAGGTGTTTAGTCACAGGGTCCTTAGCTTAATGATGAGCTTTGAGGGCACTATGGTGTTGAACGCTGAGCTGTAGTCAATGAATAGCATTCTCACATAGGTGTTCCTTTTGTCCAGGTGAGAAAGGGCAGAGTGGAGTGCAATAGAGATTGCATCATCTGTGGATCTGTTGGTGCGGTATGCAAACTGGAGTGGGTCTAGGGTTTCTGTTATAATGGTGTTGATGTGAGCCATGACCAGCCTTTCAAAGCATTTCATGGCTACAGATATGAGTGCTGTGGGTCGGTAGTCATTTAGGCAGGTTACCTTAGTGTTCTTGGGCACAGGGACAATGGTGGTCTGTTTGAAACATGTTGGTATTACAGACTCAAACAGGGTTGAAAATGTCAGTGAAGACACTTGCCAGTTGTTCAGCCACGACTCGGTGAAACATAAGATATTACAGTTTTTAATGTCCCGTTGGTAGGATATACGTGCTTTCAGTTCGTCCCATTTATTTTCCAGCGAATGGACGGAAAGCAAAGGCATAGTATCCACTCGTCTCCTAATCCTCAGACGGCACCCTGATATTTTTCCGAAAAATCTGTTTCCTTCTCCAGTGAATGAAGTGGATCTGGGCCTGGTCGTATGTCTGTAGTATATCCCTCCCGTCTGACTCATTGAAGAAAAATTCTTTGTCTAATCTGAGCTGAGGAATCACAGATGTCCAGAAGCTCTTTTCCGCCACTAGAGATGGTAGCAGTAACATTATGTACAAAACAAGTTACGAACAATGCGAAAAAACAAACAAATTAGCGAAGTTGGTTTAAGAGCCGATAAGACGGCAGCCATCCCCTCCGGCACCAATTATCCATTCAATCCGTTCTCTGCGTCTCACAAAGACACGGCGGTTGGAATTGAAAATCTCAACATTGGACTCATCAGACAAAAGGACAGATTTCCACTGGTCTAATGTCCATTGCTCGTGTTTATTGGCCCAAGCAAGTCTCTTATTATTATTGGTGTCCTTTAGGCATGCTTTCGTTGCAGCAATTTGACGATGAAGACGTGATTGACACAGTCTCCTATGAGAGGTCGATGTTGAGATGTGTCTGTTACTTGAACTCTGTAAACCATTTATTTGGCCTACAATTTCTGAGGCTGGTAACTCTATCGAACATATCCTCTGTAGCAGAGGTAACGCTGGGTCTTCCTTTCCTGTGGCGGTCCTGAGGAGAGACAGGTAACTCTAACGAACATATCCTCTGTAGCAGAGGTAACGCTGGGTCTTCCTTTCCTGTGGCGGTCCTGAGGAGAGACAAGTAACTCTAACGAACATATCCTCTGTAGCAGAGGTAACTCTGGGTCTTCCTTTCCTGTGGCGGTCCTCAGGAGAGATTGGTAACTCTAACGAACATATCCTCTGTAGCAGAGGTAACTCTGGGTCTTCCTTTCCTGTGGCGGTCCTGAGGAGAGCCGGTGTCATCACAGCGCCTAAGCGTTTTTGCGACTGCACTTGAAGAAACTTTAAAAGTTCTTGAAATTGTCCATATTGACTGACCTTCTTGTCTTAAAGTAATGATAGACTGTTGTTACTCTACTTATTTGAGCTGTTCTTGCCATAATATGGACTTGGTCTTTTACCAAATAGGGCTGTCTTCTGTACACCACCCTGTCATGACATAGCCCTTTCTGGGTATAGATCGTGGCTTCCCCTTCTCTCTTTCTCTCCTACACCCAGGTTCTGTTATCTCAGGTCGTAAATTCCTGGTGGAGGCACTCTCCCCCTTTTCATTCAGAGACAGAGACCACAGAGTGAACAAAGGATTTCACGTGGCCGAACTCCTAAATCCCCAAAGTGGGAAAATTAAACTACAGTATATGTCCACTTGTGAGAATGTGGGAAGGGTCCGTGGACACTTAAGGGACATTTATGGTGAGTGTGTTTCATTTGGTGATAGGAAACACACATAACTATATCTCTGAATGTGTACATTTCTCAATGATGGTGTTTGCATCTAATTCCTGTATAAAATGAATGAGAAAATATTTGTGAAATGATGTAATGTGATGCTAAGCCTTTAATGTGAGGGAATTGTATTCCCTTTAAAGTTGAACTAAGTCATCGGCCCGCCCCCATGAGCACAGACATGATCTGGCGTCATGGAACGGCCCTTTCCTATTGTCATGAATAAATCCCCCTCCTGAGGAAATCCTCTTCAGACTGAGCGAACCCACAGCGTGAGCTGTGATTGTGAAGTTCAGACCACGCATACCTCGGTGTAAGCTGAGGTGGTACAGGTTTGAGTACCAAAACTAGAAAACTATACCACATGGAGCATTGGCCACACGGCTGGAAATAGTTCAACTCTGAGACTATCATTCTCTACAGAATAAGAGCAGATTTTAGATATTAATTACTAGTCTTCAGATAGAAATTATATAAACCTGGGATGTGAATACCGACAACCCCCGAAACACCTATTCTATGAGAACATTTCTGAATGGGACTTAGAAGTATCCATTCTAACCATGAAAGACTTTGATCTTCAGGGAAACAGAAAGAGAGAGAGAGAGACTCAGATGAACTCTCCAGCAGACAAACTGGATTCCAACAGAGAAGATCACAACGACACATGGGCTTAAATACATATTGATTGCAATTATTCCCGAATGAGTGAGCGTTCATGTGCAAAAGGATTAGCATTTCAATGAATATAATTATCAACTGCGTCTTTCCCGCTTCTTTCTCATTCCACACCCACTTCCCAGTCCACACCCCCTTCCCAGTCCACTCCCCCTTCCCAGTCCACACCCCTTTCCCAGTCGACACCCCCTTCCCAGTCCACACCCACTTCCCAGTCCACACCCCCTTCCCAGTCCACACCCCCTTCCCAGTCCACACCCACTTCCCAGTCCACACCCCCTTCCCAGTCCACACCCACTTCCCAGTCCACACCCACTTCCCAGTCCACACCCCCTTCCCAGTCCACACCCCCTTCCCAGTCCACACCCACTTCCCAGTCCACACCCCCTTCTCAGTTCACAACCACTTCCCTTTGTCCACCAAGCCGTCATATTGGCTTAGCCCACTAGGGACTCTTCACTATCATCGTTAGTAACCAATATCTACTGTTTGTTTGTATATGCATTTCTGTATTTAGTTAGTTAGTAAGTAAATGATTAAGCCAATTGGTGTATGGATGATAAATAGTTTAGGCCGGGTTCGCGCAGATAACCAACAATTTACGACGTTTGGAATGAGACTGACGTGAGGTAAAGAGTAATTAATTAATAGAATATGAATTGATAAGATATTAAAGTATCTGAAGAGTTATATTCGGAAAATTATAACTTTGTAATCTGAAGATTTGCTGTGGTTGTCATGCCCTGACCTTAGTTATCTTTGTTTTCTTTATTGTTTTGGTTAGGTCAGGGTGTGACGAGGGTGGTATGTGTGTATTTGTCTTGTCTAGGGTTTTGTACATCTAAGGGGTTTTGGTATGTCTAGGTAAATGTAGGCCTATGGTGGACTGAATTGGTTCCCAATCAGAGGCAGCTGTTTATTGTTGTCTCTGATTGGGGATCTTATTTCGGTTGCCATTTTCCATTTCGGTTTGGTGGGTTATTATCTATGTGTAGTTGCCTGTTTCAGCACTCTTGTTATATAGCATCACGTTCGGTTTGTTATTTTTGTTAGTTTGTTTAGTGTTCTTCGTTAATAAATGAAGGATGTGTTCAAATCACGCTGCCCCTTGGTCTCCTCACTATGACGAACGTGACAGAGGTGCCCCGACTTCCTAGTTAATTAAATTTAAATGATTAGTTTAATTACATAATAACAATTACAGATAATTGTTTTGATAAAATATCAGTCTTCACGTTTAATGATGCCAAAGACACGACAACCTCTACCTTGTCACGACACAACTCATTAAGAAGGAATTCAATTCCACAAATTAAGTCACACCTGTTAATTGTAATGCATTCCAGGTGACTACCTCATGAAGCTGGTTGAGTGAGAGTGTGCAAAACTGTCCGTTAAAGGGTGGCAACTTTGAAGAATCTGAAATATGATATATATATATATATATGTTGATTTGTTTAACACTTTTTTGGTTACTACATGATTCCGTATGTGTAATTTAATAGTTTTGATGACTTCACTATTATGCTACAATGTTGAAAATATCAAATAATAAAAATAAACCTGAGTAGGTGTGTCCAAACTTTTGACTGGTACTGTACATATAAAATATATATATATATATATGTATTTTTCTTTATTATTTTCCCCTAACCCCACCACTCCTCCCCTAACTGGAGTACACTAATGGAAGACAACAAAGCTTCTACTTCCAGGTCATACATGCTATATACATGCTACAGACACCGCCTATTTCACAATCATATTAATTTGATTGTTTTTAGTCCCAAAGCTTCAGAACGTGTGTTATTTCTCTGGAATGTACTCAGCCAGGAATCTGAGAGCTGTTTTTCTTTTTATTCTGCCCTCTCTCCAAGTGTGTGTTTCATGCCAGCGTGTGTGTGTGTGTGTCTGATCTGTAGGATGCCTGTAGGCTGGTCCCAGGAGAGAAGCTGAGCACTCATCCGACACAAACAGGGTCATGGAACAACGCCTCAGTCAGTTGTGTGGAGTTTACTGACGATATTCTGTGTCTCTTGAATCCGATCATAACAGTTATAAGTCAAAAGATCAGTAGTCGATCAGAGCAACGCCAATAATGTTTCCCTTATCTTCTGCATGTAAGTATTGATCAGGTTATTATGTTTATCCATGATCACACCTGCTTCATTGACCTATTCATAGTAAGTGTTTTATCTTGCTCATGTCAGATGTCTACTTTCATTCATAGCAAACACATACTGTACCTGTAAAACAGGTCTGATAAAGTGAATGACTGGCAGGATTAATATGCAGGTTCTGGTTTCAGGGGGCCAAGCAGAGGACACATCGGCTGCTGTCACACATGCCGATGTCAGACCTCCTCCCTTCCTGAAGGTGCTGTAACTGTAAGACGCTGTGGACAAGAGTGTCTGCTAAATCACTGTTTTACCAAACTGTGTTGCTTCGTGAGGCTTGAAAAAACATTCTGTACACAGACCAAAGAATAAGTTAATAATAGATTAATAATACTGTCTTTTTTAAACCATTTAACTGAATGTAGATTTGAGTATGGCTTGTTGTGACCAACTTAAAGAAATGTACTCTATACTGTAGTTCTAACATTATTTCTGACAGTGCAGGGTTTCTTCTGAATAGTAAACAGGCTTAGGCGGTGGGCATGTTAGGGGGCTTGGCAATGGGCGGTTGTCTGAGCGACTGAAATCTGGGCGATAAAATTGTAGGCCCTCATCTTGGCAGCGGAGAGAAACATTTTCAGTTTTAAAGTAAATTTTCTGCAATTCTAGACATGTTGCCATGGCTAATGCTGTGTTCTTATAACATCATACCAAAATCAACGGGGGCCTGATTGTCTAGCTTTTATTTTGGGTCCATTATAGGTCCATTATATTTTCTACACACTTTCTATTTGGTTAAGTCATTTAAGTTTACACTGAAAGCATTTACCCATCCCATTTTTGGGGGGTGAAAAATAAAATAAAAATATATACATTTTTGCAAAAACAATAAGTGTCATCCCACAAGCCACCTGGACCTTGCCGAAACCCACAAGTGGGTCCTGATCCACAGTTTGGGAACCACTGCGCTAAATTATCTAAACATCTCAATGTAAAACCAAAACTCCTGGCCCTGGGGAGGATGAAAACCCTGTCAAAATGCAACAACGTTATACTTGTTCATATGAATTATATTTAGACTAAACTAACAAGGGTTTCCTCTACCCAGACACAAGACAACAACTGATAGATAGTAGAACTCACAGGGCTGAGCTAGTTCATTGCATGTTTGCATTATTCAGGTCTATGCAACTGCAGGCCTAATAAACTATTCACTCAGTCTATGGTATCACTATTGTGTTTATTGATTCATTCCAGTTAATTATTTTGGATTGAAAATGTTTAGGCCCCCTAGCCAGCCTAAGATTGAATATAAACCAAATTTGACCACGTAAAAATGTTCTCCTGACAACCAAATGGACTATAAATTCATAACTTTACCAATTTGTTAATCCTGACCAAATGGACAGCACACATAGGCTGTATGCATCTGCTCTTATTAGTAGCCTACCATTGATCAGACTGAAAAGGTGTCTGGTTTTCAGATCTCTAATGTTTAGGTGAAACCTAGGCTGCTGCAACATTTATGGAATGAGTTTTTGCTTGTGTCTGTCCGGATTGATTGTGTTATATCACCTGTGCTAAATAAATACAGGAGAAAAGTGGAAAGTCTACTTGAACGAACCCAACAAAACGCGTTCAGTCGACTTCTCTTTTTAATCTCACGCGTTCAGTCGACATCTCTTTTTAATCTCACGCGTTCAGTCGACTTCTCTTTTTAATCTCACGCGTTCCGTCGACTTCTCTTTTTAATCTCACACTCAAAGGATGACGTGATGGAAGCGATCAAGTCATTCTGAATTGATTTCCACGTCCCCATAGAAGACTAGAAACGTCCATATGCTCAGCAAGTTAAGCATCGTAATGTGCAATTACCTCTGCAAGCTCCTTGTAGTTGCCCCTGTTAGCTGAACTTTCCCTCTCGTCGTGCCTCTAAGTGAAAGCCAACTCTTGCCGATAAGCTGCTTGTGACCCTGTTTCTTCTCACCTTCTCGTTGTGTTGTGCATATTGAATACACAAACGTTTGTCCATTACATGATCGATGAGGCTTTTTCCAAGGTGCTTGAATGTGATATGGGCAATGAAAGTGGTTCTTCAACAAAACATCCACTACATTGTTGTGAGAATTAGCTAGCCGTTCTGGAGGAGAAAACTGCACTCTGGTAGCTAGCAAACGTTAGCACTTGCTACTAATGTTAGCAAGGCAGATTTAAATAAATTGTTCTAACTCCACACAAAAATAAAGTTCAAAAACCAAGAAAACAACATACAGTGGGGCAAAAAAGTATTTAGTCAGCCACCAATTGTGCAAGTTCTCCCACTTAAAAAGATGAGAGAGGCCTGTAATTTTCATCATAGGTACACTTTAACTATGACAGACAAAATGAAAAAAAAAATCCAGAGAATCACATTGTAAGATTTTTTTATGAATTTATTTGCAAATTATGGTGGAAAATACGTTTTTGGTCACATACAAACAAGCAAGATTTCTGGCTCTCACAGACCTGTAACTTCTTCTTTAAGAGGCTCCTCTGTCCTCCACTCGTTACCTGTATTAATGGCACCTGTTTGAACTTGTTATCAGTATAAAAGACTAAATACATTTTTGCCCCACTGTATATCTTTCTCCTGTACGTTGAAGATCCTAAATTGCATGGAATAGTATCCTAAAAATGCTCAACTATCACTCCTCACTCAATCTCTATCTAATATGTCACCAACTCACCAAGCATCTTAATACAGAACACCCCATAATGCTCTGTGGCACAACCCCAATACAACACACTAGGTTCATTCTCTGCTCCTAATCCTGTGATTGGATGGACAACATGTCAGTTCATATTGCAAAAGCTTCGATTGGTTGGAGGATGTCCTCCGGAAGTGGAACTGGAAACACTTATCTCCCTCACTAGCTTTAAGCACCAGCTGTCAGAGCAGCTCACAGATTACTGCACCTGTACATAGCACATATATAATTTAGCCCAAACAACTACCTCTTTCCCTGCTGTATTTATTTAGCTCCTTTGCACCCCATTATTTCTATCTCTACTTTGCACATTCTTCCAGTGCAAATCGACCATTCCAGTGTTTTACTTGCTGTATTGTATTTACTTTGCCAACATGGCCTTTTTTGCCTTTACCTCGCTTATCTCACCTCATTTGCTGACATTGTATATAGATTTATTTTTCTACTGTATTATTGACTGTATATTTGTTTTACTCCACGTGTAACTCTGTGTTGTTGTATGTGTCGAACTGCTTTGCTTTATCATGGCCAGGTCTCAATTATAAATGAGAACTTGTTCTCAACTTGCCTACTCGGTTAAATAATGGTTAAATAATGGTTAAATAAAATTAAAAGTCCTCATAATTACCTTGTTAGTCTATGGAAGGGGGTGAGGCCTACAAGCCTCCTAGATTTGTGTATCGAAGCCAATGTAGTCAGAGGAGGCCATAGACTCCTCCAGCTACACCATGATGCTATCCTAGAGTGTGTTGTTGAGGCTACTGTAGACCTTCATTGCAAATAGTGTTTAATCAGCTATTTGAATATATTTAGTATAGATTTATCAGAAAAGGCTAACTTTTTTAAAGTCTCATTATTTTTTATTTGTCTGAGTAGGATGGTCCTCCCCTTCCTCCTCTGAGGAGCCCTCCACTGACACAAACACAAACAGCTGGAATCTGACTCTGTCTTTGATGGGCCGGGCTGACATACACACTCACTGTGCACAAGGAGTCTTACTGTGTAGGCTTGCTGTACACAAGATGATTGACACACACACACACACACACACACACACACACACACACACACACACACACACACACACACACACACACACACACACACACACACACACAGCATCGCACATAATTTCCAGGCTTCTCATGTTAAAAAGATCAGCCCTAACGAGGGTGGTACAGTATCCCATACAGACCAACATTAACTGCGAAGACGACAGACTTTTCATTTCAAGAGTCAATAAGCAGAGCAGCACTGAGAGCTTTTATCATATCACCCAGGCTCTGCTCTGTTCATCATATCACCCAGGCTCGGATCTGTTCATAATATCACCCAGGCTCGGCTCTGTTCATCATATCACCCAGGCTCTGCTCTATCATATCACCCAGGCTCTGCTCTGTTCATCATATCATCCAGGCTCTGTTCATCATATCACCCAGGCTCTGCCCTGTTTATCATGTCACCCAGGCTCTGTTCATCATATCACCCAGGCTCTGCCCTGTTTATCATGTCACCCAGGCTCTGCCCTGTTTATCATATCATCCAGGCTCGGCTCTGTTCATCATATCACCCAGGCTCTGCCCTGTTCATCATATCACCCAGGCTCTGCCCTGTAAATCATATCACCCAGGCTCTGCTCTGTTCATCATATCATCCAGGCTCTGTTCATCATATCACCCAGGCTCTGCTCTGTTCATCATATCACCCAGGCTCTGCCCTGTTTATCATATCACCCAGGCTCTGCTCTGTTCATCATATCATCCAGGCTCTGTTCATCATATCACCCAGGCTCTGCTCTGTTCATCATATCACCCAGGCTCTGCCCTGTTTATCATATCACCCAGGCTCTGCTCTGTTCATCATATCATCCAGGCTCTGTTCATCATATCACCCAGGCTCTGCCCTGTTTATCATATCACCCAGGCTCTGCTCTGTTCATCATATCATCCAGGCTCTGTTCATCATATCACCCAGGCTCTGCTCTGTTCATCATATCACCCAGGCTCTGCCCTGTTCATCATATCACCCAGGCTCTGCCCTGTTCATCATATCACCCAGGCTCTGCCCTGTTTATCATATCACCCAGGCTCTGCTCTGTTCATCATATCACCCAGGCTCTGCTCTGTTCATCATATCATCCAGGCTCTGCTCTGTTCATCATATCATCCAGGCTCTGCCCTGTTTATCATATCATCCAGGCTCTGCTCTGTTCATCATATCATCCAGGCTCTGTTCATCATATCACCCAGGCTCTGCTCTGTTCATCATATCATCCAGGCTCTGCTCTGTTCATCATATCACCCAGGCTCTGCCCTGTTTATCATATCACCCAGGCTCTGTTCATCATATCACCCAGGCTCTGCTCTGTTCATCATGTCACCCAGGCTCTGCCCTGTTCATCATATCACCCAGGCTCTGCTCTGTTCATCATATCACCCAGGCTCTGCTCTGTTTATCATATCACCCAGGCTCTGCTCTGCTCTCGTCTGCTCATCCTGTCTCACATTACCACTCGACAAATTAGACCTTAAGGACTAGCCCCAGCTTCTCTCTCATGTCCCATTTAATAGTGACAAATGAGCCCTCAAAGAAAGTACAAGGTATACGTGTTTCTGTTTTTCACAGCAAAACAACATTCCAATTCACTAGTCTTGCCTACTCATCAAAATTGAAGAGTGGGTTTTCTGTCAGGCATTAAACAGACATTACAGGGAAAGCAGTTCCTGTGCTTATGATCTTCCAAGAGAGAAAGGAAAATACTCATATCTTTCTCTCCCCGATCTATTTCATTCGTCTTTAACTCTTCTTGGCCACTAATAGCAGTTGGCTCTGAGTCGACTAACTTTCACACGCACGCACGCGCACACGCACGCCCGCGCACGCGCACACGCACACGCACACGCACACGCACACACACACACACACACACACACACACACACACACACACACACACACCCTTTTCCCCTGTCAGGGATGTCAGGAGGCTGTTGATAAAGCCAACACTAGGAGGGCTATATTTAAGATGACCACCCGTCTGCCACCGCCACTATGCTAATGGCTGCAGCTTAGTTATGGAAGTGCTGCTAATAATAAAAGGTTCAAAGAGAGGACCTGTCATGGCTTACAGCTCCAGGTGTCAGGCCAGGGGACTAATTTGCTGTCAGGCTTCATATACTGTGTGATGTACTATTTTAGTTTTTATTATTCTCTTTTTTTAAGGGGGGGGGGTCATTATAATAGAGGTGATGTCTCCCTTTGTTCATGAAGTTGAGAAAATGATTATATATATATATTTTTTATTATGCTTAGAGGGGAGAGTAGATGGGATATTAATGTGGTTGGTCTGGCTGGTGGTAATGCAGCCATAAACGCAGGCAAGCAGACAGACAGGCATTTGGCTGAGGGAGGCAATAATCTTTGCAGGAGGGAGACAACCGAGGGGAGACTCAGGGCCAATGCAGGGGGGTGAAGGCCAGGTCCAGAGGAGAAGAATTTACAGGAGAGTGGTGCCAAATTGGAGATATTGTTCTCTCTCTCTCTCTCTCTGCTTTCCTGGAGTGTTTACTGACATATTCTACCTCTCCCTGTCCCAGTATGTTGGCCCCACTTGCTTCAAAAAGTCCACCACTGTTCCTGTACCCAAGGAAGCGAAGGTAACTGAAATAAATGACTATTGCCCCGTAGCACTCACCTCTGTCATCATGAAGTGCTTTGAGAGGCTAGTCAAGGACCATATCACCTCTACCTTACCCCAAACCGTATATCCATTACAATTTGCACACTACCCCAACAATTACAAGGACACATGTTGTTACATTATTCTGAAATATATTAAATAAATACAAATCCCCATCAATTTACACACATTAGCCCACGATGAAAAAAACAAAAAACAGAAATACCTTATTTACATAAGTATTCACACCCTTTGCTTTGAGACTCGAAATTGAGCTCAGGTGCATCCTATTTCCATTGATCATCCTTGAGATGTTTCTACAACTTGATTGGAGTCCTGCTGTGGTAAATTCAATTGATTGGACATGATTTGGAAAGACACACACCTGTTTATATAAGGTCCCACAGCTAACAATGCATGTCAGAGCTAAAACCAAGTCATGAGGTCGAAGGAATTGTCTGTAGAGCTCCGAGACAGGATTATGTTGAGGCATAGATCTGAGGAAGGGTGCCAAAAAATGTATGAAGCATTATTGTTCAGAGAATGGACTAGGTTAGGAAGGTGACCAAGAACCCGCCGGTCACTCTGACAGAGCTCCAAAGAATCTTTGTGGAGATGGGAGAACCTTCCAGAAGGACAACCATCTCTGCAGCACTCCACCAATCAGGCTTTTATGGTGGAGTGGGCAGACGGAAGCCACTCCTCAGTAGAGTGGCATGCAAAAGCACTCAACCCCTAGGCATTTTTCCTATTTTGTTTCCTTACACCCTGGAATTAAATAGATTTTTTGGGGGGGTTGTATCATTTCATTTAAACAACTTGCATACCACTTTGAAGATGCAAAATATTTTTTCTTGTTAAACAAACCAGAAATAAGACCAAAAACGGAAAACTAGAGCGTGCATAACTATTCACCCCCTCAATGTCAATACTTTGTAGAGCCACCTTTTGCAGCAATTACATCTGCAATTCTCTTGGGGTATGTCCCTATAAGCTTGGCATTTCTAGCAACTGGGATTTTTGCCCATTCTTCAAGGCAAAACTGTTCCAGCTCCTTCAAGTTGGATGGGTTCCGTTGGTGTACAGCAATTTAAGTCATACCACAGATTCTCAATTGGATTGAGGTCTGGGTTTTGACTAGGCCATTCCAAGACATTTAAATGTTTCCCCTTAAACCATTCAAGTGTTGCTTTAGCAGTATGCTTAGGGTCATTGTCCTGCTGGAAGGTGAACCTCCATCCCAGTCTCATATCTCTGGAAGACTGAAACAGGTTTCCCTCAAGAAGTTCCCTGTATTTAGCGCCATCATTCATTCCTTCAATTTTGACCAGTTTCCCAGTCCCTGCCGATGAAAAACATCTCCACACCATGCTTCACTGTGGGGATTATGTTCTCGGGGTGATGAGAGGTGCTGGGTTTGAGCCAGACATAGCATTGTATTTGATGTCCAGAAGGCTCAATTTTAGTCTCATCTGACCAGAGTACCTTCTTCCAAATGTTTTTTTCTTTAACTTAAGCAATGGCTTTTTTCTGGCCACTCCTCCGTAAATCCCATATCCGTGGAGTGTAAGACTTAAAGTGGTCCTATGGACAGATACTCCAATCTCTGCTGTGGAGCTTTGCAGCTCCTTCAGGGTTATCCTTGGTCTCTTTGTTGCCTCTCTGAATAATGCCCTACTTGCCTGGTCTGCGAGTTTTGGTGGACGGCCTTCTCTTGGCAGGTTTGTTATGGTGTCATATTCTTTCCATTTTTTAATAATGGATTTAATGGTTCTCTGTGGGATGATAAAAGTTTCAAATATTCTTTTATAACCCAACCCTGATCTGTACTTCTCCACAACTTTGTCCCTGACCTGTTTGGAGAGCTCATTGGTCTTCATGGTGCCGCTTGCTTGGTGGTGCCCCTTTCTTAGTGGTGTTGCAGACTCTGGGGCCTTTCAGAACAGGTGTGTGTATACTGAGATAATGTGACAGATTGTGACACTTAGATTGCACACAGGTGGACTTTATTTAAATAATTATGTGACTTCTGAAGGTAATTGTCACAACTTCTGCCAAAGTCGATGCCTCTCCCTGTTCGGGCGTTGCTCGGCGATCGACGTCACCGGTCTTCTAGCCATCACTGATCCATTTTTCATGTTCCATTGGTTTTGTCTTGCTTCCTACACACGTGGTTTCAATCCCATTCATTGCCTGTTGTGTATTTGACCCTCTGTTTCCTCTCATGTCCTTGTCAGAGATTGTTTGATCTTCAGTATTCGTGTTGTTTGTATTGGCTCTCGTACTCACTTTGTTTTATTGTATTCATGGTTTTGGAGTCGTTTGTTTTCCATTCCCCTAAGTTTGATTCTCCTGTGCCTGACTTCGCTGCCAGCTATACACGTGACTCTGACAGAATCTCTGACCCAACATAAAGTCAGCAGGAGAAGGTACCCCAGCCATGGAGGTGGAGGAGTGTGTCATGGAACATACGGAGATGATTTACAATCTGAGCCCTGCCATGGATCGCGTTGTCTAGAATATGAACCGCTGGGAGACACAGGGAGTTTTTCCAGCACCTCCACCAGCACAACCAGGGTCTCCCCTGAGCGCCCTTTCCCACCTGAACCCAGCAGGATCCATCTATCCATGCCACATGGGTACGACGGAGATGCTGCCGGCTGCCAGGTTTTCCTCCTCAAACTAAGCCTGTACTTGGCCACGGTTCACCCAGCTCCATCGGACGGTGAGAAGAGTTTCGCCCTCGTCTCGTGCCTCAAAGGGAAAGCCCTGGAGTGGGCCAGCGCTGTATGTGGAGGAGGAGATGCGGCGTTGGATAATTTTGAGGAGTTCATCCGCAGTTTCGGGCAGTATTTGACCACCATCTAAGGCAGGAAATGAGGAGCGCCCAGGAGTTTGCGCTGGAGTTTAGGATCCTGGCTGCCGGCGCTGGATGGAGCAACAGGGCCCATATCAACCATTACCGCTGTAGTCTACGCGAGGACGTCCGTCGGGAGCTGGCCTGCAGAAACACCACCCTCACCTTCAACCAGCTGGTGCACCTGTCCATTCGGCTGGACAACCTGCTGGCTACTCACAGACGTCCAGATCGGGGTCTGGTTGTTCCATCCTCCCGCACACCCTCTCCGATACCCATGGAGCTGGGAGAGACAGAACGCAGGGAGACCGGAGGGGGTTCCCGCTCGTGCACCATATGTGGTCGCAGAGGTCACACTGCTGGTCGGTGCCGGGTTGGTTCCTCTGGGAATCGAGGTAGCAGGCAGGGCACTCTGGCGTCACCCCAGGTGAGTAGGCACCATTCTAATTCTAATCCAGAGCCCTCTGTTGCACATATGTTTGTCTCTGTAATTTTTCCTGAATTTTCCCTGCGTTCCCAGCATAAGGTGCTAGTAGATTCAGGCACGGCTGGGAATTTCATTAATAAAGTATTAGCTCATAGATTACGGATCCCCATTGTTCCTGTAGATGTGCCTTTCCCCGTTCACACCTTAGATAGTCGACAATTAGGGTCAGGGTTTATCAGGGAGGCCACCGCTCCTTTGAGTATGGTAACGCAGGGGGGTAACAGGGAAAGGATGAGTCTTTTCCTTATTTATTTTCCTGCGTATCAAGTGGTGCTGGGCCAACCCTGGTTAGCTTGTCATAACCCCACTGTTTCTTGGCCACAGAGGGTTCTCACGGGGTGGTCGCGAGAGTGCTGAGGTAGGTGTTTAGGGGTTTCCCTTGGTGCTACTAAGTTGGAAAGTCCAGACCAGGTCTCCACTGTGCGCATTCCTCCAGAATATGCCAATTTGGCTCTTGCTTTCTGTAAAAAGAAGGCGACTCAATTACCACCCCATCAACGGGGGGATTGTGCGATATATCTGGTAGACGCTGCACTTCCCAGGAGTCACGTGTATCCCCTGTCGCAAGAGGAGATGGTGGCTATGGAGACATATTTCTCAAAATCCCTGCAATCGGCCCTCCATTTCACCCGTCTCCTCGAATTTCTTTCTTGTGAAGAAGAAGGATGGAGGTTTGCGCCCGTACATTGATTATCGAGGTCTCAATCAAATCACGGTGAGGTACAGTTACCCGCTACCTCTTATCGCTACGGCGATTGAGTCAATGCACGGGGCACACTTCTTCACTAAACTGGATCTCAGGAGTGCGTACAACCTGGTGCGTGTCCGGAAGGGAGACGAGTGGAAGACGGCATTTAGTACCACCTCAGGGCATTATGCCGTATGGGTTGATGAATGCTCCATCAGTCTTCCAATCCTTTGTAGATGAGATTTTCAGAGACCTGCATGGGCGGGGTGTAGTGGTGTATATTGATGACATTCTGATATACTCTGCTACTTTCAATGAGCATGTGTCCCTGGTGCGCAGGGTGCTTTGTCGCCTGTTGGATCATGACCTGTATGTCAAGGCTGAGAAATGCCTGTTCTTCCAGCAGTCCAGCAGTCCGTCTCCTTTCTAGGGCATCGGATTTCCACGTCAGGGGTGGTGATGGAGAGTGACCGCATTGCAGCCGTGCGTAATTGGCCGACTTCCACCACGGTAAAGGTGGTGATGCGATTCTTAGGGTTTGCCAACTACTACCAGAGGTTTATTCAGGGTTTTGGTCAGGTTGTTGCTCCCATTACCTCACTGCTAAAGGGGGGCCCAGTGTGCTTGCAGTGGTCAGCTGAGGCGAACAGGGCTTTTAGGCACCTGAAGGCTCTGTTTGCTCTGTTTGCTCTGTTTTCGACTGATCTACTGGGCCCACACGTCACCCTCCTCTGGTCATCCTGGGATAGGTCGGACGGTGTGCTGTCTTGATGGGAGGTACTGGTGGCACACTTTAGCTAAGGACGTGAAGGTTTATGTTTCCTCCTGCTCAGTGTGTGCCCAGTGCAAGGCTCCTAGACACCTGTTCAGAGGTAAGTTACAATCCTTACCCGTTCCACAACGACCGTGGTCGCACCTGTCGGTGGATTTCTTAACTGATCTTCCACCTTCACAGGGTAACACCACGATCCTGGTCGTTGTGGATCGTTTTTCTAAGTCCTGTCGTCTCCTCCCTTTGCCCGTTCTCCCTATGGCGTTACAAACTGCGGAGGCGCTGGTTACACACGTCTTCCGGCACTATGGGGTGCCTGAGGATATAGTGTCTGATCGGGGTCCCCAGTTCACGTCAAGGGTCTGGAAGGCGTTCATGGAACATCTGGGGGTCTGACCTCAGGTTTTCACCCCGAGAGTAATGGGCAGGTGGAGAGAGGTTAACCAGGATGTGGGTAGTTTCTGCGGTCTTATTGCCAGGACCGGCCGGGGGAGTGGGCGAAGTTTGTGCCCTGGGCAGAGATGGCCCAGGACTCGCTCCGCCACTCCTCCACTAACCTTTCTCCCTTTCAATGTGTATTGGGGACTTGAACCTGATCGAACATCTCAGGTGAGACATGAAAATAGCTGTCCAGCGATGCTCCTCATCCAACCTGACAGAGCTTGTGAGGATCTGCAGAGAAGAATAGGAGACATTTCCCAAATACAGGTGTGCCAAGCTTGTAGGGTCATCAAATGAAAATATTTTTTTTTTTTGTCACATGCGTCGAATACAACAGGTGTAGTAGACCTTATCGTGAAACGCTTACTTACAAGCCCTTAACCAACAATGCAGTTTTAAGCAAAAAAAGTGTTAAGAAAATATTTACTAAAATAAACTGATCTTAAAAAGACAAATTGAAAAATAACAAATAATCAAGTAGCAGCTGAAATAATCCATTTACATAATTATTAAGAAACTTTACTCGGTACTTTGTTGAAAGCAGCGATTACAGCCTCGAGTCTTACATGTACTAAACACATTACTTCAATTACCTCGACTAACTGCTGCCCCCGAACAATGTCTCTGTACCGTTACCCCCTGTATATAGCCTCGCTACTGCTTTTTTTTATAAATCAAATCAAATAAAATAAAATAAAATTTTATTTGTCACATACACATGGTTAGCAGATGTTAATGCGAGTGTAGCGAAATGCTTGTGCTTCTAGTTCCGACAATGCAGTGATAACCAACAAGTAATCTAACTAACAATTCCAAAACTACTGTCTTATACACAGTGTAAGGGGATAAAGAATATGTACATAAGGATATATGAATGAGTGATGGTACAGAGCAGCATACAGTAGATGGTATCGAGTACAGTATATACATATGAGATGAGTATGTAGACAAAGTAAACAAAGTGGCATAGGTGGCTAGTGATACATGTATTACATAAGGATGCATTCGATGATGTAGAGTACAGTATATAAGTATGCATATGAGATGAATAATGTAGGGTAAGTAACATTATATAAGGTAGCATTGTTTAAAGTGGCTAGAGATATATTTACATCATTTCCCATCAATTCCCATTATTAAAGTGGCTGGAGTTGGGTCAGTGTCAATGACAGTGTGTTGGCAGCAGCCACTCAATGTTAGTGGTGGCTGTTTAACAGTCTGATGGCCTTGAGATAGAAGCTGTTTTTCAGTCTCTCGGTCCCAGCTTTGATGCACCTGTACTGACCTCGCCTTCTGGATGATAGCGGGGTGAACAGGCAGTGGTTCGGGTGGTTGATGTCCTTGATGATCTTTATGGCCTTCCTGTAACATCGGGTGGTGTAGGTGTCCTGGAGGGCAGGTAGTTTGCCCCCGGTGATGCGTTGTGCAGACCTCACTACCCTCTGGAGAGCCTTACGGTTGAGGGCGGAGCAGTTGCCGTACCAGGCGGTGATACAGCCCGCCAGGATGCTCTCGATTGTGCATCTGTAGAAGTTTGTGAGTGCTTTTGGTGACAAGCCGAATTTCTTCAGCCTCCTGAGGTTGAAGAGGCGCTGCTGCGCCTTCTTCACGACGCTGTCAGTGTGAGTGGACCAATTCAGTTTGTCTGTGATGTGTATGCCGAGGAACTTAAAACTTGCTACCCTCTCCACTACTGTTCCATCGATGTGGATAGGGGGGTGTTCCCTCTGCTGTTTCCTGAAGTCCACAATCATCTCCTTAGTTTTGTTGACATTGAGTGTGAGGTTATTTTCCTGACACCACACTCCGAGGGCCCTCACCTCCTCCCTGTAGGCCGTCTCGTCGTTGTTGGTAATCAAGCCTACCACTGTTGTGTCTTCCGCAAACTTGATGATTGAGTTGGAGGCGTGCGTGGCCACGCAGTCGTGGGTGAACAGGGAGTACAGGAGAGGGCTCAGAACGCACCCTTGTGGGGCCCCCGTGTTGAGGATCAGCGGGGAGGAGATGTTGTTGCCTACCCTCACCACCTGGGGGCGGCCCGTCAGGAAGTCCAGTACCCAGTTGCACAGGGCGGGGTCGAGACCCAGGGTCTCGAGCTTGGAGGGTACTATGGTGTTGAATGCCGAGCTGTAGTCGATGAACAGCATTCTCACATAGGTATTCCTCTTGTCCAGGTGGGTTAGGGCAGTGTGCAGTGTGGTTGAGATTGCATCGTCTGTGGACCTATTTGGGCAGTAAGCAAATTGGAGTGGGTCTAGGGTGTCAGGTAGGGTGGAGGTGATATGGTCCTTGACTAGTCTCTCAAAGCACTTCATGATGACGGAAGTGAGTGCTACGGGGCGGTAGTCGTTTAGCTCAGTTACCTTAGCTTTCTTGGGAACAGGAACAATGGTGGCCCTCTTGAAGCATGTGGGAACAGCAGACTGGTATAGGGATTGATTGAATATGTCCGTAAACACACCGGCCAGCTGGTCTGCGCATGCTCTGAGGGCGCGGCTGGGGATGCCATCTGGGCCTGCAGCCTTGCGAGGGTTAACACGTTTAAATGTCTTACTCACCTCGGCTGCAGTGAAGGAGAGACCGCATGTTTTCGTTGCAGGCCGTGTCAGTGGCACTGTATTGTCCTCAAAGCGGGCAAAAAAGTTATTTAGTCTGTCTGGGAGCAAGACATCCTGGTCCGTGACTGGGCTGGGATTCTTCTTGTAGTCCGTGATTGACTGTAGACCCTGCCACATGCCTCTTGTGTCTGAGCCGTTGAATTGAGATTCTACTTTGTCTCTGTACTGACGCTTAGCTTGTTTAATAGCCTTGCGGAGGGAATAGCTGCACTGTTTGTATTCGGTCATGTTGCCAGACACCTTGCCCTGATTAAAAGCAATGGTTCGCGCTTTCAGTTTCACGTCAATGCTGCCATCAATCCACGGTTTCTGGTTAGGGAATGTTTTTATCGTTGCTATGGGAACGACATCTTCAACGCACGTTCTAATGAACTCGCACACCGAATCAGCGTATTCGTCAATATTTTTATCTGACGCAATACGAAACATGTCCCAGTCCACGTGATGGAAGCAGTCTTGGAGTGTGGAGTCAGCTTGGTCTGACCAGCGTTGGACAGACCTCAGCGTGGGAGCCTCTTGCTTAAGTTTCTGCCTGTAGGCAGGGATCAACAAAATGGAGTCGTGGTCAGCTTTTCCGAAAGGGGGGCGGGGCAGGGCCTTATATGCGTCGCGGAAGTTAGAGTAACAATGATCCAAGGTTTTACCACCCCTGGTTGCGCAATCGATATGCTGATAAAATTTAGGGAGTCTTGTTTTCAGATTAGCTTTGTTAAAATCCCCAGCTACAATGAATGCAGCCTCCGGATAAATGGTTTCCAGTTTGCAAAGAGTTAAATAAAGTTCGTTCAGAGCCATCGATGTGTCTGCTTGGGGGGGGGATATATACGGCTGTGATTATAATCGAAGAGAATTCTCTTGGAAGATAATGCGGTCTACATTTGATAGTGAGGAATTCTAAATCAGGTGAACAGAAGGATTTGAGTTCCTGTATGTTTCCTTCATCACACCATGTCTCGTTAGTCATGAGGCATACGCCCCCGCCACTCTTCTTACCAGAAAGATGTTTGTTTCTGTCGGCGCGATGCGTGGAGAAACCCGTTGGCTGCACCGCATCGGATAGCGTCTTCCCAGTAAGCCATGTTTCCGTGAAGCAGAGAACGTTGCAGTCTCTGATGTCCCTCTGGAATGCTACCCTTGCTCGGATATTGTGATATTGTGTGTTGATTCATTTTAGAATAAAGCTGCAACGTAACGTAACAAAATGTGAAAAAAGTCAAGGGGTCTGAATTCTTTCCGAATGCACTGTTTATACTGTAGGCAACAACACCTCCACAATTCTCATCCTCAACACGTGCACCCAACAGGGATTTGTGCTCAACCCCCTCCTGAACTTCCATGACAGCGTGGCTATGCACGGCTCCAACTCAATCATCAAGTTTGCTGTTGAGACAACAGTGGTAAGCCTGATTACCAACAACAACCTGACAGCCTCCGGGGAGAAGATGAGAGATCTGGGAGAGAGGTGCCAGGAAAATAATCTTTCCCTCAATGTTAAAAAAAAACAAGGAGCTGATGATGGACTACAGGAACAAAAGAGGGAGCATGCCCACATCCACATTGACGAGGCCACCGTGGTTAGGGTCAAACGTTTCAGGTTCCTTGGCGTGCACATCACTGAGGGCCTGAAATGGTCCCACCACACCGACACCGTGGTTAGGGTCAGAAGTTTCAGGTTCCTTGGCGTCCACATCACTGAGTGCCTGAAATGGTCCCACCACACCGACACCGTGGTTAGGGTCAGAAGTTTCAGGTTCCTTGGCGTGCACATCACTGAGGGCCTGAAATGGTCCCACCACACTGACACCGTGGTTAGGGTCAGAAGTTTCAGGTTCCTTGGCGTGCACATCACTGAGGGCCTGAAATGGTCCCACCACACCGACACCGTGGTTAGGGTCAGAAGTTTCAGGTTCCTTGGCGTGCACATCACTGAGGGCCTGAAATGGTCCCACCACACCGACACCGTGGTCAGAAGTTTCAGGTTCCTTGGCGTGCACATCACTGAGGGCCTGAAATGGTCCCACCACACCGACACCGTGGTTAGGGTCAGGTTCCTTGGCGTGCACATCACTGAGGGCCTTGGTCCCAGGTTCCAGGTTCCTTGGCGTGCACATCACTGAGGGCCTGAAATGGTCCCACCACACCGACACCGTGGTTAGGGTCAGAAGTTTCAGGTTCCTTGGCGTGCACATCACTGAGGGCCTGAAATGGTCCACACCGACACCGTGTTGAAGACGGCACAAAAGCCAGTTCTTAATTTGAGCCTCTCAATTAAAAAAAATTTTTTTCGTTCCGGAACTTTATTTGTCCGGATCTGGTACCTCTCATGGCATGAAAAAGAAGTTTCACGTTTTGCAATGTAGACATTATAATAAAACGAGATCAAAGTTAACATGAGTTGCCTCTAGTTAACTTGGAGTTGGAGCTCTAGAAAGAGGCCAGACTTCCCCACCTGGAATTCCAGATTGGATGACCGTTCAAGCTTGTTTTCTCCGTTTCCCAGTTGTCCTGAACGCACTGAAGTCGGAGGTCAGCGATTTCCCAGCGCCGAGTTCCCAGTTGTTTTGAACATGGCATTAAAACAAATTATGCCAAAGTCTCCAGTCATGTAAAATAATGTAGAATAGCATGATATGCATTGATAAGAGGCTCAACATTTCCTAGACCCTAGGCCACAACAAGTTTTTTCCATGTGTGAAACTTCTGTAAGTGCCTCTACTCTACTGCTCTATGCCACTATGCAAATGTGATGAAATGCATGATGCTTTATTATAAGGGTGATTTTCTTTCTCATGCGTTCCGGTACCTCAGAGTTCCCCTCTCGCGTTCGCTTTTTGTTCCCGGCACCTCCCAATTTACAAATTAAGCACTGGCAACAGCTCCTCTACAACCCCAGGTGGCAGAATAAATTCAGCATGGCCCCTAGGACCCTCACGAACTTATACAAATGTACCATTGAGAGCATTCTGTCGGGCTGCATCACTACCTGGTGTGGTATCTGCACCACGCGCAACCGCATGGCTCTCAAGAGCGTGGTGCTATTAGTCCAAAATAACACTGGGGTCACGCTGCCTGCCCTCCAGGACATGTACAGCCCTCTGGGCTCTATTTTTCAAACCTAACTCAATGGTAAATCTAAGTGCAGGCAGTAGCCACTCTCTGGCCAATCAGTATGTGCTCTATGGAGAAATATGTGGTTGCTTCAAGTTGTGAATTTACGGGTCTTTTAAGTATTGCATTGGAATCATTTGCAATTACAATGTTCATCCATTACAGTTTGTTAAATGGCTTACAGAAACAAAATTGCAAAAGGTAAACCTATCTTTTCTAAATACATTAACTTGAACCAATTTTTAGTCAAACATTGTTCTAAATAATTGCATGGCTTCAATAGCATTTACACTACATTTACACCTATTATAAGTGCATTATGGCTGAGCACGGACATGCCAAACACTGTCAATAAGCAAGATTCAATTAATTATTGATAAAGCCTAAAATTAAAACAAATAATTCTAATCAAATTGTAAACAAAACAACAACTTGTTTTAAATATGCGATGTCACACTTACAGGCACCGTAATGTCTCCCCGTGGGCACATAACATTATATTAAAACAATGAAGTGTATGGAGGGTTTCACACACATCCAAACTTTTCACAATAGCTGGACAAAGATCCAAAATAAATAGAGAGGGAGAATGCCCGCTCACCGTTATACCTATGTTTTATGAACAAAATCAGAAATATCTTACAGATCAGATCTCATTCACACATCTCAATGTTTTAATTTATTTTTATTTTTATTTTACCAGTTAAGAACAAATTCTTATTTTCTATGACGGCCTAGGAACAGTGGGTTAACTGCCTGTTCAGGGGCAGAACGACAGATTTGTACCTTGTCAGCTCGGGGGTTCGAACTTGCAGCCTTCCGGTTACTAGTCCAACGCTCTAACCACTAGGCTACCCTGCCGCCCCATGTAACGATTGTCCTCTTCTTCTGACGAGGAGTAAGAGAGGTCGGACCAATGTGCAGCGTCGTAAGTGTCCATTTTAATATATAATTCTGAACACTACAAAAATATAAAATAACAACTTGAATGAACAAACGAAAATCGAAACAGTCCCATATGATACAGATAGAGGAAAGAATCACCCCCAACTCAAAGGTGAAACCAGGCTACCTAAATATGGTTCTCAATCAGGGACAACGATTGACAGCTGCCTCTGATTGAGAACCATACTAGGACAAACGCAGAAATCACAAATCACAGAAAAAAGAACATAGACCACCCACCCAACTCACTCCCTGACCATACTTAAACAAAGACATGACAAATCACAGAAAAAAGAACATAGACCACCCACCCAACTCACTCCCTGACCATACTTAAACAAAGACATGAGAAATCACAGAAAAAAGAACATAGACCACCCACCCAACTCACTCCCTGACCATACTTAAACAAAGACATGACAAATCACAGAAAAAATCACAGAACATAGACCACCCACCCAACTCACTCCCTGACCATACAAACAAAGACATGACAAATCACAGAAAAAGAACATCCACCCACCCAACTCACTCCCTGACCATACTTAAACAAAGACATGACAAATCACAGAAAAAAGAACATAGACCACCCACCCAACTCACTCCCTGACCATACTTAAACAAAGACATCACAAAAGAACTAAGTTCAGAACGTGACGCTCCCCAGAAGTTGCATTGCTAGAACACCATGGACATCGTCACCATAAAACCAGGAAGGTGAATCTTTCTAATGAGTTTAGTTGTAATACAATGTTATGAAAAACAAGCAATATGTATATATTTTTTTGACAACAACAAACAAATACATTTAAATCAAATAATATCAAAACATTGACATGATGAAAAAGACAGGATATTGCTGTTGAACCAGCCTTTATAGTAGACCTAAGGAAGGGCTTGTCCGAAACGGAAGCTAACATTTTATAGAACTAGGCAAGTCAGTTAAGAACTAATTCTTATTTACTAATTATATCAGCAGACCATCAGACTGTTGAACAGCTTCTATCACCACCAGATTGTTGAACAGCTTCTATCACCAGACCATCAGACTGTTGAACAGCTTCTATTACCACCAGATTGTTGAACAGCTTCTATTACCAGACCATCAGACTGTTGAACAGCTTCTATCACCAGACCATCAGACTGTTGAACAGCTTCTATCACCATCAGACTGTTGAACAGCTTCTATCACCAGACCATCAGACTGTTGAACAGCTTCTATCACCAGACCATCAGACTGTTAAACAGCTTCTATCACCAGACCATCAGACTGTTGAACAGCTTCTATCACCAGACCATCAGACTGTTGAACAGCTTCTATCACCATCAGACTGTTGAACAGCTTCTATCACCATCAGACTGTTGAACAGCTTCTATCACCATCAGACTGTTGAACAGCTTCTATCACCATCAGACTGTTGAACAGCTTCTATCACCATCAGACTGTTGAACAGCTTCTATTACCATCAGACTGTTAAACAGCTTCTATCACCAGACCATCAGACTGTTGAACAGCTTCTATTACCATCAGACTGTTGAACAGCTTCTATCACCATCAGACTGTTGAACAGCTTCTATCACCAGACCATCAGACTGTTGAACAGCTTCTATCACCATCAGACTGTTGAACAGCTTCTATCACCAGACCATCAGACTGTTGAACAGCTTCTAATACCAGACCATCAGACTGTTGAACAGCTTCTATCACCAGACCATCAGACTGTTGAACAGCTTCTATTACCATCAGACTGTTGAACAGCTTCTATTACCATCAGACTGTTAAACAGCTTCTATCACCATCAGACTGTTGAACAGCTTCTATTACCATCAGACTGTTAAACAGCTTCTTTTACCAGACCATCAGACTGTTGAACAGCTTCTATCACCATCAGACTGTTGAACAGCTTCTATTACCAGACCATCAGACTGTTGAACAGCTTCTATTACCATCAGACTGTTGAACAGCTTCTATCACCATCAGACTGTTGAACAGCTTCTATTACCATCAGACTGTTGAACAGCTTCTATTACAATCAGACTGTTGAACAGCTTCTATCACCATCAGACTGTTGAACAGCTTCTATCACCATCAGACTGTTGAACAGCTTCTATCACCAGACCATCAGACTGTTGAACAGCTTCTATCACCATCAGACTGTTGAACAGCTTCTATCACCATCAGACTGTTGAACAGCTTCTATCACCATCAGACTGTTGAACAGCTTCTATCACCATCAGACTGTTGAACAGCTTCTATCACCATCAGACTGTTGAACAGCTTCTATCACCAGACCATCAGACTGTTGAACAGCTTCTATCACCATCAGACTGTTGAACAGCTTCTATCACCATCAGACTGTTGAACAGCTTCAGACTGTTGAACAGCTTCTATTACCATCAGACTGTTGAACAGCTTCTATCACCAGACCATCAGACTGTTGAACAGCTTCTATCACCATCAGACTGTTGAACAGCTTCTATCACCATCAGACTGTTGAACAGCTTCTATCACCATCAGACTGTTGAACAGCTTCTATTACCATCAGACTGTTGAACAGCTTCTATCACCATCAGACTGTTGAACAGCTTCTATTACCATCAGACTGTTGAACAGCTTCTACTACCATCAGACTGTTGAACAGCTTCTATCACCATCAGACTGTTGAACAGCTTCTATCTCCAGACCATCAGACTGTTGAACAGCTTCTATCTCCAGACCATCAGACTGTTGAACAGCTTCTATTACCATCAGACTGTTGAACAGCTTCTATCACCATCAGACTGTTGAACAGCTTCTACTACCATCAGACTGTTGAACAGCTTCTATCACCATCAGACTGTTGAACAGCTTCTATTACCATCAGACTGTTGAACAGCTTCTATTACCATCAGACTGTTGAACAGCTTCTATTACCATCAGACTGTTGAACAGCTTCTATTACCATCAGACTGTTGAACAGCTTCTATCACCATCAGACTGTTGAACAGCTTCTATCACCAGACCATCAGACTGTTGAACAGCTTCTATTACCATCAGACTGTTGAACAGCTTCTATCACCATCAGACTGTTGAACAGCTTCTATTACCATCAGACTGTTAAACAGCTTCTTTTACCAGACCATCAGACTGTTGAACAGCTTCTATCACCTGACCATCAGACTGTTGAACAGCTTCTATCACCATCAGACTGTTGAACAGCTTCTATCACCATCAGACTGTTGAACAGCTTCTATTACCAGACCATCAGACTGTTGAACAGCTTCTATCACCATCAGACTGTTAACAGCTTCTATCACCAGACCATCAGACTGTTGAACAGCTTCTATTACCATCAGACTGTTGAACAGCTTCTATCACCATCAGACTGTTGAACAGCTTCTTTTACCAGACCATCAGACTGTTGAACAGCTTCTATCACCTGACCATCAGACTGTTGAACAGCTTCTATCACCATCAGACTGTTGAACAGCTTCTATCACCATCAGACTGTTGAACAGCTTCTATCACCATCAGACTGTTGAACAGCTTCTATTACCAGACCATCAGACTGTTGAACAGCTTCTATCACCATCAGACTGTTGAACAGCTTCTATCACCATCAGACTGTTGAACAGCTTCTATTACCATCAGACTGTTGAACAGCTTCTATTACCATCAGACTGTTGAACAGCTTCTATCACCATCAGACTGTTGAACAGCTTCTATCACCATCAGACTGTTAAACAGCTTCTATTACCATCAGACTGTTGAACAGCTTCTATCACCATCAGACTGTTGAACAGCTTCTATCACCATCAGACTGTTGAACAGCTTCTATCACCATCAGACTGTTAAACAGCTTCTATCACCATCAGACTGTTGAACAGCTTCTATTACCATCAGACTGTTGAACAGCTTCTATTACCATCAGACTGTTGAACAGCTTCTATTACCATCAGACTGTTGAATAGCTTCTATCACCAGACCATCAGACTGTTGAACAGCTTCTATCACCATCAGACTGTTTAACAGCTTCTATCACCATCAGACTGTTGAACAGCTTCTATCACCATCAGACTGTTGAACAGCTTCTATTACCATCAGACTGTTGAACAGCTTCTATCACCATCAGACTGTTGAACAGCTTCTATTACCATCAGACTGTTGAACAGCTTCTATTACCATCAGACTGTTGAACAGCTTCTATCACCATCAGACTGTTGAACAGCTTCTATCACCATCAGACTGTTGAACAGCTTCTATTACCATCAGACTGTTGAACAGCTTCTATTACCATCAGACTGTTGAACAGCTTCTATCACCATCAGACTGTTGAACAGCTTCTATTACCATCAGACTGTTAAACAGCTTCTATTACCAGACCATCAGACTGTTGAACAGCTTCTATCACCAGACCATCAGACTGTTGAACAGCTTCTATCACCAGACCATCAGACTGTTGAACAGCTTCTATTACCATCAGACTGTTGAACAGCTTCTATTACCATCAGACTGTTAAACAGCTTCTATCACCATCAGACTGTTGAATAGCTTCTATCACCAGACAATCAGACTGTTGAACAGCTTCTATTACCATCAGACTGTTGAACAGCTTCTATCACCATCAGACTGTTGAACAGCTTCTATTACCATCAGACTGTTAAACAGCTTCTTTTACCAGACCATCAGACTGTTGAACAGCTTCTATCACCAGACCATCAGACTGTTGAACAGCTTCTATTACCATCAGACTGTTGAACAGCTTCTATCACCATCAGACTGTTGAACAGCTTCTATCACCATCAGACTGTTGAACAGCTTCTATTACCAGACCATCAGACTGTTGAACAGCTTCTA
Source organism: Oncorhynchus nerka (assembly GCF_034236695.1). NCBI lineage: Eukaryota > Metazoa > Chordata > Actinopteri > Salmoniformes > Salmonidae > Oncorhynchus > Oncorhynchus nerka. The sequence goes on along the minus strand of NC_088401.1, from coordinate 12,231,785 downwards.
TCACCATCAGACTGTTAAAGAGCTTCTATCACCAGACCATCAGACTGTTGAACAGCTTCTATTACCATCAGACTGTTGAACAGCTTCTATTACCATCAGACTGTTGAACAGCTTCTATCACCATCAGACAGTTGAACAGCTTCTATTACCATCAGACTGTTGAACAGCTTCTATCACCATCAGACTGTTGAACAGCTTCTATCACCATCAGACTGTTGAACAGCTTCTATCACCATCAGACTGTTAAACAGCTTCTATCACCAGACCATCAGACTGTTGAACAGCTTCTATTACCATCAGACTGTTGAACAGCTTCTATCACCATCAGACTGTTAAACAGCTTCTATCACCATCAGACTGTTGAACAGCTTCTATCACAATCAGACTGTTAAACAGCTTCTATCACCATCAGACTGTTGAACAGCTTCTATCACCATCAGACTGTTGAACAGCTTCTATCACCATCAGACTGTTAAACAGCTTCTATCACCATCAGACTGTTGAACAGCTTCTATCACCATCAGACTGTTGAACAGCTTCTATCACCATCAGACTGTTGAACAGCTTCTATCAACATCAGACTGTTGAACAGCTTATATCACCATCAGACTGTTGAACAGCTTCTATTGCCATCAGACTGTTGAACAGCTTCTATTACCATCAGACTGTTGAACAGATTCTATTACCATCAGACTGTTGAACAGCTTCTATTACCATCAGACTGTTGAATAGCTTCTATCACCAGACCATCAGACTGTTGAACAGCTTCTATCACCATCAGACTGTTGAACAGCTTCTATCACCATCAGACTGTTGAACAGCTTCTATTACCATCAGACTGTTAAACAGCTTATTTTACCAGACCATCAGACTGTTGAACAGCTTCTATTACCAGACCATCAGACTGTTGAACAGCTTCTATCACCATCAGACTGTTGAACAGCTTCTATCACCAGACCATCAGACTGTTGAACAGCTTCTATTACCATCAGACTGTTGAACAGCTTCTATCACCATCAGACTGTTGAACAGCTTCTACTACCATCAGACTGTTACACAGCTTCTTTTACCAGACCATCAGACTGTTGAATAGCTTCTATCACCATCAGACTGTTGAACAGCTTCTATCACCAGACCATCAGACTGTTGAACAGCTTCTATTACCATCAGACTGTTAAACAACTTCTATCACCAGACCATCAGACTGTTGAACAGCTTCTATCACCATCAGACTGTTGAACAGCTTCTATCACCAGACCATCAGACTGTTGAACAGCTTCTATCACCATCAGACTGTTAAACAGCTTCTATCACCAGACCATCAGACTGTTGAACAGCTTCTATCACCAGACCATCAGACTGTTGAACAACTTCTATTACCATCAGACTGTTGAACAGCTTCTATTACCATTAGACTGTTGAACAGCTTCTATTACCATCAGACTGTTGAACAGCTTCTATCACCATCAGACTGTTAAACAGCTTCTATTGCCATCAGACTGTTGAACAGCTTCTATTACCATCAGACTGTTGAACAGATTATATTACCATCAGACTGTTGAACAGCTTCTATTACCATCAGACTGTTGAATAGCTTCTATCACCAGACCATCAGACTGTTGAACAGATTATATTACCATCAGACTGTTGAACAGCTTCTATTACCATCAGACTGTTGAATAGCTTCTATCACCAGACCATCAGACTGTTGAACAGCTTCTATCACAATCAGACTGTTGAACAGCTT
>NC_088401.1:12190007-12229538 GCF_034236695.1 Oncorhynchus nerka | reverse complement strand
CTGTTGAACAGCTTCATCACCATCAGACTGCTGTTGCTCTTCATCAGACCGTTGGAACAGCTTTGTTAATTACATCTGAGATCGCTTGAATGCTTCTTCTCTTACCACACATTTGACCGTTGAATAGCTTCATCAGACTGCTGAAACGTTTCACCGAATGACTGTTGAACATTTTCATTACCTGACTTACACCTGCTGAATGGCGCTTATCATCAGACTGCCGGAACAGCCTTATCACCATCGACCGCGATACTAAGACACCAGACTGTTGAACAACTTCTAGTTACGTAAATCATCAGGATCGAGCTGGTAACAGCTTATTACCATCAGACTGTTGAAGACAAATAGTCACCATCATCACAACATTTATCGATCGCGAACAGCTTCATCACCATCAGACTGTTAGAACAGCTTTTATCATACCAGATCGTTGAAGAACAGCCTGACTACCACCGATCACACGCACGATCATTGAATGCGTTTCAGTCATCATGAATTAACGCTAACAGACTGTTAAATGTTTCATTAGCCAGAATTATCGACTGCGCGAACAGCTTCAGACACCATCGACCGTTGATAAGCCACGTCATCATACACCGTTGACAGCCTGACAACGATCTGCGATAGTTTGTCACCATCAGACTGTTACTGTTACTTTATTACCATTGACCGCGAACAGCCTATCACCCAATCGACTGTGTCGAACGCGCTCTGTTTACAACAATCGTTGAACAGCCTCTAGCTTATCACCAGACCGCTTGAAAACAGGCTTCGATACGGCTTAACGGACTCGTTGAAACTGCTTCATTACCATCGACCGTTACCATCAGCATCAAGTCAGAACAGTCATCGTCATCAGACCTGTTGAACAGCTTATCACCATCAGACCGTTGAACGCTTCTATTACCACTGACCTGCATGGTCGTTTATATTAATAAATCACTGTGACTAAGTTGAAACTGTTTTCTTCTGATATCATCAGACGCGAAACAGAGCTCATCAACATCGGACGTTAAATACATCAGACCGTTATGCGTCACCATCAGACTGCTGAACAGTCATTACCACCTTTGCAGACTGTTGAACAGTCATTTCTGACTGACTGTTGAACAGCCTGGGCTACCATCGACTGTTGACACCAGCTTCATTTTCATCAGCCCGTTGAATGTTCACGCTATCATCGCTGAACAGGTGCCTCTACCACCATCAAGACCGTTTGAACAAAAGCCTTCATTACCATCAATCGCTGAAACAGCCAATACCATCGGGACGTTACTGAACAGTCATTAGAATGACTGATCAATGAATGCTCATCGCACTGTTGAATAGTGCCTGACAACAATGACCGTTGATCGCTTCGTTTTCACTGAGATCGATCATGAACAGCTTCCATCATCACTGTTCTGACTGCTCGATCGCAGCCCCTATTAACACACACCGTTTTGGAACAGCCTATCAACTGGGGACTGCTGGTACCAGCCTGGTCACCTAATTGGAATCGTCGAACAGTCACACGACGCGAACAGCTGGCGTCACAGACCATCGATCCAAGGGAATGTCGCGCTTCTGTCACTGATCTGACTGTTAGAATGTTTCGTCTTCACGCCATCGGCATCGCCGAACAGCTTACAGCTTTACCGGCACTGCCATCACTGACTGTTTAACAGCGCTTGTCACCATCTTGGGTCGTTTGGTGCACAGTTTGTTACCATCACATCGTTTGAACAGTGCAGGCCTATTACCACCTGAATTGCTGGAAGACTGTGCCTTCGGCTATTTCATCAGACACCAGTTATAACGCAGCTTCTGTTGTCAAAACCCATCAGACTGCCGAACGTAGCTTTCACACATCAGACTGCTGAACAGCTTGGCCATTAACATCGGCACTGTTACCATCTGCACTTGCGAACAGCGTCAGGTCAACATATCAGACTGTTGAACAGCCGGATACCATCAGACTGTTGAACAGCTTTGCACACATCAGACTGTTATGTCGAGTTTCAGATGGCCATCAGACTGAAAGAAATGAGCCTTCCCCATTACTGAAATCAACAGATTGTTAATGCGCCTCTATTTATCGATCAGACCTGGTACGAACAGCTTCATCACCACTTCGATCGTTGAACAGGTCCTGGCCATCATCGACTGTTGAATGCGCTTCGGTATCGTCAATCACTGAATTGTTGAACAGTCATCACCATCGACTGTTACCACTGAGATCTCAAGCTGAATGAAGCCATCGCCACTGATTTGTAACAGGCTCATTACACCAGAGACTGTTGTTCATCGACTCTCGTTAGCCTGAAGTCACTCATCACCATCAGATCGCGCCTTCACTGGGTGTGGGACGTTGGAATGAGCTTCTGCTAACAGCATCATCAGACTGTTGAATTAGTTGATTAAATACTAATCGTTAATGTTTCATAATAACACCATTCGTTATTCAGCTTCTATTAACATCAGACTTGTTGAATGTTTCGCTTCCAAACACCACAGCTAAGAATTGAGCTTTTACCACCATCAACGACTGTTGAACAGCCATTACCGTAACACTTAGATCGCGCTGAACAGCTTTCATTACCATCAAGACTGTTGACAATGCTCTATTACCATCAGACTGTTACCACTGATCGTCAGAGAACAGCTTCATCACCACTGACTGTTGAACAGTTTCATACCACTGCATTCACTGACAACAGTGCCTTCTCATCGCCATCAGACTGTTGAACAGTTCAGGATACCACCAGACTGCGAACAGCCTCATCATCAATCAGACTGTTGAACAGCTTATCACTCACGCGACTGTTTGGAAATGCGCTCGACAACGCCATCAGACCGTTAACAGCTCTTTATTACCAAACTCATCAGACTGCTTGAAAGAAACAGCTTTCGGGTTTCACACCAGACTGTTGAACAGCCATCACCATCAGATCAGCACGATCATCGGGATCAGCGAACAGCTTGCTCACCATCAGACTGTTGAACAGCTTCTATTACCATCAGATTTGTTGAAACAGCTTTCTTCTTATTACACCGATCAGCAACATCAATTGTTGAACAGCTTTTGCGTTACTATCAGACTGTTACCACCTGATCGTTGCCCGCAGCTTCGGTCATTGGCACTACCGACCCGCAGAACTTTTCCGCCATCAACACCGACTGTTGGGTAACGAGTCATCAAGACCTGGGCCGAACGCGCTTCATTCACATCAATTGCTGAAACAGGCTTGAGCCGTATCACCAGAACTGCGAGTAGCTTTCTATGGTTTATCATCGACTGCCGAACGTTTGTCACCACTGGGACTGTTAACGGCGCTTCTCATTCACTGATCAAGACTGCTGGTGCCATGCCACTACAACACATCAGATCATGTTGAACAGCTTTGATCACCGAGATCAGACTGCCAATGGCGCCATTACTACTAACTCTGACTGTTGAATGAGCTTACTACTTATCAGACTGGGCGAGTGTTCTCCTCGCTCATCAGATCAGCACGACTGGACTGTTGAACAGTCACTACCGGCAATAATACCGACCGCTTGAGAACAGCTTGTCACTAACTGGAGATCTGCTGAACAGCTTCTGGTTTACCACGATCAACGATCGTTTTGATTGTCACACTCAGATCGCAGCTGCATGCCAATGTAATGAATGCTGAACAGCTTCTATCACCAGACTATAAAATACCGCAGATCATGAATTGTGCTTATCACCATCGAATTATACAGTCATCACCATCAGACTGGAATGAGTTTTCATCAATCAGACTGTCGAACAGCCTATCGCTGACAATGATTCAGGAAATGAACAGCTTCATAACAGATCATGAACAGCCATTACCAAACTATCAGACTGCGAACAGTCACGTCGGGATTGACTGCGAACAGCTCGTCATCAGATTACACACCATCATACAGCTCTTCAAGCCACCATCAGACTGTTGAACAGCTCAATACCATCGGACGACTGCTGAACAGTCGGTCACTGACCGACCGCGAACAACAGCTCTCTATTACCACTGGGACCGCTTAGGCTTGTTGACCAGATCGGTTGTTTCTACGTCGCACGATCAGTTGACAGCTTCAATAATATCAGACCGGCGGAACAGCGTTTCACTATCGGACTGGAAAGCAACAACAGACTGCTTGAACATAGCTTGGCCACTATCGACTATGAAAGAAGCCTATCATCAGACTGCTGAACAGCCTTATCACCATCAGACTGTTGGAGCAAAGCCATTACCATCGACTGTTGAACAGCCGTTACCAATCACCGACCAAGAACAGCTTCTGTTGAACACATCATCGTTGAATGTTTCTACCCACTTTGAGTAAGGCTAACATCAGATCACACACCGCTTCTATCACCACAGACTGCTGGCAGCTTCTGACACCTGACCGTGTTATTGAACAGCTTTTATCACCATCAGACTGCGTTGAATGTTTCTGAATACCATCAGACTGTTACCATCGACACCGTTGGTCAGCTTACACCACATATCGGGATCCACACTAACACTGCGAACAGCCTTCGCATTACCAGACCACAGACTTGAAATAGCTTTTCTATCACCATCAGACTGTTGATAAGCTTCGTCACCATCGACGTTGAACAGCTTACTAGTCACTCAGATCATGATTGGGTCATTAACATCGACCGTTGAGCACCAGCTTCACGAACATCATGACTGTTGATAAGCCTCATTACCATCAGAGATCTGCGAATATTTCTCACACATCGATCGTGTTTGAACAGCAAGCTTCTTACACCATTGGACTACGATCAGCTTATTATCAGACTAAGTGAACAGCTTGATGTATCAACGATCAAGAATGAAGTCATCATTAAATTGACTGTTGGACTAGTCGCTTGATACCACCAGACTAAGCTTGAACAGCTTTCTATCACCATCACTAAGAACAGCTTATCAACACATCAGACCATCAGCTTTCGATACCACCTGACTGCTAGCAGCTCATTACATAACCATCAGATCACTACGAACAGCCTATCACCACTAGACTGCGAACAAAGCCAACACCATCAGACTCGTTGAACAAATATACCACTAATATGAACAGCTTATTACCATCGATCAAGAATGCTTCTAGCGTCACCATCAGATCGTTGCAGCTTGTATTATCACCAGACTCATGAATGTTTGGTCATCAGACTGGTGCTCATCAAGACTGTCGGAATATTATCACCATCAGATCTGCAGAATGTTTTTCTATTACCAACAGGACGTGTTTAGTAGCCTCATTTCAACGAGATAATCTGTTGACAGCTGAAGTTTACCACCAGACTGTTGAACAGCTCATTACTCAACCATCGACTGTTGAACAAGCTGACGTGTCATCAGACCGTTGAAATGTTTCATCACCAGGCTCAGACTGCGCCATCAGACTGCGAACAGCTTCTAGTCACCACTGATCGTTGAACAGCTTCTATTACCACCAGACTGCTGAATGTTTTCTATCACCACCAGACTGTTGAAGAGCTTCTTGTTACCATCAGACGTTGAACAGCTTATTACCACCTTGCTCTTCGTTGAACAGTCGTTGTCACTGATCATACAGCTGTGCCACACGTCTATCGACTGCGAATAGTCATTGTTCATCAGACTGTTAATAGTTTGCTTAGCATCATAGACTATGAATGGCTTTATTACCATCGATCATAACATCAGCTTCATCAGACTGTTGAATATCAGCCTATATTTATTACCATCAATGTTACCATCAGACTGCTGAACAGTGTCAGCTTCACCATCAACTGTTGATCAGCTTTGAGCACATCAGATCATGATCAGTCATCATCGACTGTTGAATATTACACGGGATTGCTGACAGCCACAAATTATCGACGGTGAACAGCTTCAGATACAACGATCGTTAACAGCTTTCGCACCACTGACGAAGGTTATCGACTGTTAGAATTGTTTGATGTTGATCGATCAAAATACAACAGCCTATCACCATCAGAATGTTGAATAGCCATTGACATCAGACTGCGAGAGCTTTCACACTGATTGACTGTTAAATGAGCTCAGTTACTCATCGACTATGAACAGCTTCTATTACCATCACACGACTGCGATAGTTTATACCATAGTTTGACTGTTGAACAGTCATATTACCAGACAAAATACATCATCATCATGAATAGTTTATTCTCATCAGACCGTTGAACAGCTTCATCAATACGATTGTTAACAGCTTATCACTACTGAGACTAAGAACAGCTTATTACTATCAGACGTTGAACAGCCGTTATAATAAATCATTGACTGTTGAATGGCCATACTTATCAGACCAATGTTTCATCACCATCGACTATGCCAATACATCAGACCGTTGAACAGCTTCGCACACCACATCAACGGTTAGAATATGCCTTCTGTCATACTTGGGACTGCGATCGCTTGACGAACAGATCTGTTGGGAATTATGGCCTATTACCAACAGATCAGCACATTTATCGTTAGAACAGCTTTCTTCAGCCACTAATCGAGTTACTATCAGACTGTTAACAGCTCACATTGCACTGACCAGATCAAGGAACAGCTTCCCATCACCATCACACGTTATAAGCTTCTAATACCATCGAATCGTTGAACGTTTCATACCACTGATCGCTGAACATTTGATACCATCAGACTGCTAATGTTTCATTACCAATGTGACCGGCGAAACGTTTCATCACCATCAAAGACCGTTGATCAGCTCACAACACTGTGGTTTGCTTAACAGCTTCTATTACCATCGTGACCGCAGCTGTTTCCATGCCGTCACTGGGATTGCGAACAGCTGTCATTCATCAGACCGCTGGAACAGTCAGTCACCCGATCGTTGAAACAGCCATTGTCAGAACATCAGACTGCGAACAGCTTACAACAATTGATCACAATGAAGCCATTATCAAGCATCTGGATCGTTAATGTTTCATCACCGATCAGACTGTTAAACATCAGATCGCTGAACAGCTTCATCACCGATCACCGCCGAACAGCTTCCTATTACCATCGGGATCAATAGCAGTCATTTGCCAACCAATGATCATTGGTCACCATACGACGATTGTTGAATACTTTCACGATACTGACTGTTACCATCAGACTGTTGAACAGTCAGTTACCATCAACGCGATCAGTCATCACTTATCACCTTGCTAACAGTCATACACATCAGATCGTTGCAGCTTCTGTCACGCTCATCAGACTGCTGATCAGCTTATTACCACTGACGGTTAGAATATTTCAATGCTCACCAGAATGTTGAACAGCCTTCAGATAACACTCATCGGGTTATGAACAGCCTTTGCACTTACCTGGGGATCAAAAAGAACAGCTTCTGTCATCAAGACTGGGACTTGTTTGAAAGAAAGCCACATTACCATCAGACCGTTGAATAGTCAAGGCCTATCGAGACTGCTGAACAGGCTCTAACATCAGACTGCTATCATCGATTGCTGAAGCAGCTTCTGATCACCACTGGGACGTGCTGAACAGCTTCGATACCACTCAGACTGCTGAATGTTTTTATTAACACCAGAATTTGAATAACAGCCATTACCATCAGACTGTTGAACAGCTCTGTTACCACGGACTGTTGAATAACTTCTATTACCATCAGACTGTTGAACAGCTTCATTACTACATTAGACCGTTGAACAGCTTCTTTGCACTACTGACTGCTGAACAGCTTCTATCACCATCAGATCAAAGTAAACAGCTGCTGTCATCAGACTGTTGAACAGCTTTACATTACTTCATCATGTTGAACAGATTATATTACCATCAGCGACTGTTGAACAGTTTTGGCCAATACTAGACTGTTGAATAGTTTTATCAATACAATCAGACTGTTGAATGAAAGCCAACGCAATTGCACTGCTGAGCAGCTTCATCACCATCAGACTGTTGAACAGCTTCTTATTACCATCAGACTGTTGAACAGCTTCTATTACCTCAGACTGTTGAACAGCTTCTATTACCAGACCATCAGACTGTTAACAGCTTGTCACGCCACTGTAGATCACGAGTCAGCTTATCACCATCAGACTGTTGAACAGCTTCTATCACCATCGGGATTCGAACAGCTTCTCTTACCATCAGACTTTGATTACCATTTGTATCTGTACCCTCAGACTGTTGAACAGCTTCTATTTTACCATCAGACTGTTACACAGCTTCTATCACCCATCAGACTGTTGAACAGCTTCTATCACCATCAGACTGTTGAACAGCTTCTATCACCAGACCATCGGACTAAGGGCAAGCTTCTATTACTACTCAGACTGTTGAACAGCTTCTATCACCATCAGACTGTTGAACAGCTTATTTTACCATCAGACTGTTACACAGCTTTTACCAGACCATCAGACTGTTGAAATAGCTTCATCACCATCAGACTGTTGAACAGCTTCTATCAATAGACCATCAGATGTGAACAGCTTCTATTACCATCAGACTGTTGAACAGCTTCTATCACCAGACCATCAGACTGTTAGAACAGCTTCTACTCACCATCAGACTGTTACACAGCTTCTTTTACCAGACCATCAGACTGTTGAACAGCTTGCCATCAGACTGTTGAACAGCTTCTATCACCAGACCATCAGACTGTTAAACAGCTTCTATCACCAGACCATCAGACTGTTAAACAACTTCTGTCACCAGACCATCAACTGTTGAACAACTTCCATCACCATCAGACTGTTGAACAGCTTCTATTACCATTAGACTGTTGAACAGCTTCTAATCACCATCAGACTGAACAGTTTCTATCACCAGACCATCAGACTGTTAAACAGCTTCTATTGCCATCAGACTGTTGAACAGCTTCTATTACCATCAGACTGTTGAACAGATTATATTACCATTAGACTGTTGAACAGCTTCTATTACCATCAGACTGTTGAATAGCTTCTATCACCATCAGACTCAGATCATCTATTGCCATCGGGCCCTGACGAACGCTTCTCTTCTCGTCAGACTGTTGAACACTCAGACTGTTGAACAGCTTCTATTACCATCAGACTGTTGAACAGCTTCTATCACCAGACCATCAGACTGTTAAACAGCTTCTATCACCATCAGACTGTTGAACAGCTTCTATTACCATCAGACTGTTGAACAGATCTATCACCATCAGACTGTTAAACATTCTAGACTGTTGAACAGCTTCTATTAGACCATCAGACTGTTTGAACAGCTTCTATTACCAGACCTCAGACTGCTTGAACAGCTTCTATCACCAGACCATCAGACTGTTGAACAGCTTCTATTACCATCAGACTGTTGAACAACAGCTTCTATCACCATCAGAATGTTGAACAGCTTCTATTACCAGACTCATCGACTGTTAACAGCTTCTATTACCATCAGACTGTTAAACAGCTTCTATCACCATCAGACAGTTGAACAGCTTCTATTGCAGACCATCAGACTGTTGAACAGCTTCTATTACCATCAGACTGCTGAACAGCTTCTATCACCATCAGACTGTTGAACAGCTTCTATCACCAGACAGACTGTTGAACAGTTCTAATTACCATCAGACTGTTGAACAGCTTCTATCACCATCAGACTGTTGAACAGCTTCTATTACCATCGACTGTTGAACAGCTTCTATCACCAGCATCAGACTGCGAACGACTTCTATCACCACAATAAGACTGTTGAACAGCTTCTGACATTACCAGACCATCAAGACTGTTGAACAGCTTCTATCACACCATCAGACTGTTGAAATAGCCAACTTCTAATACCATCGGAAGCTGTTAACAGCTTCTATTACCATCAGACTGTTGAGCAACTATCACCATCAGACAGTTGAAGTAGCTTCTATTACCATAAGACTGTTAAACAGCTTCTATCACCAGACCATCGACCTGTTAAACAGCTTCTATTACCATCAGACTGTTGAACAGCTTCTATCACCATCAGACTGTTAAACAGCTTCTATCACCATCAGACTGTTGAATATTCTATCACCATAAGACTGTTAAACAGCTTCTATTACCATCAGACTGTTGAACAGCTTCTATTACCTATGAACTGTTGAACAGCTTCTATTACCATCAGACTGTTAATAGCTTCACCACCCTCAGACTGTTGAACAGCTTCTATTGCCATCAGACTGTTGAACAGCTTCTATCATCAGACTGTTGAACAGCTTCTACCATCAGACTGTTAAACAGCTCTATTACACCATCAGACTGTTGAAGAGCTTACTAATAGTCTGAAAACATCAGACTGTTGAACAGCTTTTCACCAGATTCATCAGACTGTTGAACAGCTTCTAGTTGGCCATCAGACTGTTACACAGCTTTTACCAGACCATCAGACTGTTGAATAGCTTCTATCACCATCAGACAGTTGGAACAGCTTCTATTACCAGACCATCAGACTGTTGAACAGCTTCTATTACCATCAGACTGTTAAACAGCTTCTATCACCATCAGACTGTTGAATAGCTTCTATTACAGACCATCAGACACATTGAACAGCTTCTATCACCATCAGACTGTTGAACAGCTTCTATCATCAGACTGTTAAACAGCTTCTATTACCATCAGACTGTTGAACAGCTTCTATCACCATCAGACTGTTTAAACAGCTTCTATCACCACTGTCAGACTGTTGAACAGCTTCTATCACTCATCAGACTGTTAAACAGCTTCTATCACCATCAGACTGTTGAACAGCTTCTGTACCATCAGACTGTTGAACAGCTTCTATTGCCATCCAGACTGTTGAACAGCTTCTATTACCATCAGATCTGTTGAATAGCTTCTATCACCAGACCATCAGACTGTTGAACAGCTTCTATCACCATCAGACTGTTTAACAGCTTCTATCACCATCAGACTGTTGAACAGCTTCTATCACCATCAGACTGTTGGAGCAACCTACCCACCATCAGACTGTTGAACAGCTTCTTCCCTCAGACTGTTGAACAGCTTCTATTACCATCAGACTGTTGAACAGCTTCTATTACCATCAGACTGTTGAACAGCTTCTATTACCATCAGACTGTTGAACAGCTATCACCATCAGACTGTTGAACAGCTTCTATTACCATCAGACTGTTGAACAGCTTCTATTACCATCAGACTGCCAGACAGCTTCTATCACCATCAGACTGTTGAACAGCTTCTATCACCACAATGAACTGTTTGAACAGCTTCTATTACCATCAGACTGTTGAACAGCTTCTATTACCATCAGACTGTTGAACAGCTTCTATCACCATCAGACTGTTGAACAAGCTGATCATAGACTTCTAATACAGACCATCAGACTTGTTGAACAGCTTCTATCACCATCAGACTGTTGAACAGCTTCTATCACCAGACCATCAGACTGTTAAACAGCTTCTTTTACCAGACCATCAGACTGTTGAACAGCTTCTATCACCCACAATGACCAGACTGTTGAACAGCTTCTATCACCACCATCAGACTGTTGAACAGCTTCTATCACCATCAGACTGTTGAACGGCTTCTATCACCATCAGACTTGTTGAACAGCTTCTATTACAGACCATCAGACTGTTGAACAGCTTTCACCATCAGACTGTTAAAGAGCTTCTATCACGCGAACCATCAGACTGTTGAACAGCTTCCTATTACTCAGACTGTTGAACAGCTTCTATTACCATCAGACTGTTGAACAGCTTCTATCACCATCAGACTGTTGAACAGCTTCTATCACTCATCAGACTGTTAAACAGCTTCTATTACCATCAGGACTGTTGAACAGCTTCTATCACCATCAGACTGTTGAAACAGCTTCTATCACCATCGACTGTTGAACAGCTTCTATCACCATCAGACTGTTAAACAGCTTCTCCTCCTCAGACTGTTGAACAGCTTCTATTACCATCAGACTGTTAACAGCTTCTATTACCATCAGACTGTTGAACAGCTTCTATTACCTCAGACTGTTGAATAGCTTCTTGTATCACTCAGTCATCAGACTGTTGAACAGCTTCTATCACCATCCAGACTGTTTAACAGCTTCTATCACCATCAGACTGTTGAACGGCTTCTATCACCATCAGACTGTTGAACAGCACCTTACCATCAGACTGTTGAACAGCTTCTATTACCCTCAGACTGCTTAACAGCTTCTATTACCATCAGACTGTTGAACAGCTTCTATTACCATCAGACTGTTGAACGAGCTTCTTACCATCAGACTGTTGAACAGCTTCTATCACTATCAGACTGTTGAACAGCTCTTACACATCAGACTGTTGAACAGCTTCTATTACCATCAGACTGTTGACAGTTTCTATCACCATCAGACTGTTGAACAGTTTATCACCACATCAGACTGTTGAACAGCTTCTATTACCATCAGACTTGTTGAACAGCTTCTATTATTACCATCAGACTGTTGAGCAACAGCTATCACCATCAGACTGTTGGAGCAACTCAGACTGTTACAACAGCTTCTATTACCATCAGACTGTTAAACAGCTTCTATTACCAGACCATCAGACTGTTGAACAGCTTCTATCACCAGACCATCAGACTGTTGAACAACCTATTACCATCAGACTGTTGAACAGCTTCTATTACCACTGGAATATTAAGCAGTTATCACCGCCAGACCTTAGAATATAATCAGACTGTTGGGCAGCTATTACCATCAGACTGTTGAATAGCCTGTCACTAGGACCATCAGACTGTTAAACAGTTTCTTTTAGACCATCAGACTGTTGAACAGCTTCTATCACCAGACCATAAAGACTGACCCCGAACAACTATTACCATCAGACTGTCTGGCGTCATCAAATCACTCAGACTGTTGAACAGCTCTATTAACACTGACTGTTGAACAGCTTCATCACCACTGACTGTTACCAAGACCTGTTGAATCAGCCAGATCACCACTGGGATTGTTAATAGCTTATTATCATCGACTCATTAGAACATCGAAAGCCATCACCAATTTGAGACTGTTGAACAGTTTGTCACCATCAGATCAACATCAGACTGTTACAATGTTTATTACCATCTTTTGGGACTGTTACCATCAGACTTGAACAGTCAGTACTAGACCATCATACTGCTGAATAAAGCCAATCATCAGACTGTTGAATAAATTTAGCTACCATCAATTGTTAGTAGCTTCTTATTAAACATCAATGCTGAAATTAGTCACTTATTACCATCTGATTTGTTAAGAGTTCGCACATCGACTATGAAAGAAGTTTGCTACTAATGACTGTTGGAACGTAGCTTCATTACCATCAGACTAAGTTGAAGAAGCTTACTAATATCAGACTGGCGAACAGCTTGATGCAATATCAGATCGGCGCTGAACAGTCGTATCGATCGTTGATTCAGTTGGAGCATGATCAGACTGTTACCATCAGACTGTTGAAACAGCTTTACACTTTATTTGACGGTACCATCAGACTGTTGAACAGCTTCTATTACCATCAGACTGCGCCGCATTGACTGTTGAGAACAGCCTTCTATCACCATTTCAGACTGTTGAAACAGCTTACTACTTGACCATCAGACTGCGAACAGCTTCACTTACCACTGGGAATCGTGTTGAACATCAGTCATCACCATCAGACTTTGTTGGAACAGGTCAGATACCATTTGACTGTTGAACAGCTTCATTACCGTAAATCATCAGACTGTTGAATATCATCACCATCAGACTGCTGTACATCGGGGACTGCTAAGAACAAACATCACCATCAACTGTTAGAACATTTCTGGCCACTATTTGACTGCTGAGCAGCTTCATCACCATCGATCACAGACAGCTTGAAGCATCATCAGATCAGCTACGCCACCAGACTGCTGAACAGCTTCATGTAACAACTGATTTGGCAATATCAGAATCGCGGAACAGCCGACACACATCAGATTGTTACCATCAGACTGCTGAACATTCTGGTTAAACAACAAATTGTCAATGTTTCAACACCACCTGATCGCTGACAGCTACCATCAATCAGATTCTCAGAACAGTCATCACCATCTGTGATCGTTGAACAGCTTAACATCGACTGTTGTTCAGCCCACCGCACCGTTTGAACAGCCTCATACCACTGGTCCAGTTGGCGCCAGCCTGTCACCATCAGACGTTGAACAGCTTCACCAACAATGGATCGCCGAAACAGCTGATCACCACCGACTGGGCGGAACGTTTCCATCACCGGGACTGTTGAACAGCCTCAGACCGCCGAACAAATTTCGTCACCACCGGGACTGCTGACCGCGCCTTCAACACGAATGCCAGACCAGCACGATCTGGACCGTTGAACAGCTTCTATTACCATCAGACTGTTGAACAGCTTCTATCACCATCGAGACTGTTAAACAGCTTCTATTAACATCAGACTGTTAAACAAGCTATCACCCATCAGACTGTTGAACAGCTCTATCAACCATCAGACTGTTGAACAGCTTCTATCACCATCAGACCGTTGAACAGCTTCTATCACCACTCAGACTATTGAACAGCTTATCACCATCAGACTGTTAAACAGCTTCTATCATCATCAGACTGTTAACAGCTTCTGTCAACATCAGACTGTTGAACAGCTTCTATCACCATCAGACTGTTGAACAGCTTCTATCACCATCAGACTGTTAAACAGCTTCTATCACCATCAGACTGTTGAACAGCTTCTATCCCCAATCAGACTGTTAAACAGCTTCTATTACCATCGAACTGTTGAACAGCTTCTATCACCCATCCCACCAGACTGTTGAACAAATTTATCAACATCAGACTGTTAAACGCTTCTATCACCATCAGACTGTTGAACAGCTCTATCGCCATCAGACTGTTGAACAGCTTCTATCATCCATCAGACTGTTGAACAGCTTCTATCAACATCAGACTGTTAAACAGCTTCTATCACCCATCAGACTGTTGAACAGCTTCTATCACCATCAGAAAAGTTGAACAGCTTCTATTACCCATCAGACTGTTGAACAGCTTCTATCACCATCGAACTGTTGAACAGCTTCTATACCATCAGACTGTTGAACAGCTTCTCACCATCAGACTGTTAAACAGCTTCTATCACCATCAGACTGTTAAACAGCTTCTACACATCAGACTGTTGAACAGCTTCTATCACCATCAGACTGTTAACAGCTTCTATCACCATCCATCAGACTGTTGAACAGCTTCTATCACCATCAGACTGTTGAACAGCTTCTATCACCATCAGACTGTTAAACAGCTTCTATCACCATCGAACTGTTGAACAGCTTCTATCACCATCAGACTGTTGAACAGCTTCTATCACCATCAGACTGTTAAACGCTTCTATCACCAGACCATCAGACTGTTGAACAGCTTCTATCACCATCAGACTGTTGAACAGCTTCTATTACCATCCAGACTGTTGAACAGCTTATATCACCATCAGACTGTTGAACAGCTTCTATATCACCATCAGACTGTTGAACAGCTTCTATTGCCATCAGACTGTTGAACGACTTCTATCACCATCAGACTGTTGAATAGCTTCTATCACCATCATACTGTTGAATAGCTTCTATCACCGACCATCAGACTGTTGAACAGCTTCTATCACCATCAGACTGTTGAACAGCTTCTATCACCATCAGACTGTTAAACAGCTTCTATCACCATCAGACTGAACGCTTATTTTTCAGACTGTTAACAGCATCACCACTATTACCATCAGACTGTTGAACAGCTTCTATCACCAGACTGTTAGACCAGATCATCAGACTGTTAAACAGCTTCTATCACCATCAGACTGTTGAACAGCTTCTATCAGACCATCAGACTGTTGAACAGCTTCTATCACCATCAGACTGTTGAACAGCTTCTATCAACATCAGACTGTTGTTAGAACAGCTTATATCACCATCAGACTGTTGAACAGCTTCTTTTACCAGACCATCAGACTGTTGAACAGCTTCTATTACCATCAGACTGTTGAACAGACTTCTATTAGACCATCAGACTGTTGAACAGCTTCTATACCATCAGACTGTTGAATAGCTTCTATCACCAGACCATCAGACTGTTGAACAGCTTCTATCACCATCAGACTGTTGAACAGCAATCACCATCAGACTGTTGAACGCTTCTATTACCATCAGACTGTTAAACAGCTTATTTTACCAGACCATCAGACTGTTGAACAGCTTCTATTACCATTAGACCATCAGACTGTTGAACAGCTATTACATCAGACTGTTGAACAGCTTCTATTCCATCAACAGACCATCAGACTGTTGAACAGCTTCTATTACCATCAGACTGTTGAACAGCTTCTATCACCATCAGACTGTTGAACAGCTTCTATTACCATCAGACTGTTACAGCTTCTATTACCATCAGACTGTTGAATAGCTTCTATCACCATCAGACTGTTGAACAGCTTCTATTACCATCAGACTGTTGAACAGCTTCTATTACCATCAGACTGTTAAACAGCTTCTATCCAGACATGGACTGTTGAACAGCTTCTATCACCATCAGACTGTTGAACAGCTTCTATCACCATCCAGACTGTTGAACAGCTTCTATCACCATCAGACTGTTAAACAGCTTCTATTACCCTCAGACTGTTGAACGGCTTCTATCACCAGACCATCAGACTGTTGAACAGCTTCTATCACCATCAGACTGTTGAACAGCTTCTATTACCATCAGACTGTTGAACAGCTTCTATCACCATCAGACTGTTAAACAGCTTCTATCACCATCAGACTGTTAAGCAGCCTTTTACCAGACCATCAGACTGTTGAACAGCTTCTAATTAGACTGTTGAACAGACCATCAGACTGTTGAACAGCTTCTATTACCATCAGACTGTTGAATAGCTTCTATCATACCATCAGACTGTTGAACAGCTTCTTCATTACCATCAGACTGTTGAACAGCTTCTATTACCATCAGACTGTTGAACAGCTTCTATCACCAGACCATCAGACTGTTGAACAGCTTCTATCACCATCAGACTGTTGAACAGCTTCTATCACCATCAGACTGTTGAACAGCTTCTATCACCATCAGACTGTTAACGCTTCTGTGCCATCAGACTGTTGAACAGCTTCTATCACCACCATCAGACTGTTGAACAGATTATATTACCATCAGACTGTTGAACAGCTTCTATCACCATCAGACTGTTGAACAGCCTTAATCACCATCAGACTGTTGAACGCTTCTATTACCATCAGACTGTTGAACAGATTATATTACCATCAGACTGTTGAACAGCTTCTATTACCATCAGACTGTTGAATAGCTTCTATCACAGACCATCAGACTGTTGAACGAATTATAGCTTCTATCACAACCATCAGACTGTTGAACAGCTTCTATTACCATCAGACTGTTGAACAGCTTCTATCACCATCAGACTGTTGAACAGCTTCTATCACCATCAGACTGTTGAACAGCTTCTATTACCACCATCAGACTGTTGAACAGCTTCTATCACCATCAGACTGTTGAACGGCTTCTATTACCATCAGACTGTTGAACAGCTTCTATTACCAGACCATCAGACTGTTGAACAGCTTCTATCACCATCAGACTGTTGAACAGCTTCTATTACCATCAGACTGTTAAACAGCTTCTATTACCAGACCATCAGACTGTTGAACAGCTTCTATCACCAGACCATCAGACTGTTGAACAGCTTCTATTACCATCAGACTGTTGAACAGCTTCTATTACCATCAGACTGTTGAACAGCTTCTATTACCAGACCATCAGACTGTTGAACAGCTTCTATTACCATCAGACTGTTGAACAGCTTCTATCACCATCAGACTGTTAAACAGCTTCTATTACTCAGACTGTTGAACAGCTTCTATCACCATCAGACTGTTGAACAGCTTCTATTACCAGACCATCAGACTGTTGAACAGCTTCTATTACCATCAGACTGTTGAACAGCTTCTATCACCATCAGACTGTTGAACAGCTTCTATCACCATCAGACTGTTGAACAGCTTCTATCACCATCAGACTGTTGAACAGCTTCTATCACCATCAGACTGTTGAACAGCTTCTATTACCAGACCATCAGACTGTTGAACAGCTTCTATCACCATCAGACTGTTGAACAGCTTCTATTACCATCAGACTGTTGAACAGCTTCTATTACCCATCAGACTGTTGAACAGCTTCTATCACCATCAGACTGTTGAACAGCTTCTATTACCAGACAGGCTGTTAAACAGCTTCTAACCAGACTGTTGAACAGCTTCACCACCATCAGACTGTTGAACAGCTTCTATCACCATCAGACTGTTGAACAGCTTCTATCACCATCAGACTGTTAAACAGCTTCTATCACCATCAGACTGTTGAACAGCTTCTATCACCATCAGACTGTTAAACAGCTTCTATCACCATCAGACTGTTGAACAGCTTCTATTACCATCAGACTGTTGAACAGCTTCTATTACCATCAGACTGTTGAACAGCTTCTATTACCATCAGACTGTTGAACAGCTTCTATCACCATCCAGACTGTTGAACAGCTTCTATCACCATCAGACTGTTGAACAGCTTCTATCACCATCAGACTGTTGAACAGCTTCTATCACCATCAGACTGTTGAACAGCTTCTATTACCATCAGACTGTGTTTAACAGCTTCTATCACCCATCAGACTGTTGAACAGCTTCTATTACCATCAGACTGTTGAACAGCTTCTATTACCATCAGACTGTTGAACAGCTTCTATCACCAGACCATCAGACTGTTGAACAGCTTCTATTACCATCAGACTGTTGAACAGCTTCTTTACCAGACCATCAGACTGTTGAACAGCTTCTATCACCATCAGACTGTTGAACAGCTTCTATCACCAGACCATCAGACTGTTGAACAGCTTCTATTACCATCAGACTGTTAAACAGCTTCTATCACATCAGACTGTTGAATAGCTTCTATCACCAGACCATCAGACTTTGAACAGCTTCTATCACCATCAGACTGTTGAACAGCTTCTATCACCATCAGACTGTTGAACAGCTTCTATTACCATCAGACTGTTAAACAGCTTCTTTTAGACCATCAGACTGTTGAACAGCTTCTATCACCAGACCATCAGACTGTTGAACAGCTTCTATTATCAGACTGTTGAACAGCTTCTATCACCATCAGACTGTTGAACAGCTTCTATCTACCATCAGACTGTTGAACAGCTTCTATTTCACCAACCATCAGACTGTTGAACAGCTTCTATCACCATCAGACTGTTGAACAGCTCTATCACCATCAGACTGTTGAACAGCTTCTATTACCATCAGACTGTTGAACAGCTTCTATTGCCATCAGACTGTTGAACAGCTTCTATTACCATCAGACTGTTGAACAGCTTCTATTACCATCAGACTGTTGAACAGCTTCTATCACCATCAGACTGTTGAACAGCTTCTATCATCAGACATCAGACTGTTGAACAGCTTCTATCACCATCAGACTGTTGAACAGCTTCTATCACTACCATCAGACTGTTGAACAGCTTCTATTACCATCAGACTGTTGAACAGCTTCTATTACCATCAGACTGTTGAACAGCTTCTATCACCATCAGACTGTTGAACAGCTTCTATCACCATCAGACTGTTGAACAGTTTCTATTCAGACCATCAGACTGTTGAACAGCTTCTATCACCATCAGACTGTTGAACAGCTTCTATTACCATCAGACTGTTGAACAGCTTCTATTACCATCAGACTGTTGAAACAGCTTCTATCACCATCAGACTGTTGAACAGCTTCTATCAGACTGTTGAACAGACCATCAGACTGTTGAACAGCTTCTATTACCATCAGACTGTTGAACAGCTTCTATCACCATCAGACTGTTGAACAGCTTCTATCACCATCAGACTGTTGAACAGCTTCTATCACCATCAGACTGTTGAACAGCTTCTATCACCATCAGACTGTTGAACAGCTTCTATCACCAGACCATCAGACTGTTGAACAGCTTCTATCACCATCAGACTGTTGAACAGCTTCTATCACCAGACCATCAGACTGTTGAACAGCTTCTATTACCATCAGACTGTTGAACAGCTTCTATCACCATCAGACTGTTGAACAATCAGACTTGAACAGCTTACCATCAGACTGTTGAACAGCTTCTATCACCATCAGACTGTTGAACAGCTTCTATTACCATCAGACTGTTAAACAGCTTCTATCACCATCAGACTGTTGAACAGCTTCTATCACCATCAGACTGTTGAACAGCTTCTATCACCATCAGACTGTTGAACAGCTTCTATTACCAGACCATCAGACTGTTGAACAGCTTCTATCACCATCAGACTGTTGAACAGCTTCTATCACCACCATCAGACTGTTGAACAGCTTCTATTACCATCAGACTGTTGAACAGCTTCTACCAGACCATCAGACTGTTGAACAGCTTCTATCACCATCAGACATCAGACTGTTGAACAGCTTCTGTCACCATCAGACTGTTGAACAGCTTCTATCACCATCAGACTGTTGAACAGCTTCTATCACCATCAGACTGTTGAACAGCTTCTATCAGACCATCAGACTGTTGAACACAGCTTCTATCACCATCAGACTGTTGAACAGCTTCTATCACCATCAGACTGTTAAACAGCTTCTATCACCACCATCAGACTGTTGAACAGCTTCTATCACCATCAGACTGTTGAACAGCTTCTATCACCATCAGACTGTTGAAACAGCTTCTATCACCATCAGACTGTTGAACAGCTTCTATCACCATCAGACTGTTGAACAGCTTCCATCAGACTGTTGAACAGCTTCTATTACCATCAGACTGTTGAACAGCTTCTATTACCATCAGACTGTTGAACAGCTTCTATTACCATCAGACTGTTGAACAGCTTCTATTACCAGACCATCAGACTGTTGAACAGCTTCTATTACCATCAGACTGTTGAACAGCTTCTATCACCATCAGACTGTTGAACGAATTCTATTAATAGCTTCTATCACCATCAGACTGTTGAACAGCTTCTATTACCAGACCATCAGACTGTTGAACAGCTTCTATCACCATCAGACTGTTGAACAGCTTCTATTACCATCAGACTGTTGAACAGCTTCTATTACCACCATCAGACTGTTGAACAGCTTCTATCACCATCAGACTGTTGAACAGCTTCTATTACTACCATCAGACTGTTGAACAGCTTCTATCACCATCAGACTGTTGAACAGCTTCTATTACCATTAGCTGTTGAACAGCATCAGACTGTTGAACAGCTTCTATCACCATCAGACTGTTGAACAGCTTCTATCACCAGACCATCAGACTGTTGAACAGCTTCTATCACCATCAGACTGTTGAACAGCTTCTATCACCAGACCATCAGACTGTTGAACAGCTTCTATTACCATCAGACTGTTGAACAGCTTCTATCACCAGACCATCAGACTGTTGAACAGCTTCTATTACCATCAGACTGTTGAACAGCTTCTATTATTAGACCATCAGACTGTTGAACAGCTTCTCATCACCAGACCATCAGACTGTTGAACAGCTTCTATCACAATCAGACTGTTGAACAGCTTCAGACTGTTGAACAGCTTCTATTACCATCAGACTGTTGAACAGCTTCTATTAACTGTTGAACAGCTTCTATTACCATCAGACTGTTGAACAGCTTCTATTACCATCAGACTGTTAAACAGCTTCTATCACCATCAGACTGTTAACAGCTTCTATCACCATCAGACTGTTGAACAGCTTCTATTACCATCAGACTGTTGAACAGCTTCTATTACCATCAGACTGTTGAACAGCTTCTATTACCATCAGACTGTTGAACAGCTTCTATCAAGACCATCAGACTGTTGAACAGCTTCTATCACCATCAGACTGTTGAACAGCTTCTATTACCATCAGACTGTTGAACAGCTTCTATCACCAGACCATCAGAACTGTTGAACAGCTTCTATCACAATCAGACTGTTGAACAGCTTCTATCACCATCAGACTGTTGAACAGCTTCTATTACCATCAGACTGTTGAACAGCTTCTATTACCCTCAGACTGTTGAACAGCTTCTATTACCAGACCATCAGACTGTTGAACAGCTTCTATTACCATCAGACTGTTAAACAGCTTCTATCACCATACCATCAGACTGTTGAACAGCTTCTATCACCATCAGACTGTTGAACAGCTTCTATCACCAGACCATCAGACTGTTGAACAGCTTCTATCACCATCAGACTGTTAAACAGCTTCTATCACCAGACCATCAGACTGTTGAACAGCTTCTATTACCATCAGACTGTTGAACAGCTTCTATTACCATCAGACTGTTGAACAGCTTCTATTACCATCAGACTGTTGAACAGCTTCTATCACCAGACCATCAGACTGTTGAACAGCTTCTATCACCATCAGACAGTTGAACAGCTTCTATTACCATCAGACAGTTGAACAGCTTCTATCACCATCAGACTGTTAAACAGCTTCTATCACCAGACCATCAGACTGTTAAACAGCTTCTATCACCAGACCATCAGACTGTTAAACAGCTTCTATCACCATCAGACTGTTAAACAGCTTCTATCACCATCAGACTGTTGAACAGCTTCTATTACCATCAGACTGTTAAACAGCTTCTATCACCATCAGACTGTTAAACAGCTTCTATCACCATCAGACTGTTAAACAGCTTCTATCACCATCAGACTGTTGAACAGCTTCTATTACCATCAGACTGTTAAACAGCTTCTATCACCATCAGACTGTTAAACAGCTTCTATCAACATCAGACTGTTAAACATCTTCTATTACCATCAGACTGTTGAACAGCTTCTATTACCATCAGACTGTTGAACAGCTTCTATCACCATCAGACTGTTGAACAGCTTCTATCACCATCAGACTGTTGAACAGCTTCTATTACCATCAGACTGTTGAACAGCTTCTATTACCATCAGACTGTTAAACAGCTTCTATCACCAGACCATCAGACTGTTGAACAGCTTCTATTACCATCAGACTGTTGAACAGCTTCTATCACCAGACCATCAGACTGTTGAACAGCTTCTATTGCCATCAGACTGTTGAACAGCTTCTATCAACATCAGACTGTTGAACAGCTTATATCACCATCAGACTGTTGAACAGCTTCTATTGCCATCAGACTGTTGAACAGCTTCTATTACCATCAGACTGTTGAACAGCTTCTATTACCATCAGACTGTTGAATAGCTTCTATCACCAGACCATCAGACCGTTGAACAGCTTCTATCACCATCAGACTGTTGAACAGCTTCTATCACCATCAGACTGTTGAACAGCTTCTATCACCATCAGACTGTTGAACAGCTTCTATCACCATCAGACTGTTGAACAGCTTCTATTACCATCAGACTGTTGAGCAGCTTCTATTACCATCAGACTGTTGAACAGCTTCTATTACCCTCAGACTGTTGAACAGCTTCTATTACCATCAGACTGTTGAACAGCTTCTATTACCATCAGACTGTTGAACAGCTTCTATTACCATCAGACTGTTGAACAGCTTCTATCACCATCAGACTGTTGAACAGCTTCTATTACCAGACCATCAGACTGTTGAACAGCTTCTATTACCATCAGACTGTTGAACAGCTTCTATTACCCTCAGACTGTTGAACAGCTTCTATCATCAGACCATCAGACTGTTGAACAGCTTATATCACCATCAGACTGTTGAACAGCTTCTATTACCCTCAGACTGTTGAACAGCTTCTATTACCATCAGACTGTTGAACAGCTTCTATTACCATCAGACTGTTGAACAGCTTCTATTACCATCAGACTGTTGAACAGCTTCTATCACCATCAGACAGTTGAACAGCTTCTATTTTCCAGACCATCAGACTGTTGAACAGCTTCTATCACCATCAGACTGTTAATCAGCTTCTATCACCATCAGACTGTTGGACAGCTTCTATCACCAGACCATCAGACTGTTGAACAGCTTCTATCACCATCAGACTGTTGAACAGCTTCTATCACCATCAGACTGTTGAACAGCTTCTATCACCATCAGACTGTTGAACAGCTTCTATCATCAGACCATCAGACTGTTGAACAGCTTCTATCACCATCAGACTGTTGAACAGCTTCTATCACCAGACCATCAGACTGTTGAACAGCTTCTATCACCATCAGACTGTTAAACAGCTTCTATCAACATCAGACTGTTGAACAGCTTCTATTACCATCAGACTGTTGAACAGCTTCTATCACCATCAGACTGTTGAACAGCTTCTATCACCATCAGACTGTTGAACAGCTTCTATCACCATCAGACTGTTGAACAGCTTCTATTACCATCAGACTGTTGAACAGCTTCTATCACCATCAGACTGTTGAACAGCTTCTATTACCATCAGACTGTTGAACAGCTTCTATCACTAGACCATCAGACTGTTGAACAACCATCACTAGCCAGCTAACCCGGTACTCAGCCCTGCACATTGAGACATATTCCCCATGTATCCATATATTACACGGAGTCACTGAATTCTGGTCACCTCACATTATGTTTACATACTGTTGTCTACTCACTGTGTATGTATGTACTGTGTTCTCCACATAACTCATCATAATTTACATACCATTTTCTTTCTAAGTGATATACTGTCTATGCACAACAGGTTTTTACATTATGGTTTGTCACATACTCTGGTCACCCTTCCTATGTTTTCTTTCTCTGTCTCTTCCTTCCCCTTGTCTGTTGAGTGAAAATCTGCCAAACACACATACTGTAACACACTCTCCTTGGACAGGTTGCATAAGCCACCCACACACACACACACACACACACACACACACACACACACACACACACACACACACACACACACACACACACACAGCTGGCCTTCTGTTACCTGGTCTCTTGCGGCAGGCAAGACTCTGTGTGTGCCTCGTAGATAATGTGATTTGTGCAATAGTGCCTCTGTGTGTTGTGTAATTAATATCAGACATGAGGTGAGAGATGTGGGGTGGTATACGCTGCCAGCCGCCTGCGTGCCGTACGTACACACACCTTGAGATGTGTTCAACATCATCTGACAGATCACATTTGAACTTTAGCGTCGCCACCACCTCATTTTCAGACAACTCATTGTTCTGTAATTGTCCATTTTTATTTACAAACAAGAAGACATATGGAGGGTTGGAAATGATGCAGACAATTGCATTGATGGAAGCTGCACTGTATTTGCAATATCAAACCTGATCTACCCCCCCCCCATTTTGTTTTATAATAATACAATTAAAAGCAATGATCCATGGTGTCTTGATGTACGGTACTATCGGCGCTGTATCTTACCCTCATTATGCACATCCCATATCTCCCTCACTTCCTGTATCCTCCCTGTCTTGGGAATATCCAGACACAGCTGAATACAGCTCCACTACTGTCCCCAGGTATGCCTGACATATTTCCTCTATTACCTTTTTTCCAGCTGCATCTCCTTTGTTCATCTAGATCCACGTATGAAGTTTATTCTCTTCTCTTGGCTTTTTTTTCCGTCTATTTCCCACTTTTCCAGCAGGCATGTCACGTTTCCGTGCTGTCTCTGCTGTTCCACTTCCTGTGCTTGGCATGGAAACGAAAACGCTAAAATGTCAGCCTCTCGCTAATTATAAGCTTCTACACATAGCTTCTGTTACAGAACGTGACTCTAGTGATGGTGTTACAGAACATGAATGTGGTGAAATGCACAAAATGTACATTAAAATGGTTGTTTATAATAATTAATGAACAGGTTGCTGTTGCTACATGGATACATGGGTGGCAGTTTGATGCACAAGTCCGCACTTAAAAAATACATGAACGGTTGCTTAAAAGTCAGAGGACCAATGTGTTAATGTCCAACTAATGGTCATGGATGAAGAACATATATGACGAAGGCTGTCTGTTTTTGCACATTAGCATTTAACATGTTTATTAAGGCCCCTTGTGTCGTTATTTAAAACTGCGAGGCAATATCTCTCATTTGTTATCATCATTATAACAGTAACTAATCGACATCCGCAATAAAGAAAGAGACTAATGGTAATAAATAGTGACCGGCGTTACCAACAAAAAATATGTCACTGAGTTTAAAAGCAACCAGAATGACTGTTTGCATATTAGGCTTGTGTCTTCCCTTAAAGACAGGAAGCAATGCTACTTCCTGTTCTATCAAACTCTCGACGGTGAAAAGCATTGTTAATTATACACTCCCTAAAGTCTCTGTTTCGTTTTGATTTCTCCTTTAACTCTTCGAAAACAAGACATTATAACTTTTGACCAAAAGGACCACTAGCAGCATATTAAGAAGTAATATACAGGATAGACGTTCTGAAACATCACCTCAGAGTCACATCATTAAGTCTGTCTGCTTACTAACAACAAGACGGGTGGAAAGTTCTCCTATCAGAAGAAGCATTCGTACCTAACACAATTTCCGTGTTTATTATGTGTTGCCATAGCCTTCTGGCTCCTCAGGCTCAGTCCTGTCATTATTTTTACATTATGCCGTGTCCTGGAGGCATACAATTCAAGTTGAATATTAGTTAATAATTTAGCAACGTTGACTCCCTGCATTACTATAGTAATGCATAATTAGGAATTGTTCTGTAATAACGTACAATGAAGGAATGAAGATATGCACACAAACCGATCATGTCGAAAAGTTAGAAACTGCAGATGAGTAAGCTAGACGTGCTACCTGACTAAAGATGATTTATGCGAATGAAAAAACAACCAAAACACTGTGCCATGTATATCCTTTTGATAACTTAGTGATAACAGGTTCGTGAAAGTGGATGAAAGTGTAAAGACACACTATGGTGTTGAATAATTAACATAATAGGAATAGCTGAGATAATGACAATTAATTGGATAGTTGAAACACAAGTGAAATGAATAGCAAGTAGGGTATCATATAAGATATGGAATAAAAGGTCCCATTTAGCCTGGTATCTTCTAATGCAACGACTGAATCATACCCTCATGTCCAGGCCATTTTAGGTCCACGGCTCTTATCTAAATATGTTTGATTAGATCTAGTTTAGCTGCATTGCAGTACCCCCTCATGAGGAAGTTTTTTATAGATTTGCCCTCAAAAATACATTTATCAGTCCTTTGTTTAGTTGTTTTAGTTTTGTGTGTGTTGTTGTTGTTGCATTGTTTTTAGAATTATGCAGTTCTCAGCTCTTTTTTGGTTGTTCCTCTGAAATAGTTTCTTACATGACACAACTGCCTAATGAGAGCCCTCTCTCTGGTTACCATGGAGACAGTCGCAAAACTGTCAAGTTCTCCGACTGTCAAAGAGGCACTTTCAACACGACAGCTCCTCTTCTCTTGGAAAGTGCACGTTTAATTTTTCAGGCGAATTCAGCCGGAATGTGAACTGTTTTCATCAAAACACAGAGTCACTCTGGAGATCCATCTAAACACACAGTCACTCTGGAGATCCATCTAAACACACAGTCACTCTAGATATTCATCTAAACACACAGTCACTCAGGAGATCCATCGAAACACACAGTCACTCTGGAGATCCATCTAAACACACAGTCACTCTGGAGATCGTTCTAAACACAGTCACTCTAGATATTCATCGAAACACACAGTCACTCTAGATATTCATCTATACACACAGTCACTCAGGAGATCCATCTAAACACAGTCACTCAGGAGATCCATCTAAACACACAGTCACTCTGGATATTCATCTAAACACACAGTCACTCTGGAGATTCATCAAAACACACAGTCACTCTGGATATTCATCAAAACACACAGTCACTCTGGATATTCATCTAAACACACAGTCACTCTGGATATTCATCAAAACACACAGTCACTCAGGAGATTCATCTAAACACACAGTCACTCAGGAGATTCATCAAAACACACAGTCACTCAGGAGATTCATCAAAGCACACAGTCACTCTGGAGATTCATCAAAGCACACAGTCACTCTGGATATTAATCTAAACACACAGTCACTCTGAAGTTTCATCTAAACACACAGTCACTCAGGAGATCCATCAAAACACACAGTCACTCTGGAGATTCATCAAAACACACAGTCACTCTGGAGATTCATCAAAACACACAGTCACTCTAGATATTCATCTAAACACAGTCACTCTGGATATCCATCAAAACACACAGTCACTCTGGAGATCCATCTAAACATACAGTCACTCAGGAGATCATCTAAACACACAGTCACTCAGGAGATCCATCTAAAAACACAGTCACTCTGGATATTCATCTAAACACACAGTGACTCTGCAGATTCATCAAAACACACAGCCACTCTGGAGATTCATCAAAACACACAGTCACTCTGGAGATTCATCAAAACACACAGTCACTCTGGATATTCATCTAAACACACAGTCACTCTGAAGATTCATCAAAACACACAGCCACTCTAGAGATTCATCTAAACACACAGTCACTCTGAAGATTCATCAAAACACACAGCCACTCTGGAGATTCATCAAAACACACAGTCACTCTAGAGATTCATCAAAACACACAGTTACTCTGGAGATTCATCAAAACACACCGTCACTCTGGATATTCATCTAAACACACAGTCACTCTGAAGTTTAATCTAAACACACAGTCACTCTGGAGATTCATCAAAACACACAGTCACTCTGGAGATTCATCTAAACACACAGTCACTCTGGAGATTCATCTAAACACACAGTCACTCTGGAGATTCATCAAAACACACAGTCACTCTGGAGATCCATCAAAACACACAGTCACTCTGGAGATTCATCTAAACACACAGTCACTCTGGAGATTCATCAAAACACACTGTCACTCTGGAGATTCATCAAAACACACAGTCACTCTGAAGTTTAATCTAAACACACAGTCACTCTGGAGATTCATCAAAACACACAGTCACTCTGGAGATTCATCAAAACGCACAGTCAATCTGAAGATTCATCAAAACACACAGCCACTCTGGAGATTCATCAAAACACACAGTCACTCTGGAGATTCATCAAAACGCACAGTCACTCTGAAGATTCATCAAAACACACAGCCACTCTGGAGATTAATCAAAACACACAGTCACTCTGGAGATTCATCTAAACACACAGTCACTCAGGAGATTAATCAAAACACACAGTCACTCTGGATATTCATCAAAACACACAGTCACTCTAGATATTCATCTAAAAACACAGTCACTCTGAAGTTTAATCTAAACACACAGTCACTCTGGAGATTCATCAAAACACAGTCACTCTGGAGGTTCATCAAAACGCACAGTCACTCTGAAGATTCATCAAAACACACAGCCACTCTGGAGATTCATCAAAACACACAGTCACTCTGGAGATTCATCTAAACACACAGTCACTCAGGAGATTAATCAAAACACACAGTCACTCTGGATATTCATCAAAACACACAGTCACTCTAGATATTCATCTAAAAACACAGTCACTCTGAAGTTTAATCTAAACACACAGTCACTCTGGAGATTAATCTAAATACACAGTCACTCTGGAGCTCCATCTAAACACACAGTCACTCTGGAGATTCATCAAAACACACAGTCACTCTGGATATTCATCTAAACACACAGTCAATCTGAAGTTTAATCTAAACACACAGTCACTCTGGAGATTCATCAAAACACACAGTCACTCTGGAGATTCATCTAAACACACAGTCACTCTGGAGATTCATCTAAACACACAGTCACTCAGGAGATTCATCAAAACACACAATCACTCTGGATATTCATCTAAACACACAGTCACTCTGGAGATTCATCAAAACACACAGTCACTCTGGATATTCATCTAAACACACAGTCACTCTGATGTGTAATCTAAACACACAGTCACTCTGGAGATTCATCTAAACACACAGTCACTCTGGATATTCATCTAAACACACAGTCACTCTGGAGATTAATCTAAACACAGTCAGTCTGGAGATTCATCTAAACACACAGTCACTCTGGAGATTCATCTAAACACACAGTCACTCTGGAGATCCATCTAAACACACAGTCACTCAGGATATTCATCCATCACTCTGGAAACACACAGTCACTCTGGAGATTCATCTAAACACACAGTCACTCTGGAGATTCATCTAAACACACAGTCACTCTGGAGATTCATCAAAACACAGTCAATCACAAAACACACAGTCTGGATATTCATCTAAACACACAGTCACTCTGGAGATTCATCAAAACACACAGTCACTCTGGAGATTCATCAAACACACAGTCACTCTGGAGATGTCATCTAAACACACAGTCACTCTGGAGATTCATCAAAACACACAGTCACTCTGGATATTCATCTAAACACACAGTCACTCTGAAGTTTAATCTAAACACACAGTCACTCTGGAGATCCATCAAAACACACAGTCACTCTGGAGATTCATCAAAACACACAGTCACTCTGGAGATTCATTCACACAGTCACTCTAGATATTCATCTAAACACAGTCACTCTGGATATCCATCAAAACACACAGTCACTCTGGAGATCCATCTAAACACACAGTCACTCAGGAGATCATCTAAACACACAGTCACTCTGGAGATCCATCTAAAACACAGTCACTCTGGATATTCATCTAAACACACAGTGACTCTGCAGATTCATCAAAACACACAGCCACTCTGGAGATTCATCAAAACACACAGTCACTCTGGAGATTCATCAAAACACACAGTCACTCTGGATATTCATCTAAACACACAGTCACTCTGAAGATTCATCAAAACACACAGCCACTCTGGAGATTCATCAAAACACACAGTCACTCTAGATTCATCTAAACACACAGTCACTCAGGAGATTCATCAAAACACACAGTCACTCAGGATATTCATCAAAACACACAGTCACTCTGGATATTCATCAAAACACACAGTCACTCTAGATATTCATCTAAACACACAGTTACTCTGGAGATTCATCAAAACACACCGTCACTCTGGATATTCATCTAAACACACAGTCACTCTGGAGATTCATCAAAACACACTGTCACTCTGGAGATTCATCATAACACACAGTCACTCTGAAGTTTAATCTAAACACACAGTCACTCTGGAGATTCATCAAAACACACAGTCACTCTGGAGGCGTGATCTAAACACACAGTCACTCTGAAGTTCCTAAACACACAGTCACTCTGGAGATTCATCAAAACACACAGTCACTCTGGAGATTCATCTAAACACACAGTCACTCTGGAGAGTCATCAAAACACACAGTCACTCTGGATATTCATCAAAACACACAGTCACTCTGGAGATTCATCAAAACACACAGTCACTCTGGATATTAATCTAAACACACAGTCACTCTGAAGTTTAATCTAAACACACAGTCACTCTGGAGATTCATCAAAACACACAGTCACTCTGGAGATTCATCTAAACACACAGTCACTCTGGAGAGTCATCAAAACACACAGTCACTCTGGATATTCATCAAAACACACAGTCACTCTGGAGATCCATCTAAACATACAGTCACTCAAGAGATCCATCTAAACACACAGTCACTCAGGAGATCCATCTAAAAGCACAGTCACTCAGGAGATCCATCTAAAAGCACAGCCACTCTGGATATTCATCTAAACACACAGTCACTCAGGAGATTCATCAAAACACACAGTCACTCTGGAGATTCATCAAAACACACAGTCACTCTGAAGTTTAATCTAAACACACAGTCACTCTGGAGATTCATCAAAACACACAGTCACTCTGGAGATTCATCAAAACGCACAGTCAATCTGAAGATTCATCAAAACACACAGCCACTCTGGAGATTCATCAAAACACACAGTCACTCTGGAGATTCATCAAAACGCACAGTCACTCTGAAGATTCATCAAAACACACAGCCACTCTGGAGATTAATCAAAACACACAGTCACTCTGGAGATTCATCTAAACACACAGTCACTCAGGAGATTAATCAAAACACACAGTCACTCTGGATATTCATCAAAAACACAGGGTGATATTCATCTAAAACACAGTCACTCTGAAGTTTAATCTAAACACACAGTCACTCTGGAGATTCATCAAAACACAGTCACTCTGGAGGTTCATCAAAACGCACAGTCACTGGCTGAAGATTCATCAAAACACACAGCCACTCTGGAGATTCATCAAAACACACAGTCACTCTGGAAGATTCATCTAAACACACAGTCACTGACAGAGATTAATCAAAACACACAGTCACTCTGGATATTCATCAAAACACACAGTCACTCTAGATATTCATCTAAAAACACAGTCACTCTGAAGTTTAATCTAAACACACAGTCACTCTGGAGATTAATCTAAATACACAGTCACTCTGGAGCTCCATCTAAACACACAGTCACTCTGGAGATTCATCAAAACACACAGTCACTCTGGATATTCATCTAAACACACAGTCAATCTGAAGTTTAATCTAAACACACAGTCACTCTGGAGATTCATCAAAACACACAGTCACTCTGGAGATTCATCTAAACACACAGTCACTCTGGAGATTCATCTAAACACACAGTCACTGAGGAGATTCATCAAAACACACAATCACTCTGGATATTCATCTAAACACACAGTCACTCTGGAGATTCATCAAAACACACAGTCACTCTAGATATTCATCTAAACACACAGTCACTCAGGAGATCCATCGAAACACACAGTCACTCTGGAGATCCATCTAAACACACAGTCACTCTGGAGATCCATCTAAACACACAGTCACTCTGGAGATCCATCTAAACACACAGTCACTCTGGAGATCGTTCTAAACACAGTCACTCTAGATATTCATCGAAACACACAGTCACTCTAGATATTCATCTAAACACACAGTCACTCAGGAGATCCATCTAAACACAGTCACTCAGGAGATCCATCTAAACACACAGTCACTCTGGATATTCATCTAAACACACAGTCACTCTGGAGATTCATCAAAACACACAGTCACTCTGGATATTCATCAAAACACACAGTCACTCTAGATATTCATCTAAACACACAGTCACTCTGGAGATTCATCAAAACACACAGTCACTCTGGAGATTCATCAAAACACACAGTCACTCAGGTTCATCTAAACACACAGTCACTCAGGAGATTCATCAAAACACACAGTCACTCAGGAGATTCATCAAAACACACAGTCACTCTGGAGATTCATCAAAACACACAGTCACTCTGGAGATTCATCAAAACACACAGTCACTCAGGAGATTCATCTAAACACACAGTCACTCTGAAGTTTAATCTAAACACACAGTCACTCAGGAGATCCATCAAAACACACAGTCACTCTGGAGATTCATCAAAACACACAGTCACTCTGGAGATTCATCAAAACACACAGTCACTCTAGATATTCATCTAAACACAGTCACTCTGGATATCCATCAAAACACACAGTCACTCTGGAGATCCATCTAAACATACAGTCACTCAGGAGATCATCTAAACACACAGTCACTCAGGAGATCCATCTAAAAACACAGTCACTCTGGATATTCATCTAAACACACAGTGACTCTGCAGATTCATCAAAACACACAGCCACTCTGGAGATTCATCAAAACACACAGTCACTCTGGAGATTCATCAAAACACACAGTCACTCTGGATATTCATCTAAACACACAGTCACTCTGAAGATTCATCAAAACACACAGCCACTCTGGAGATTCATCAAAACACACAGTCACTCTAGAGATTCATCTAAACACACAGTCACTCAGGAGATTCATCAAAACACACAGTCACTCAGGATATTCATCAAAACACACAGTCACTCTGGATATTCATCAAAACACACAGTCACTCTAGATATTCATCTAAACACACAGTTACTCTGGAGATTCATCAAAACACACCGTCACTCTGGATATTCATCTAAACACACAGTCACTCTGGAGATTCATCAAAACACACTGTCACTCTGGAGATTCATCATAACACACAGTCACTCTGAAGTTTAATCTAAACACACAGTCACTCTGGAGATTCATCAAAACACACAGTCACTCTGGATATTAATCTAAACACACAGTCACTCTGAAGTTTAATCTAAACACACAGTCACTCTGGAGATTAATCTAAATACACAGTCACTCTGGAGCTCCATCTAAACACACAGTCACTCTGGAGATTCATCAAAACACACAGTCACTCTGGATATTCATCTAAACACACAGTCAATCTGAAGTTTAATCTAAACACACAGTCACTCTGGAGATTCATCAAAACACACAGTCACTCTGGAGATTCATCTAAACACACAGTCACTCTGGAGATTCATCTAAACACACAGTCACTCAGGAGATTCATCAAAACACACAATCACTCTGGATATTCATCTAAACACACAGTCACTCTGGAGATTCATCAAAACACACAGTCACTCTAGATATTCATCTAAACACACAGTCACTCAGGAGATCCATCGAAACACACAGTCACTCTGGAGATCCATCTAAACACACAGTCACTCTGGAGATCCATCTAAACACACAGTCACTCTGGAGATCCATCTAAACACACAGTCACTCTGGAGATCGTTCTAAACACAGTCACTCTAGATATTCATCGAAACACACAGTCACTCTAGATATTCATCTAAACACACAGTCACTCAGGAGATCCATCTAAACACAGTCACTCAGGAGATCCATCTAAACACACAGTCACTCTGGATATTCATCTAAACACACAGTCACTCTGGAGATTCATCAAAACACACAGTCACTCTGGATATTCATCAAAACACACAGTCACTCTAGATATTCATCTAAACACACAGTCACTCTGGAGATTCATCAAAACACACAGTCACTCTGGAGATTCATCAAAACACACAGTCACTCAGGAGATTCATCTAAACACACAGTCACTCAGGAGATTCATCAAAACACACAGTCACTCAGGAGATTCATCAAAACACACAGTCACTCTGGAGATTCATCAAAGCACACAGTCACTCTGGAGATTCATCAAAGCACACAGTCACTCTGGATATTCATCTAAACACACAGTCACTCTGAAGTTTAATCTAAACACACAGTCACTCAGGAGATCCATCAAAACACACAGTCACTCTGGAGATTCATCAAAACACACAGTCACTCTGGAGATTCATCAAAACACACAGTCACTCTAGATATTCATCTAAACACAGTCACTCTGGATATCCATCAAAACACACAGTCACTCTGGAGATCCATCTAAACATACAGTCACTCAGGAGATCATCTAAACACACAGTCACTCAGGAGATCCATCTAAAAACACAGTCACTCTGGATATTCATCTAAACACACAGTGACTCTGCAGATTCATCAAAACACACAGCCACTCTGGAGATTCATCAAAACACACAGTCACTCTGGAGATTCATCAAAACACACAGTCACTCTGGATATTCATCTAAACACACAGTCACTCTGAAGATTCATCAAAACACACAGCCACTCTGGAGATTCATCAAAACACACAGTCACTCTAGAGATTCATCTAAACACACAGTCACTCAGGAGATTCATCAAAACACACAGTCACTCAGGATATTCATCAAAACACACAGTCACTCTGGATATTCATCAAAACACACAGTCACTCTAGATATTCATCTAAACACACAGTTACTCTGGAGATTCATCAAAACACACCGTCACTCTGGATATTCATCTAAACACACAGTCACTCTGGAGATTCATCAAAACACACTGTCACTCTGGAGATTCATCATAACACACAGTCACTCTGAAGTTTAATCTAAACACACAGTCACTCTGGAGATTCATCAAAACACACAGTCACTCTGGATATTAATCTAAACACACAGTCACTCTGAAGTTTAATCTAAACACACAGTCACTCTGGAGATTCATCAAAACACACAGTCACTCTGGAGATTCATCTAAACACACAGTCACTCTGGAGAGTCATCAAAACACACAGTCACTCTGGATATTCATCAAAACACACAGTCACTCTGGAGATCCATCTAAACATACAGTCACTCAAGAGATCCATCTAAACACACAGTCACTCAGGAGATCCATCTAAAAGCACAGTCACTCAGGAGATCCATCTAAAAGCACAGCCACTCTGGATATTCATCTAAACACACAGTCACTCAGGAGATTCATCAAAACACACAGTCACTCTGGAGATTCATCAAAACACACAGTCACTCTGAAGTTTAATCTAAACACACAGTCACTCTGGAGATTCATCAAAACACACAGTCACTCTGGAGATTCATCAAAACGCACAGTCAATCTGAAGATTCATCAAAACACACAGCCACTCTGGAGATTCATCAAAACACACAGTCACTCTGGAGATTCATCAAAACGCACAGTCACTCAGGAGATTAATCAAAACACACAGTCACTCTGGATATTCATCAAAACACACAGTCACTCTAGATATTCATCTAAAAACACAGTCACTCTGAAGTTTAATCTAAACACACAGTCACTCTGGAGATTCATCAAAACACAGTCACTCTGGAGGTTCATCAAAACGCACAGTCACTCTGAAGATTCATCAAAACACACAGCCACTCTGGAGATTCATCAAAACACACAGTCACTCTGGAGATTCATCTAAACACACAGTCACTCAGGAGATTAATCAAAACACACAGTCACTCTGGATATTCATCAAAACACACAGTCACTCTAGATATTCATCTAAAAACACAGTCACTCTGAAGTTTAATCTAAACACACAGTCACTCTGGAGATTAATCTAAATACACAGTCACTCTGGAGCTCCATCTAAACACACAGTCACTCTGGAGATTCATCAAAACACACAGTCACTCTGGATATTCATCTAAACACACAGTCACTCTGGAGATTCATCAAAACACACAGTCACTCTGGAGATTCATCTAAACACACAGTCACTCTGGAGATTCATCTAAACACACAGTCACTCAGGAGATTCATCAAAACACACAATCACTCTGGATATTCATCTAAACACACAGTCACTCTGGAGATTCATCAAAACACACAGTCACTCTGGATATTCATCTAAACACACAGTCACTCTGATGTGTAATCTAAACACACAGTCACTCTGGAGATTCATCAAAACACACAGTCACTCTAGATATTCATCTAAACACACAGTCACTCTGAAGTTTAATCTAAACACACAGTCACTCTGGAGATTCATCTAAACACACAGTCACTCTGGAGATTCATCTAAACACACAGTCACTCTGGAGATCCATCTCAACACACAGTCACTCAGGAGATCCATCGAAACACACAGTCACTCTGGAGATCCATCTAAACACACAGTCACTCTGGAGATTCATCTAAACACACAGTCACTCAGGAGATTCATCAAAACACACAATCACTCTGGATATTCATCTAAACACACAGTCACTCTGGAGATTCATCAAAACACACAGTCACTCTGGATATTCATCTAAACACACAGTCACTCTGAAGTGTAATCTAAACACACAGTCACTCTGGAGATTCATCAAAACACACAGTCACTCTAGATATTCATCTAAACACACAGTCACTCTGGAGATTCATCAAAACACACAGTCACTCTGGATATTCATCTAAACACACAGTCACTCTGAAATTTAATCTAAACACACAGTCACTCTGGAGATTCATCTAAACACACAGTCACTCTGGAGATTCATCTAAACACACAGTCACTCTGGAGATCCATCTCAACACACAGTCACTCAGGAGATCCATCGAAACACACAGTCACTCTGGAGATCCATCTAAACACACAGTCACTCTGGAGATTCATCAAAACACACAGTCACTCTGGATATTCATCTAAACACACAGTCACTCTGGAGATTCATCAAAACACACAGTCACTCTGAAGATTCATCAAAACACACAGCCACTCTGGATATTCATCAAAACACACAGTCACTCTGGAGATTCATCTAAACACACAGTCACTCAGGAGATTCATCTAAACACACAGTCACTCAGGAGATTCATCAAAACACACAGTCACTCTGGAGATTCACCAAAACACACCGTCACTCTGGATATTCATCTAAACACACAGTCACTCTGAAGTTTAATCTAAACACACAGTCACTCTGGAGATTAATCTAAATACACAGTCACTCTGGAGCTCCATCTAAACACACAGTCACTCTGGAGATTCATCAAAACACACAGTCACTCTGGATATTCATCTAAATACACAGTCACTCTGAAGTGTAATCTAAACACACAGTCACTCTGGAGATTCATCAAAACACACAGTCACTCTAGATATTCATCTAAACACACAGTCACTCTGGAGATTCATCAAAACACACAGTCACTCTTGAGATTCATCAAAACACACAGTCACTCTGGAGATTAATCTACACACACAGTCACTCTGGAGATTCATCTAAACACACAGTCACTCTGGAGATTCATCTAAACACACAGTCACTCTGGAGATCCATCTCAACACACAGTCACTCAGGAGATCCATCGAAACACACAGTCACTCTGGAGATCCAACAAACACACAGTCACTCAGGAGATCCATCTAAACACACAGTCACTCTGGATATTCATCTAAACACACAGCCACTCTGGAGATTCATCAAAACACACAGTCACTCTGGAGATTCATCTAAACACACAGTCACTCAGGAGATTCATCAAAACACACAATCACTCTGGATATTCATCTAAACACACAGTCACTCTGGAGATTCATCAAAACACACAGTCACTCTGGATATTAATCTAAACACACAGTCACTCTGAAGTGTAATCTAAACACACAGTCACTCTGAAGTGTAATCTAAACACACAGTCACTCTGGAGATTCATCAAAACACACAGTCACTCTAGATATTCATCTAAACACACACTCACTCTGGAGATTCTTCAAAACACACATCACTCTGGATATTAATCTAAACACACAGTCACTCTGAAGTGTAATCTAAACACACAGTCACTCTGGAGATTCATCAAAACACACAGTCACTCTAGATATTCATCTAAACACACAGTCACTCTGGAGATTCATCAAAACACACAGTCACTCTGGAGATTCATCAAAACACACAGTAACTCTGGAGATTCATCTAAACACACAGCCACTCAGAAGATTCATCTATAGACACAGCCACTCAGGAGATTCATCAAAACACCCAGTCACTCTGGAGATCCATCTAAACACACAGTCCCTCTGGAGATCCATCTAAACACACAGTCACTCTGGAGATCCATCTAAACACACAGTCACTCTGGAGATCCATCTAAATACACAGTCACTCAGGAGATCCATCTAAACACACAGTCACTCAGGAGATCCATCTAAACACACAGTCACTCTGAAGTTTAATCTAAACACACAGTCACTCTGGAGATTCATCAAAACACACACTCACTCTGGAGATTCATCTAAACACACAGTCAATCTGGAGATTCATCTA
>NC_088401.1:12157507-12185007 GCF_034236695.1 Oncorhynchus nerka | reverse complement strand
GAACCTCTACTTCACAGGTAGATGTAGTCAGATAGAACCTGTACTTCCCAGGTAGATGTAGTCAGATAGAACCTGTACTTCACAGGTAGATGTGGTCAGATAGAACCTGTACATCACAGGTAGATGTGGTCAGATAGAACCTGTACTTCACAGGTGGATGTGGTCAGATAGAACCTGTACTTCACAGGTGGATGTGGTCAGATAGAACCTGTATTTCACAGGTAGATGTGGTCAGAAATAACTCCTATCCATCACAGGTAGATTTGGTCAGATAGAACCTCTACTTCACAGTTAGATGTAGTCAGATAGAACCTGTACTTCCCAGGTAGATGTAGTCAGATAGAACCTGTACTTCACAGGTAGATGTGGTCAGATAGAACCTGTACATCACAGGTAGATGTGGTCAGATAGAACCTGTACTTCACAGGTGGATGTGGTCAGATAGAACCTGTACTTCACAGGTGGATGTGGTCAGATAGAACCTGTATTTCACAGGTAGATGTGGTCAGAAATAACTCCTATCCATCACAGGTAGATTTGGTCAGATAGAACCTCTACTTCACAGTTAGATGTAGTCAGATAGAACCTGTACTTCCCAGGTAGATGTGGTCAGAAATAACTCCTATCCATCACAGGTAGATGTGGTCAGATAGAACCTGTACATCACAGGTAGATGTGGTCAGATAGAACCTGTACTTCACAGGTGGATGTGGTCAGATAGAACCTGTACTTCACAGGTGGATGTGGTCAGATAGAACCTGTATTTCACAGGTAGATGTGGTCAGAAATAACACCTACCCATCACAGGTGGATGTGGTCAGATAGAACCTGTACTTCACAGGTAGATGTGGTCAGAAATAACTCCTATCCATCACAGGTAGATGTAGTCAGATAGAACCTGTACTTCAAAGGTGGATGTGGTCAGATAGAACCTGTACTTCCCAGGTAGATGTAGTCAGATAGAACCTGTATTTCACAGGTAGATGTGGTCAGAGATAACTCCTATCCATCACAGTTAGATGTAGTCAGATAGAACCTGTACTTCCCAGGTAGATGTAGTCAGATAGAACCTGTACTTCACAGGTAGATGTGGTCAGATAGAACCTGTACATCACAGGTAGATGTGGTCAGATAGAACCTGTACTTCACAGGTGGATGTGGTCAGATAGAACCTGTACTTCACAGGTGGATGTGGTCAGATAGAACCTGTATTTCACAGGTAGATGTGGTCAGAAATAACTCCTATCCATCACAGGTAGATTTGGTCAGATAGAACCTCTACTTCACAGTTAGATGTAGTCAGATAGAACCTGTACTTCCCAGGTAGATGTGGTCAGAAATAACTCCTATCCATCACAGGTAGATGTGGTCAGATAGAACCTGTACATCACAGGTAGATGTGGTCAGATAGAACCTGTACTTCACAGGTGGATGTGGTCAGATAGAACCTGTACTTCACAGGTGGATGTGGTCAGATAGAACCTGTATTTCACAGGTAGATGTGGTCAGAAATAACACCTACCCAT
Source organism: Oncorhynchus nerka (assembly GCF_034236695.1). NCBI lineage: Eukaryota > Metazoa > Chordata > Actinopteri > Salmoniformes > Salmonidae > Oncorhynchus > Oncorhynchus nerka. The sequence goes on along the minus strand of NC_088401.1, from coordinate 12,183,481 downwards.
CACAGGTGGATGTGGTCAGATAGAACCTGTACTTCACAGGTAGATGTGGTCAGAAATAACTCCTATCCATCACAGGTAGATGTAGTCAGATAGAACCTGTACTTCAAAGGTGGATGTGGTCAGATAGAACCTGTACTTCCCAGGTAGATGTAGTCAGATAGAACCTGTATTTCACAGGTAGATGTGGTCAGAAATAACTCCTATCCATCACAGGTAGATTTGGTCAGATAGAACCTCTACTTCACAGTTAGATGTAGTCAGATAGAACCTGTACTTCCCAGGTAGATGTGGTCAGAAATAACTCCTATCCATCACAGGTAGATGTAGTCAGATAGAACCTGTACTTCAAGGTGGATGTGGTCAGATAGAACCTGTACTTCCCAGGTAGATGTAGTCAGATAGAACCTGTACTTCCCAGGTAGATGTGGTCAGATAGAACCTGTACTTCACAGATAGATGTGGTCAGAAATAACTCCTATCCATCACAGGTAGATTTGGTCAGATAGAACCTCTACTTCACAGGTAGATGTAGTCAGATAGAACCTGTACTTCCCAGGTAGATGTGGTCAGAAATAACTCCTATCCATCACAGGTAGATGTGGTCAGATAGAACCTGTACTTCACAGGTAGATGTGGTCAGATAGAACCTGTACATCACAGGTAGATGTGGTCAGATAGAACCTGTACTTCACAGGTGGATGTGGTCAGATAGAACCTGTACTTCACAGGTGGATGTGGTCAGATAGAACCTGTATTTCACAGGTAGATGTGGTCAGAAATAACTCCTATCCATCACAGGTGGATGTGGCCAGATAGAACCTGTACTTCACAGGTGGATGTGGTCAGATAGAACCTGTACTTCACAGGTAGATGTGGTCAGAAATAACTCCTATCCATCACAGGTAGATTTGGTCAGATATAACCTCTACTTCACAGGTAGATGTAGTCAGATAGAACCTGTACTTCCCAGGTAGATGTGGTCAGATAGAACCTGTACTTCACAGGTAGATGTGGTCAGAAATAACTCCTATCCATCACAGGTAGATGTGGTCAGATAGAACCTGTACTTCACAGGTAGATGTAGTCAGATACAACTTCTACTTCACAGGTAGATGTGGTCAGAAATAACTTGTACTTCACAGGTAGATGTGGTCAGAAATAACTCATATCCATCACAGGTAGATGTGGTCAGATAGAACCTGTACTTCCCAGGTAGATGTGGTCAGATAGAACCTGTACTTCACAGGTAGATGTGGTCAGATAGAACCTGTACTTCACAGGTGGATGTGGTCAGATAGAACCTGTACTTCACAGGTGGATGTGGTCAGATAGAACCTGTACTTCACAGGTAGATGTGGTCAGAAATAACTCCTATCCATCACAGGTGGATGTGGTCAGATAGAACCTGTACTTCACAGGTAGATGTAGTCAGATACAACTTCTACTTCACAGGTAGATGTGGTCAGAAATAACTCCTATCCATCACAGGTAGATGTGGTCAGATAGAACCTGTACTTCACAGGTAGATGTAGTCAGATACAACTTTTACTTCACAGGTAGATGTGGTCAGATATAACTTCTACTTCACAGGTAGATGTGGTCAGAAATAACTCCTATCCATCACAGGTAGATGTGGTCAGATAGAACCTGTACTTCACAGGTGGATGTGGTCAGATAGAACCTGTACTTCACAGGTGGATGTGGTCAGATAGAACCTGTATTTCACAGGTAGATGTGGTCAGAAATAACACCTACCCATCACAGGTGGATGTGGTCAGATAGAACCTGTACTTCACAGGTAGATGTGGTCAGAAATAACTCCTATCCATCACAGGTAGATGTAGTCAGATAGAACCTGTACTTCAAAGGTGGATGTGGTCAGATAGAACCTGTACTTCCCAGGTAGATGTAGTCAGATAGAACCTGTATTTCACAGGTAGATGTGGTCAGAGATAACTCCTATCCATCACAGGTAGATTTGGTCAGATAGAACCTCTACTTCACAGTTAGATGTAGTCAGATAGAACCTGTACTTCCCAGGTAGATGTGGTCAGAAATAACTCCTATCCATCACAGGTAGATGTAGTCAGATAGAACCTGTACTTCAAAGGTGGATGTGGTCAGATAGAACCTGTACTTCCCAGGTAGATGTAGTCAGATAGAACCTGTACTTCCCAGGTAGATGTGGTCAGATAGAACCTGTACTTCACAGATAGATGTGGTCAGAAATAACTCCTATCCATCACAGGTAGATTTGGTCAGATAGAACCTCTACTTCACAGGTAGATGTAGTCAGATAGAACCTGTACTTCCCAGGTAGATGTGGTCAGAAATAACTCCTATCCATCACAGGTAGATGTGGTCAGATAGAACCTGTACTTCACAGGTAGATGTGGTCAGATAGAACCTGTACATCACAGGTAGATGTGGTCAGATAGAACCTGTACTTCACAGGTGGATGTGGTCAGATAGAACCTGTACTTCACAGGTGGATGTGGTCAGATAGAACCTGTATTTCACAGGTAGATGTGGTCAGAAATAACTCCTATCCATCACAGGTGGATGTGGCCAGATAGAACCTGTACTTCACAGGTGGATGTGGTCAGATAGAACCTGTACTTCACAGGTAGATGTGGTCAGAAATAACTCCTATCCATCACAGGTAGATTTGGTCAGATATAACCTCTACTTCACAGGTAGATGTAGTCAGATAGAACCTGTACTTCCCAGGTAGATGTGGTCAGATAGAACCTGTACTTCACAGGTAGATGTGGTCAGAAATAACTCCTATCCATCACAGGTAGATGTGGTCAGATAGAACCTGTACTTCACAGGTAGATGTAGTCAGATACAACTTCTACTTCACAGGTAGATGTGGTCAGAAATAACTTGTACTTCACAGGTAGATGTGGTCAGAAATAACTCATATCCATCACAGGTAGATGTGGTCAGATAGAACCTGTACTTCCCAGGTAGATGTGGTCAGATAGAACCTGTACTTCACAGGTAGATGTGGTCAGATAGAACCTGTACTTCACAGGTGGATGTGGTCAGATAGAACCTGTACTTCACAGGTGGATGTGGTCAGATAGAACCTGTACTTCACAGGTAGATGTGGTCAGAAATAACTCCTATCCATCACAGGTGGATGTGGTCAGATAGAACCTGTACTTCACAGGTAGATGTAGTCAGATACAACTTCTACTTCACAGGTAGATGTGGTCAGAAATAACTCCTATCCATCACAGGTAGATGTGGTCAGATAGAACCTGTACTTCACAGGTAGATGTAGTCAGATACAACTTTTACTTCACAGGTAGATGTGGTCAGATATAACTTCTACTTCACAGGTAGATGTGGTCAGAAATAACTCCTATCCATCACAGGTAGATGTGGTCAGATAGAACCTGTACTTCACAGGTAGATGTAGTCAGATACAACTTCTACTTCACAGGTAGATGTGGTCAGAAATAACTTGTACTTCACAGGTAGATGTGGTCAGAAATAACTCATATCCATCACAGGTAGATGTGGTCAGATAGAACCTGTACTTCCCAGGTAGATGTGGTCAGATAGAACCTGTACTTCACAGGTAGATGTGGTCAGATAGAACCTGTACTTCACAGGTGGATGTGGTCAGATAGAACCTGTACTTCCCAGGTAGATGTAGTCAGATAGAACCTGTACTTCCCAGGTAGATGTGGTCAGATAGAACCTGTACTTCACAGGTAGATGTGGTCAGATAGAACCTGTACTTCACAGGTAGATGTGGTCAGAAATAACTCCTATCCATCACAGGTAGATGTGGTCAGATAGAACCTGTAATTCCCAGGTAGATGTAGTCAGATAGAACCTGTACATCACAGGTAGATGTGGTCAGATAGAACCTGTACTTCACAGGTGGATGTGGTCAGATAGAACCTGTACTTCACAGGTGGATGTGGTCAGATAGAACCTGTACTTCACAGGTAGATGTGGTCAGAAATAACTCCTATCCATCACAGGTGGATGTGGTCAGATAGAACCTGTACTTCACAGGTAGATGTAGTCAGATACAACTTCTACTTCACAGGTAGATGTGGTCAGAAATAACTCCTATCCATCACAGGTAGATGTTGTCAGATAGAACCTGTACTTCACAGGTAGATGTAGTCAGATACAACTTTTACTTCACAGGTAGATGTGGTCAGATATAACTTCTACTTCATAGGTAGATGTGGTCAGATCCTGTATTTCCCAGAGATGTAGTCAGATAGAACCTGTACTTCCCAGGTAGATGTAGTCAGATAGATGCTGTACTTCCCAGGTAGATGTGGTCAGAAATAACTTCTACTTCATAGGTAGATTTGGTCAGATAGAACCTGTATTTCCCAGGTAGATGTGGTCAGATAGAACCTGTACTTCACAGGTGGATGTGGTCAGAAATAACTCCTATCCATCACAGGTAGATGTAGTCAGATAGAACCTGTACTTCCCAGGTAGATGTGGTCAGATAGAACCTGTACTTCCCAGGTAGATGTGGTCAGAAATAACCTATCCATCACAGGTAGATGTAGTCAGATAGAACCTCTACTTCACAGGTAGATGTAGTCAGATAGAACCTGTACTTCCCAGGTAGATGTAGTCAGATAGAACCTGTACTTCACAGGTAGATGTGGTCAGATAGAACCTGTACATCACAGGTAGATGTGGTCAGATAGAACCTGTACTTCACAGGTGGATGTGGTCAGATAGAACCTGTACTTCACAGGTGGATGTGGTCAGATAGAACCTGTATTTCACAGGTAGATGTGGTCAGAAATAACTCCTATCCATCACAGGTAGATTTGGTCAGATAGAACCTCTACTTCACAGTTAGATGTAGTCAGATAGAACCTGTACTTCCCAGGTAGATGTGGTCAGAAATAACTCCTATCCATCACAGGTAGATGTGGTCAGATAGAACCTGTACTTCACAGGTAGATGTGGTCAGATAGAACCTGTACATCACAGGTAGATGTGGTCAGATAGAACCTGTACTTCACAGGTGGATGTGGTCAGATAGAACCTGTATTTCACAGGTAGATGTGGTCAAAAATAACTCCTACCCATCACAGGTGGATGTGGTCAGATAGAACCTGTACTTCACAGGTAGATGTGGTCAGAAATAACTCCTATCCATCACAGGTGGATGTGGTCAGATAGAACCTGTACTTCACAGGTGGATGTGGTCAGATAGAACCTGTACTTCCCAGGTAGATGTGGTCAGATAGAACCTGTATTTCACAGGTAGATGTGGTCAGAGATAACTCCTATCCATCACAGGTAGATGTGGTCAGATAGAACCTCTACTTCACAGTTAGATGTAGTCAGATAGAACCTGTACTTCCCAGGTAGATGTGGTCAGAAATAACTCCTATCCATCACAGGTAGATGTAGTCAGATAGAACCTGTACTTCAAAGGTGGATGTGGTCAGATAGAACCTGTACTTCCCAGGTAGATGTAGTCAGATAGAACCTGTACTTCCCAGGTAGATGTGGTCAGATAGAACCTGTACTTCACAGATAGATGTGGTCAGAAATAACTCCTATCCATCACAGGTAGATTTGGTCAGATAGAACCTCTACTTCACAGGTAGATGTAGTCAGATAGAACCTGTACTTCCCAGGTAGATGTGGTCAGAAATAACTCCTATCCATCACAGGTAGATGTGGTCAGATAGAACCTGTACTTCACAGGTAGATGTGGTCAGATAGAACCTGTACATCACAGGTAGATGTGGTCAGATAGAACCTGTACTTCACAGGTGGATGTGGTCAGATAGAACCTGTACTTCACAGGTAGATGTAGTCAGATAGAACCTGTACTTCACAGGTGGATGTGGTCAGATAGAACCTGTACTTCACAGGTAGATGTGGTCAGAAATAACTCCTATCCATCACAGGTAGATTTGGTCAGATATAACCTCTACTTCACAGGTAGATGTAGTCAGATAGAACCTGTACTTCCCAGGTAGATGTGGTCAGATAGAACCTGTACTTCACAGGTAGATGTGGTCAGAAATAACTCCTATCCATCACAGGTAGATGTGGTCAGATAGAACCTGTACTTCACAGGTAGATGTAGTCAGATACAACTTCTACTTCACAGGTAGATGTGGTCAGAAATAACTTGTACTTCACAGGTAGATGTGGTCAGATAGAACCTGTATTTCCCAGGTAGATGTAGTCAGATAGAACCTGTACTTCCCAGGTAGATGTGGTCAGATAGAACCTGTACTTCACAGGTAGATGTGGTCAGATAGAACCTGTACTTCACAGGTAGATGTGGTCAGATAGAACCTGTACTTCACAGGTAGATGTGGTCAGATAGAACCTGTACTTCACAGGTAGATGTGGTCAGATGTGGGTCAGATAGAACCTGTACTTCACAGGTGGATGTGGTCAGATAGAACCTGTACATCAGGTGGATGTGGTCAGATAGAACCTGTACTTCACAGGTGGATGTGGTCAGATAGAACCTGTACTTCACAGGTAGATGTGGTCAGAAATAACTCCTATCCATCACAGGTAGATGTAGTCAGATAGAACCTCTACTTCACAGGTATATGTGTTCAGATAGAACCTGTACTTCACAGGTAGATGTGGTCAGAAATAACTCCTATCCATCACAGGTAGATTTGGTCAGATATAACCTCTACTTCACAGGTAGATGTAGTCAGATAGAACCTGTACTTCCCAGGTAGATGTGGTCAGATAGAACCTGTACTTCACAGGTAGATGTGGTCAGAAATAACTCCTATCCATCACAGGTAGATGTGGTCAGATAGAACCTGTACTTCACAGGTAGATGTGGTCAGAAATAACTCCTATCCATCACAGGTAGATGTAGTCAGATAGAACCTGACTTCACAGGTAGATGTGGTCAGATAGAACTTCTATTTCCCAGGTAGATGTGGTCAGATAGAACCTGTACTTCCCAGGTAGATGTGGTCAGAATTAACTCCTATCCATCACAGGTACATGTGGTCAGAAATAACTTGTACTTCAGAGGTAGATGTGGTCAGATAGAACCTGTATTTCCCAGGTAGATGTAGTCAGATAGAACCTGTACTTCCCAGGTAGATGTAGTCATATAGAACCTGTACTTCCCAGGTAGATGTAGTCAGATAGAACCTGTACTTCCCAGGTAGATGTAGTCAGATATAACCTGTACTTCCCAGGTAGATGTAGTCAGATAGAACCTGTACTTCACAGGTGGATGTGGTCAGATAGAACCTGTACTTCATAGGTAGATGTGGTCAGATAGAACCTGTACTTCACAGGTAGATGTGGTCAGAATTAACTCCTATCCATCACAGGTGGATGTGGTCAGATAGAACCTGTACTTCACAGGTGGATGTGGTCAGAAATAACTCCTATCCATAACAGGTAGATGTGGTCAGATAGAACCGGTACTTCACAGGTGGATGTGGTCAGAAATAACTCCTATCCATAACAGGTAGATGTGGTCAGATAGAACCGGTACTTCACAGGTGGATGTAGTCAGATAGAACCTGTACTTCCCAGGTAGATGTAGTCAGATAGAACCTGTACTTCCCAGGTAGATGTAGTCAGATAGAAGCTGTACTTCCCAGGTAGATGTGGTCAGAAATAACTTCTACTTCATAGTTAGATTTGGTCAGATAGAACCTGTATTTCCCAGGTAGATGTAGTCAGATAGAACCTCGACTTCACAGGTGGATGTGGTCAGATAGAACCTGTATTTCACAGGTAGATGTGGTCAGAAATAACTCCTATCCATCACAGGTGGATGTGGTCAGATAGAACCTGTACTTCACAGGTGGATGTGGTCAGATAGAACCTGTACTTCACAGGTAGATGTGGTCAGAAATAACTCCTATCCATCACAGGTAGATGTAGTCAGATAGAACCTGTACTTCACAGGTGGATGTGGTCAGATAGAACCTGTACTTCCCAGGTTGATGTAGTCAGATAGAACCTGTACTTCCCAGGTAGATGTGGTCAGATAGAACCTGTACTTCACAGGTAGATGTGGTCAGAAATAACTCCTATCCATCACAGGTAGATTTGGTCAGATAGAACCTCTACTTCACAGGTAGATGTAGTCAGATAGAACCTGTACTTCACAGGTAGATGTGGTCAGAAATAACTCCTATCCATCACAGGTAGATGTGGTCAGATAGAACCTGTACTTCACAGGTAGATGTAGTCAGATACAACTTCTACTTCACAGGTAGATGTGGTCAGAAATAACTTGTACTTCACAGGTAGATGTGGTCAGATAGAACCTGTATTTCCCAGGTAGATGTAGTCAGATAGAACCTGTACTTCCCAGGTAGATGTAGTCAGATAGAACCTGTACTTCCCAGGTAGATGTAGTCAGATAGAACCTGTACTTCCCAGGTAGATGTAGTCAGATATAACCTGTACTTCCCAGGTAGATGTAGTCAGATAGAACCTGTACTTCATAGGTAGATGTGGTCAGATAGAACCTGTACTTCACAGGTGGATGTGGTCAGATAGAACCTGTACTTCATAGGTAGATGTGGTCAGATAGAACCTGTACTTCACAGGTAGATGTGGTCAGAATTAACTCCTATCCATCACAGGTGGATGTGGTCAGATAGAACCTGTACTTCACAGGTGGATGTGGTCAGAAATAACTCCTATCCATAACAGGTAGATGTGGTCAGATAGAACCGGTACTTCACAGGTGGATGTGGTCAGAAATAACTCCTATCCATCACAGGTAGATGTGGTCAGATAGAACCTGTACTTCACAGGTAGATGTGGTCAGATAGAACCTGTACTTCCCAGGTAGATGTGGTCAGATAGAACTTCTACTTCCCAGGTAGATAATAGTCAGATAGAACCTGTACTTCCCAGGTAGATGTAGTCAGATAGAACCTGTACTTCACAGGTAGATGTGGTCAGATAGAACCTGTACTTCCCAGGTAGATGTGGTCAGAAATAACTCCTATCCATCACAGGTAGATGTAGTCAGATAGAACCTGTACTTCCCAGGTAGATGTGGTCAGATAGAACTTCTACTTCCCAGGTAGATGTAGTCAGATAGAACCTGTACTTCAAAGGTAGATGTGGTCAGAAATAACTCCTATCCATCACAGGTAGATGTAGTCAGATAGAACCTGTACTTCACAGGTAGATGTAGTCAGATAGAACCTGTACTTCACAGGTAGATGTGGTCAGATAGAACTTCTACTTCCCAGGTAGATGTGGTCAGATAGAACCTGTACTTCCCAGGTAGATGTGGTCAGATAGAACTTCTACTTCCCAGGTAGATGTGGTCAGATAGAACCTGTACATCACAGGTAGATGTGGTCAGATAGAACCTGTACTTCCCAGGTAGATGTGGTCAGATAGAACCTGTACTTCCCAGGTAGATGTGGTCAGATAGAACCTGTACTTCCCAGGTAGATGTAGTCAGATAGAACCTGTACTTCACAGGTAGATGTGGTCAGATAGAACTTCTACTTCCCAGGTAGATGTGGTCAGATAGAACTTCTACTTCCCAGGTAGATGTAGTCAGATAGAACCTGTACATCACAGGTAGATGTGGTCAGATAGAACCTGTACTTCCCAGGTAGATGTGGTCAGAAATAACTCCTATCCATCACAGGTAGATGTAGTCAGATCACAGGTAGATGTGGTCAGATAGAACTTCTACTTCCCAGGTAGATGTGGTCAGATAGAACCTGTACTTCACAGGTAGATGTGGTCAGAAATAACTCCTATCCATCACAGGTAGATGTGGTCAGATAGAACCTGTACTTCACAGGTAGATGTGGTCAGATAGAACCTGTACATCACAGGTAGATGTGGTCACATAGAACCTGTACTTCCCAGGTAGATGTGGTCAGATAGAACCTGTACTTCCCAGGTAGATGTGGTCAGATAGAACCTGTACTTCCCAGGTAGATGTGGTCAGATAGAACCTGTACTTCCCAGGTAGATGTGGTCAGATAGAACTTCTACATCCCAGGTAGATGTGGTCAGATAGAACCTGTACTTCAAAGGTAGATGTGGTCAGAATTAACTTCTACTTCATAGGTAGATTTGGTCAGATAGAACCTGTACTTCACAGGTAGATGTGGTCAGAATTAACTCCTATCCATCACTGGTGGATGTGGTCAGATAGAACCTGTACTTCACAGGTGGATGTGGTCAGAAATAACTCCTATCCATAACAGGTAGATGTGGTCAGATAGAACCGGTACTTCACAGGTGGATGTGGTCAGAAATAACTCCTATCCATAACAGGTAGATGTGGTCAGATAGAACCGGTACTTCATAGGTGGATGTGGTCAGAAATAACTCCTATCCATCACAGGTGGATGTGGTCAGATAGAACCTGTACTTCACAGGTAGATGTAGTCAGATACAACTTCTACTTCACAGGTAGATGTGGTCAGAAATAACTCATATCCATCACAGGTAGATGTGGTCAGATAGAACCTGTACTTCACAGGTAGATGTAGTCAGATACAACATTTACTTCACAGGTAGATGTGGTCAGATATAACTTCTACTTCACAGGTAGATGTGGTCAGATAGAACCTGTATTTCCCAGGTAGATGTAGTCAGATAGAACCTGTACTTCCCAGGTAGATGTAGTCAGATAGAAGCTGTACTTCACAGGTAGATGTGGTCAGATATAACTTCTACTTCACAGGTAGATGTGGTCAGATAGAACCTGTATTTCCCAGGTAGATGTAGTCAGATAGAACCTCGACTTCACAGGTGGATGTGGTCAGATAGAACCTGTACTTCACAGGTGGATGTGGTCAGATAGAACCTGTATTTCACAGGTAGATGTGGTCAGAAATAACTCCTATCCATCACAGGTGGATGTAGTCAGATAGAACCTGTACTTCACAGGTGGATGTGGTCAGATAGAACCTGTACTTCCCAGGTAGATGTAGTCAGATAGAACCTGTACTTCCCAGGTAGATGTGGTCAGATAGAACCTGTACTTCACAGGTAGATGTGGTCAGAAATAACTGCTATCCATCACAGGTAGATTTGGTCAGATAGAACCTCTACTTCACAGGTAGATGTAGTCAGATAGAACCTGTACTTGACAGGTAGATGTGGTCAGATAGAACCTGTACTTCACAGGTAGATGTGGTCAGAAATAACTCCTATCCATCACAGGTAGATGTGGTCAGATAGAACCTGTACTTCACAGGTAGATGTAGTCAGATACAACTTCTACTTCACAGGTAGATGTGGTCAGAAATAACTTGTACTTCACAGGTAGATGTGGTCAGATAGAACCTGTATTTCCCAGGTAGATGTAGTCAGATAGAACCTGTACTTCCCAGGTAGATGTAGTCAGATAGAACCTGTACTTCCCAGGTAGATGTAGTCAGATATAACCTGTACTTCCCAGGTAGATGTAGTCAGATAGAACCTGTACTTCCCAGGTAGATGTAGTCAGATAGAACCTGTACTTCCCAGGTAGATGTAGTCAGATAGAACCTGTACTTCCCAGGTAGATGTAGTCAGATAGAACCTGTACTTCCCAGGTAGATGTATTCAGATAGAACCTGTACTTCATAGGTAGATGTGGTCAGATAGAACCTGTACTTCACAGGTGGATGTGGTCAGATAGAACCTGTACTTCATAGGTAGATGTGGTCAGATAGAACCTGTACTTCACAGGTAGATGTGGTCAGAATTAACTCCTATCCATCACAGGTGGATGTGGTCAGATAGAACCTGTACTTCACAGGTGGATGTGGTCAGAAATAACTCCTATCCATCACAGGTAGATGTGGTCAGATAGAACCTGTACTTCACAGGTAGATGTGGTCATGTGGTCAGATAGAACCTCTACTTCACAGGTAGATGTGGTCAGATAGAACCTGTACTTCCCAGGTAGATGTGGTCAGATAGAACTTCTAGGTAGATAGAACCTGTACTTCCCAGGTAGATGTAGTCAGATAGAACCTGTACTTCACAGGTAGATGTGGTCAGATAGAACCTGTACTTCACAGGTAGATGTGGTCAGATAGAACCTGTACTTCCCAGGTAGATGTGGTCAGATAGAACTTCTACTTCCCAGGTAGATGTGGTCAGATAGAACCTGTACTTCAAAGGTAGATGTCGTCAGAATTAACTCCTATCCATCACAGGTAGATGTGGTCAGATAGAACCTGTACTTCCCAGGTAGATGTGGTCAGATAGAACTTCTACTTCCCAGGTAGATGTAGTCAGATAGAACCTGTACTTCCCAGGTAGATGTAGTCAGATAGAACCTGTACTTCACAGGTAGATGTGGTCAGATAGAACTAGGTAGATGTGGTCAGATAGAACTGTACTTCCCAGGTAGATGTGGTCAGATAGAACCTGTACTTCACAGGTAGATGTGGTCAGATAGAACCTGTACTTCCCAGGTAGATGTACTTCCCAGGTAGATGTGGTCAGAAATAACTCCTATCCATCACAGGTAGATGTGGTCAGATAGAACCTGTACTTCACAGGTAGATGTGGTCAGATAGAACCTGTACTTCACAGGTAGATGTGGTCAGATAGAACCTGTACTTCACAGGTAGATGTGGTCAGATAGAACCTGTACTTCCCAGGTAGATGTGGTCAGATAGAACCTGTACTTCACAGGTAGATGTGGTCAGATTAACTCTATCCATCACAGGTAGATGTGGGTGTGGTCAGATAGAACCTGTTCTTCCCAGGTAGATGTGGTCAGATAGAACTTCTACTTCCCAGGTAGATGTGGTCAGATAGAACCTGTACTTCCCAGGTAGATGTGGTCAGATAGAACCTGTACTTCACAGGTAGATGTGGTCAGATAGAACCTGTACTTCCCAGGTAGATGTGGTCAGATAGAACCTGTACTTCACAGGTAGATGTGGTCAGAATTAACTCCTATCCATCACAGGTAGATGTGGTCAGATAGAACCTGTACTTCCCAGGTAGATGTGGTCAGATAGAACCTGTACTTCCCAGGTAGATGTAGTCAGATAGAACCTGTAGATGTAGTCAGATAGAACCTGTACTTCACAGGTAGATGTGGTCAGATAGAACCTGTACTTCACAGGTAGATGTGGTCAGATAGAACTTCTACTTCCCAGGTAGATGTAGTCAGATAGAACCTGTACATCACAGGTAGATGTGGTCAGATAGAACCTGTACTTCCCAGGTAGATGTGGTCAGATAGAACCTGTACTTCCCAGGTAGATGTGGTCAGAAATAACTCCTATCCATCACAGGTAGATGTAGTCAGATAGAACCTGTACTTCACAGGTAGATGTGGTCAGATAGAACCTGTACTTCCCAGGTAGATGTAGTCAGATAGAACCTGTACTTCACAGGTAGATGTGGTCAGAATTAACTCCTATCCATCACAGGTGGATGTGGTCAGATAGAACCTGTACTTCACAGGTAGATGTGGTCAGAAATAACTCCTATCCATCACAGGTAGATGTGGTCAGATAGAACCTGTACTTCACAGGTAGATGTGGTCAGATAGAACCTGTACTTCACAGGTAGATGTGGTCAGATACAACTTCTACTTCACAGGTAGATGTGGTCAGATAGAACCTGTACATCACAGGTAGATGTGGTCAGATAGAACCTGTACTTCACAGGTAGATGTGGTCAGATAGAACCTGTATTTCCCAGGTAGATGTAGTCAGATAGAACCTGTACTTCCCAGGTAGATGTAGTCAGATAGAACCTGTACTTCACAGGTAGATGTGGTCAGATAGAACCTGTACTTCCCAGGTAGATGTGGTCAGATAGAACCTGTACTTCCCAGGTAGATGTGGTCAGATAGAACCTGTACTTCACAGGTAGATGTGGTCAGATAGAACCTGTACTTCATAGGTAGATGTGGTCAGATAGAACCTGTACTTCACAGGTAGATGTGGTCAGAATTAACTCCTATCCATCACAGGTAGATGTGGTCAGATAGAACCTGTACTTCACAGGTAGATGTGGTCAGAAATAACTCCTATCCATCACAGGTAGATGTGGTCAGATAGAACCTGTACTTCACAGGTGGATGTGGTCAGAAATAACTCCTATCCATCACAGGTAGATGTGGTCAGATAGAACCTGTACTTCACAGGTAGATGTGGTCAGATAGAACCTGTACTTCCCAGGTAGATGTAGTCAGATAGAACCTGTACTTCCCAGGTAGATGTAGTCAGATAGAACCTGTACTTCACAGGTAGATGTGGTCAGATAGAACTTCTACTTCACAGGTAGATGTGGTCAGATAGAACCTGTACATCACAGGTAGATGTGGTCAGATAGAACCTGTACTTCACAGGTAGATGTGGTCAGATAGAACCTGTACATCACAGGTAGATGTGGTCAGATAGAACCTGTACTTTCACAGGTAGATGTGGTCAGAAAACCTAACTCCTATCCATCACAGGTAGATGTGGTCAGATAGAACCTGTACTTCACAGGTAGATGTGGTCAGATAGAACCTGTACTTCACAGGTAGATGTGGTCAGATAGAACCTGTACTTCACAGGTAGATGTAGTCAGATAGAACCTGTACTTCACAGGTAGATGTGGTCAGATAGAACCTGTACTTCCCAGGTTGATGTAGTCAGATAGAACCTGTACTTCCCAGGTAGATGTGGTCAGATAGAACCTGTACTTCACAGGTAGATGTGGTCAGATAGAACCTAACTCCTATCCATCACAGGTAGATGTGGTCAGATAGAACCTGTACTTCACAGGTAGATGTGGTCAGATAGAACCTGTACTTCACAGGTAGATGTGGTCAGAAATAACTCCTATCCATCACAGGTAGATGTGGTCAGATAGAACCTGTACTTCACAGGTAGATGTAGTCAGATAGAACCTGTACTTCACAGGTAGATGTGGTCAGATAGAACCTGTACTTCACAGGTAGATGTGGTCAGATAGAACCTGTACTTCCCAGGTAGATGTAGTCAGATAGAACCTGTACTTCCCAGGTAGATGTAGATCAGGTATAGATACCTGTACTTCCCAGGTAGATGTAGTCAGATAGAACCTGTACTTCCCAGGTAGATGTAGTCAGATAGAACCTGTACTTCCCAGGTAGATGTAGTCAGATAGAACCTGTACTTCACAGGTAGATGTGGTCAGATAGAACCTGTACTTCACAGGTGGATGTGGTCAGATAGAACCTGTACTTCATAGGTAGATGTGGTCAGATAGAACCTGTACTTCACAGGTAGATGTGGTCAGAAGATTAACTCCTACCATCATGTGGTCAGATAGAACCTGTACTTCACAGGTGGATGTGGTCAGAAATAACTCCTATCCATAACAGGTAGATGTGGTCAGATAGAACCGGTACTTCACAGGTAGATGTGGTCAGAATTAACTCCTATCCATCACAGGTGGATGTGGTCAGATAGAACCTCTACTTCACAGGTAGATGTGGTCAGATAGAACCTGTACTTCCCAGGTAGATGTGGTCAGATAGAACTTCTACTTCCCAGGTAGATAATAGTCAGATAGAACCTGTACTTCCCAGGTAGATGTAGTCAGATAGAACCTGTACTTCACAGGTAGATGTGGTCAGATAGAACCTGTACTTCCCAGGTAGATGTGGTCAGAAATAACTCCTATCCATCACAGGTAGATGTAGTCAGATAGAACCTGTACTTCCCAGGTAGATGTGGTCAGATAGAACTTCTACTTCACAGGTAGATGTAGTCAGATAGAACCTGTACTTCAAAGGTAGATGTGGTCAGAAATAACTCCTATCCATCACAGGTAGATGTAACTCAGATAGAACCTGTACTTCAGATCACAGGTAGATGTAGTCAGATAGAACCTGTACTTCACAGGTAGATGTGGTCAGATAGAACCTGTACTTCCCAGGTAGATGTGGTCAGATAGAACCTGTACTTCCCAGGTAGATGTGGTCAGATAGAACCTGTACTTCCCAGGTAGATGTGGTCAGATAGAACCTGTACATCACAGGTAGATGTGGTCAGATAGAACCTGTACTTCCCAGGTAGATGTGGTCAGATAGAACCTGTACTTCCCAGGTAGATGTAGTCAGATAGAACCTGTACTTCACAGGTAGATGTGGTCAGATAGAACCTGTACTTCCCAGGTAGATGTGGTCAGATAGAACCTGTACTTCACAGGTAGATGTGGTCAGATAGAACCTGTACATCACAGGTAGATGTGGTCAGATAGAACCTGTACTTCCCAGGTAGATGTGGTCAGATAGAACCTGTACTTCACAGGTAGATGTGGTCAGAAATAACTCCTATCCATCACAGGTAGATGTAGTCAGATAGAACCTGTACTTCACAGGTAGATGTGGATAGAACCTGTACTTCAGGTAGATGTGGTCAGATAGAACCTGTACTACTTCCCAGGTAGATGTGGTCAGATAGAACCTGTACATCACAGGTAGATGTGGTCAGATAGAACCTGTACTTCACAGGTAGATGTGGTCAGAAATAACTCCTATCCATCACAGGTAGATGTAGTCAGATAGAACCTGTACTTCACAGGTAGATGTGGTCAGATAGAACCTGTACATCACAGGTAGATGTGGTCAGATAGAACCTGTACTTCCCAGGTAGATGTGGTCAGATAGAACCTGTACTTCCCAGGTAGATGTGGTCAGATAGAACTTCTACTTCCCAGGTAGATGTGGTCAGATAGAACCTGTACTTCCCAGGTAGATGTGGTCAGATAGAACTTCTACTTCCCAGGTAGATGTGGTCAGATAGAACCTGTACTTCAAAGGTAGATGTGGTCAGAATTAACTTCTACTTCATAGGTAGATTTGGTCAGATAGAACCTGTACTTCACAGGTAGATGTGGTCAGAATAAACCTGTCCATCACAGGTAGATGTGGTCAGATAGAACCTGTACTTCCAGGTAGATGTGGTCAGAAATAACTCCTATCCATAACAGGTAGATGTGGTCAGATAGAACCTGTACTTCCCAGGTAGATGTGGTCAGAAATAACTCCTATCCATCACAGGTAGATGTGGTCAGATAGAACCTGTACTTCACAGGTAGATGTGGTCAGAAATAACTCCTATCCATCACAGGTAGATGTGGTCAGATAGAACCTGTACTTCACAGGTAGATGTGGTCAGATACAACTTCTACTTCACAGGTAGATGTGGTCAGAAATAACTCATATCCATCACAGGTAGATGTGGTCAGATAGAACCTGTACTTCACAGGTAGATGTGGTCAGATACAACTTCTACTTCACAGGTAGATGTGGTCAGATAGAACCTGTACTTCACAGGTAGATGTGGTCAGATAGAACCTGTACTTCCCAGGTAGATGTAGTCAGATAGAACCTGTACTTCCCAGGTAGATGTGGTCAGATAGAACCTGTACTTCACAGGTAGATGTGGTCAGATAGAACCTGTACTTCACAGGTAGATGTGGTCAGATAGAACCTGTACATCACAGGTAGATGTAGTCAGATAGAACCTCGACTTCACAGGTAGATGTAGTCAGATAGAACCTGTACTTCACAGGTAGATGTGGTCAGATAGAACCTGTACATCACAGGTAGATGTGGTCACATAGAACCTGTACTTCCCAGGTAGATGTGGTCAGATAGAACCTGTACTTCCCAGGTAGATGTGGTCAGATAGAACTTCTACTTCCCAGGTAGATGTGGTCAGATAGAACCTGTACTTCCCAGGTAGATGTGGTCAGATAGAACTTCTACTTCCCAGGTAGATGTGGTCAGATAGAACCTGTACTTCAAAGGTAGATGTGGTCAGATAGAACTTCTGTACTTCAGGTAGATGTGGTCAGATAGAACCTGTACTTCACAGGTAGATGTGGTCAGAATTAACTCCTATCCATCACTGGTAGATGTGGTCAGATAGAACCTGTACTTCACAGGTAGATGTGGTCAGAAAGAACTCTATACATCCAGGTAGATGTGGTCAGATAGAACCTGTACTTCACAGGTAGATGTGGTCAGTCTCCTATCCATCACAGGTAGATGTGGTCAGAACCTGTACTTCACAGGTAGATGTGGTCAGAAATAACTCCTATCCATCACAGGTGGATGTGGTCAGATAGAACCTGTACTTCACAGGTAGATGTGGTCAGATACAACTTCTACTTCACAGGTAGATGTGGTCAGAAATAACTCCTATCCATCACAGGTAGATGTGGTCAGATAGAACCTGTACTTCCCAGGTAGATGTAGTCAGATAGAACCTGTACATCACAGGTAGATGTGGTCAGATACAACTTCTACTTCACAGGTAGATGTGGTCAGATAGAACCTGTATTTCCCAGGTAGATGTAGTCAGATAGAACCTGTACTTCCCAGGTAGATGTGGTCAGATAGAACCTGTACATCACAGGTAGATGTGGTCAGATAGAACCTGATGGTAGATGTAGTCAGATAGAACCTGTACTTCACAGGTAGATGTGGTCAGATAGAACCTGTACTTCACAGGTAGATGTGGTCAGATAGAACCTGTACTTCACAGGTAGATGTGGTCAGAAATAACTCTATCCATCACAGGTAGATGTAGTCAGATATAACCTGTACATCACAGGTAGATGTGGTCAGATAGAACCTGTACTTCCCAGGTAGATGTGGTCAGATAGAACCTGTACTTCCCAGGTAGATGTGGTCAGATAGAACCTGTACTTCACAGGTAGATGTGGTCAGAAATAACTGCTATCCATCACAGGTAGATAGATGAACCTCTACTTCACAGGTAGATGTAGTCAGATAGAACCTGTACTTGACAGGTAGATGTGGTCAGATAGAACCTGTACTTCACAGGTAGATGTGGTCAGAAATAACTCCTATCCATCACAGGTAGATGTGGTCAGATAGAACCTGTACTTCACAGGTAGATGTGGTCAGATAGAACTTCTACTTCCCAGGTAGATGTGGTCAGAACCTGTACTTCACAGGTAGATGTGGTCAGATAGAACCTGTACTTCCCAGGTAGATGTAGGTCAGATAGAACCTGTACTTCCCAGGTAGATGTAGAGATATAACCTGTACTTCCCAGGTAGATGTAGTCAGATAGAACCTGTACTTCCCAGGTAGATGTAGTCAGATAGAACCTGTACTTCCCAGGTAGATGTAGTCAGATAGAACCTGTACTTCCCAGGTAGATGTAGTCAGATAGAACCTGTACTTCCCAGGTAGATGTATTCAGATAGAACCTGTACTTCACAGATAGAACCTGTACTTCACAGGTGGATGTGGTCAGATAGAACCTGTACTTCATAGGTAGATGTGGTCAGATAGAACCTGTACTTCACAGGTAGATGTGGTCAGAATTAACTCCTATCCATCACAGGTGGATGTGGTCAGATAGAACCTGTACTTCACAGGTAGATGTGGTCAGAAATAACTCCCATATCAGATAGAACATCACAGGTAGATGTGGTCAGAATTAACTCCTATCCATCCTGTACACAGGTGGATGTGGTCAGATAGAACCTGTACTTCCCAGGTAGATGTGGTCAGATAGAACCTGTACTTCACAGGTAGATGTGGTCAGATAGAACTTCTACTTCCCAGGTAGATGTGGTCAGATAGAACCTGTACTTCCCAGGTAGATGTGGTCAGATAGAACTTCTACTTCCCAGGTAGATGTGGTCAGATAGAACCTGTACTTCAAAGATGTAGATGTCCAGAAGATGTAACTCCTATCCATCACAGGTAGATGTGGTCAGATAGAACCTGTACTTCCCAGGTAGATGTGGTCAGATAGAACTTCTACTTCCCAGGTAGATGTAGTCAGATAGAACCTGTACTTCACAGGTAGATGTAGTCAGATAGAACCTGTACTTCCCAGGTAGATGTAGTCAGATAGAACCTGTACTTCACAGGTAGATGTGGTCAGATAGAACTTGTACTTCCCAGGTAGATGTGGTCAGATAGAACCTGTACTTCCCACTTCAGATAGGTAGATGTGGTCAGATAGAACCTGTACTTCCCAGGTAGATGTGGTCAGAAGAACCCTATCCATCACAGGTAGATGTGGTCAGATAGAACCTGTACTTCACAGGTAGATGTGGTCAGATAGAACCTGTACTTCCCAGGTAGATGTAGTCAGATAGAACCTGTACTTCACAGGTAGATGTGGTCAGATAGAACTCTATCCATCACAGGTGGATGTGGTCAGATAGAACCTGTGGTCAGATGTGGTCAGAAATAACTCTGTATCCATCACAGGTAGATGTGGTCAGATAGAACCTGTACTTCACAGGTAGATGTGGTCAGAATTAACTCCTATCCATCACAGGTAGATGTGGTCAGATAGAACCTGTACTTCCCAGGTAGATGTGGTCAGATAGAACCTGTACTTCCCAGGTAGATGTGGTCAGATAGAACTTCTACTTCCCAGGTAGATGTGGTCAGATAGAACCTGTACTTCCCAGGTAGATGTGGTCAGATAGAACTTCTACTTCCCAGGTAGATGTGGTCAGATAGAACCTGTACTTCAAAGGTAGATGTGGTCAGAATTAACTCCTATCCATCACAGGTAGATGTGGTCAGATAGAACCTGTACTTCCCAGGTAGATGTGGTCAGATAGAACTTCTACTTCCCAGGTAGATGTGGTCAGATAGAACCTGTACTTCAAAGGTAGATGTGGTCAGATAGAACCTGTACTTCCCAGGTAGATGTAGTCAGATAGAACCTGTACTTCACAGGTAGATGTGGTCAGATAGAACTTGTACTTCACAGGTAGATGTGGTCAGATAGAACCTGTACTTCACAGGTAGATGTGGTCAGATAGAACCTGTACTTCACAGGTAGATGTGGTCAGATAGAACCTGTACTTCACAGGTAGATGTGGTCAGAATTAACTCCTATCCATCACAGGTAGATGTGGTCAGATAGAACCTGTACTTCACAGGTAGATGTGGTCAGATAGAACCTGTACATCACATGTAGATGTGGTCAGATAGAACCTGTACATCACAGGTAGATGTGATCAGATAGAACCTGTATTTCCCAGATAGACTAAATGTACTCACAGTACAGATCCTGTACAGGTAGATGTAGTCAGATAGAACCTGTACTTCACAGGTAGATGTGGTCAGATAGAACTTCTACTTCCCAGGTAGATGTGGTCAGATAGAACTTCTACTTCCCAGGTAGATGTGGTCAGATAGAACCTGTACATCACAGGTAGATGTGGTCAGATACAACTTCTACTTCACAGGTAGATGTGGTCAGATAGAACCTGTACATCACAGGTAGATGTGGTCACATAGAACCTGTACTTCACAGGTAGATGTAGTCAGATAAACCATCACAGGTAGATGTGGTCAGATAGAACCTGTACTTCACAGGTAGATGTGGTCAGATAGAACTCCCAGTGGTCAGATAGAACCTGTACTTCACAGATAGAACCTGTAGATGTGGTCAGATAGAACCTCACAGGTAGATGTGGTCAGATAGAACCTGTACTTCACAGGTAGATGTGGTCAGATAGAACCTGTACTAGATGTGGTCAGATAGAACAGGTAGATGTGGTCAGATAGAACCTGTACATCACAGGTAGATGTGGTCAGATAGAACCTGTACTTCACAGGTAGATGTGGTCAGATAGAACCTGTACTTCACAGGTAGATGTGGTCAGATAGAACCTGTATTTCCCAGGTAGATGTGGTCAGATAGAACCTGTACTTCCCAGGTAGATGTGGTCAGATAGAACCTGTACTTCCCAGGTAGATGTAGTCAGATAGAACCTGTACTTCCCAGGTAGATGTAGTCAGATAGAACCTGTACTTCACAGGTAGATGTGGTCAGATAGAACCTGTACATCACAGGTAGATGTGGTCAGATAGAACCTGTACATCACAGGTAGATGTGGTCAGATAGAACATCTACTTCCCAGATAGATGTGGTCAGATAGAACCTGTACTTCATAGGTAGATGTGGTCAGATAGAACCTGTACTTCACAGGTAGATGTGGTCAGAATTAACTCCTATCCATCACAGGTGGATGTGGTCAGATAGAACCGGTACTTCACAGGTAGATGTGGTCAGAAATAACTCCTATCCATCACAGGTAGATGTAGTCAGATAGAACCTGTACTTCCCAGGTAGATGTAGTCAGATAGAACCTGTACTTCACAGGTAGATGTGGTCAGATAGAACTTCTACTTCCCAGGTAGATGTGGTCAGATAGAACCTGTACTTCCCAGGTAGATGTGGTCAGATAGAACCTGTACTTCAAAGGTAGATGTCTTCAGAATTAACTCCTATCCATCACAGGTAGATGTGGTCAGATAGAACCTGTACTTCCCAGGTAGATGTGGTCAGATAGAACTTCTACTTCCCAGGTAGATGTGGTCAGATAGAACCTGTACTTCAAAGGTAGATGTGGTCAGAATTAACTCCTATCCATCACAGGTAGATGTGGTCAGATAGAACCTGTACATCACAGGTAGATGTGGTCAGATACAACTTCTACTTCACAGGTAGATGTGGTCAGATAGAACCTGTACATCACAGGTAGATGTGGTCACATAGAACCTGTACTTCACAGGTAGATGTGGTCAGAATTAACTCCTATCCATCACAGGTAGATGTGGTCAGATAGAACCTGTACTTCACAGGTAGATGTGGTCAGATAGAACCTGTACATCACATGTAGATGTGGTCAGATAGAACCTGTACATCACAGGTAGATGTGATCAGATAGAACCTGTATTTCCCAGGTAGATGTGGTCAGATAGAACCTGTACTTCCCAGGTAGATGTAGTCAGATAGAACCTGTACTTCACAGGTAGATGTGGTCAGATAGAACCTGTACATCACATGTAGATGTGGTCAGATACAACTTCTACTTCACAGGTAGATGTAGTCAGATAGAACCTGTACTTCCCAGGTAGATGTGGTCAGATAGAACCTGTACTTCACAGGTAGATGTGGTCAGAAATAACTCCTATCCATCACAGGTAGATGTGGTCAGATAGAACCTGTACTTCACAGGTAGATGTGGTCAGATAGAACCTGTACTTCACAGGTAGATGTGGTCAGATAGAACCTGTACTTCACAGGTAGATGTGGTCAGATAGAACCTGTACTTCACAGGTAGGTGTAGTCAGATAGAACCTGTACTTCCCAATTAGATGTAGTCAGATAGAACCTGTACTTCACATGTAGATGTGGTCAGATAGAACCTGTACTTCCCAGGTAGATGTAGTCAGATAGAACCTGTACTTCCCAGGTAGATGTAGTCAGATAGAACCTGTACTTCCCAATTAGATGTAGTCAGATAGAACCTGTACATCACAGGTAGATGTGGTCAGATAGAACCTGTACATCACAGGTAGATGTGGTCAGATAGAACCTGTACATCACAGGTAGATGTGGTCAGAAATAACATGTACTTCACAGGTAGATGTAGTCAGATAGAACCTGTACTTCCCAGGTAGATGTAGTCAGATATAACCTGTACATCACAGGTAGATGTGATCAGATAGAACCTGTACTTCCCAGGTAGATGTAGTCAGATAGAACACTTTTTCATCACAGTTAGATGTAGTCAAATATTCCGCCATTACATCGAAGACAGGACACCCCCCCACCCCCAATACACAATAATTGTCAAAAAATAATCTCATTCAAAACATTTAATAATGATTCCTACTTTTATTTTCTCCTTCCATTCTTCCTGTCCTGCTTTCCTATCAAACATACGGAGCGGTCAGCCGCTGGAGAATCTCCTTCTAGTCCAACAGAGACACCTTCAAATCAAACACCACGATGGGCATCCTGGTCACTGACAGCTGAGGCAGATACACATTTCACTGAGGTTAGGAGGGATGACACCACCACTGCGTCTGTGTGTGTGTGTGTGTGTGTGTGTGTGTGTGTGTGTGTGTGTGTGCGTGCGTGCGTGCGTGCGTGCGTGCGTGTTGTGTCTGAGGTGAATAAGGATGACATGACTGTGCTGGCGAAACAATTCAGCCAGGACAACAAAGGGACACAATGCTTAGTTTTTGTTGTTGTTAGATGACAAGAATACAGATTGTAATGGAACGTCAGGATGTCTAATGTTCGGTGAAAGGGATTGATCTACTTATCTCAAATAAAGCTAGCTTGAGTCAAACTGAGATTATAGGTATCCTCCGACTCAATAATAATAGAATATGTCTTTGTGTTTTCCTTGCGGACTCACAGCTATTTATAAAATATATATTTTTTTGCCATTCTGGTGAAAGCAACCAAGGTTACATGAGGTTAACTTTTCTGATGGAACTCTGTGGAAAAACAGTGAGACAGGTGGGATAACAGTGAAACAGGGGGTAACAGTGAGACAGGGGGTAACAGTGAGACAGGGGGTAACAGTGAGAGTAGAGACATGGGGTAACAGTGAGAGTAGAGACATGGGGTAACAGTGAGAGTAGAGACATGGGGTAACAGTGAGAGTAGAGACATGGGGTAACAGTGAGATAGGGGTTAACAGTGAGACAGGGGTTAACAGTGAGAGTAGAGACAGGGGGTAACAGTGAGAGTAGAGACAGGGGTAACAGTGAGAGTAGAGACAGGGGGTAACAGTGAGAGGAGAGACAGGGGGTAACAGTGAGATAGAGACAGGGGTAACAGTGAGACAGGGGGTAACAGTGAGATAGGGGTAACAGTGAGACAGGGGGTAACAGTGAGAGAGGGGGTAACAGTGAGAGAGGGAACAGTGAGAGGGGGTAACAGTGAGAGTAGAGACAGGGGGTAACAGTGAGAGTAGAGACATGGGGTAACAGTGAGACATGGGGTAACAGTGAGACAGGGGGTAACAGTGAGACAGGGGGTAACAGTGAGAGGTTGGAGGTGGGAGGTGGGTAACAGTGAGAGGTGGGGTAACAGTGAGATAGGGGTAACAGTGAGAGGTTGGAGGTGGGAGGTGGGGTAATAGTGAGAGGTTGGAGGTGGGAGGTGGGTAATAGTGAGAGGTTGGAGGTGGGAGGTGGGGTAACAGTGAGAGGTTGGAGGTGGGAGGTGGGGTAACAGTGAAAGGTTGGAGGTGGGAGGTGGGGTAATAGTGAGAGGTTGGAGGTGGGAGGTGGGGTAACAGTGAGAGGTTGGAGGTGGGAGGTGGGTAACAGTGAGAGGTTGGAGGTGGGAGGTGGGGTAACAGTGACAGGGGGCAGTGAGAGGTTGGAGGTGGGAGGTGGGGTAACAGTGAGAGGTTGGAGGTTGGAGGTGGGAGGTCGGTAACAGTGAGAGGTTGGAGGTGGGAGGTGGGGTAATAGTAAGAGGTTGGAGGTGGGAGGTGGGGTAACAGTGAGAGGTTGGAGGTGGGAGGTGGGGTAACAGTGAGACAGGGGGTAACAGTGAGACAGGGGTGGGAGGTGGGAGGTGGGGTAACAGTGAGAGGTTGGAGGTGGGACGTGGGGTAATAGTGAGAGGTTGGAGGTGGGAGGTGGGGTAACAGTGAGAGGTTGGAGGTGGGAGGTGGGGTAACAGTGAGAGGTGGGAGGTGGGAGGTGGGGTAACAGTGAGAGGTTGGAGGTGGGAGGTGGGGTAATAGTGAGAGGTTGGAGGTGGGCGGTAGGGTAACAATGAGAGGTTGGAGGTGGGAGGTGGGTAACAGTGAGAGGTTGGAGGTGGGAAGTGGGGTAACAGTGAGAGGTTGGAGGTGGGAGGTGGGGTAACAGTGAGACAGGGGGTAACAGTGAGAGGTTGGAGGTGGGAGGTGGGGTAACAATGAGAGGTTGGAGGTGGGAGGTGGGTAACAGTGAGAGGTTGGAGGTGGGAGGTGGGGTAACAGTGAGAGGTTGGAGGTGGGAGGTGGGGTAACAGTGAGACAGGGGGTAACAGTGAGAGGTTGGAGGTGGGAGGTGGGGTAACAGTGAGAGGCTGGAGGTGGGAGGTGGGGTAATAGTGAGAAGTTGGAGGTTGGAGGTGGGGTAATAGTGAGAAGTTGGAGGTGGGAGGTGGGGTAATAGTGAGAGGCTGGAGGTGGGAGGTGGGAGGTGGGGTA